>NC_050577.1:131215081-131545081 GCF_011100635.1 Trichosurus vulpecula | reverse complement strand
CCCTTTTCTCTTTTTTTCTAACACTAAACTTAAATGCCTTTCCTTGTATCAGATGAAATGTGCTTATATTAAAAGATCTATTGACTCCACTCCTGCTACAGTATTGCTGAACTAGTTTTTGCAAAACTCTAGGTTATTCAACATTCCTGGAATGAACTGCCTTCTCACTTCTATATCTTAGAATGCATTTCCCCTATAGTGCTATATCAGCATCTCTCTTAATTATTATCAAAATAGATTTTCACTGTTAGAGTTGTTTTGTTGTTGTTTCAATCATGTATGACTTTTTGTGACCCCGTTTGGGATTTTCTTGGCAAAGAGACTGAAATGGCTAGCCATTTTGTTCTCTAGCTAATTTTGACAGATGAGGAAACTGAGGAAACCAGGGTTATTTGCCCAGGGTCACACAGCAAGTAAGAGTCTTAGGCCAGATTTGAACTCAGGAAGATGAATCTTCCTAATTCCAGGCCTGGCACTCTCTCCAATGTACCACTTAGCTCCCATAAAAATTGTTGTCAGTATCATAGGCATATCAGTAATTAGAGATTTCAGACACTTTTACTTGGGTGCACTTTTGTGATTTGAGACAGCATGGCCTAGAGGAATAAGCTCTGAGTATAAAGTCAGATAGCCTAGGTTCAAATCTTGTCTTTGTCTCTTATCTTTACAAACTTCCACTTTAGGCTGTTCCCAAAAGATGCTAACATTTATCCCTCCCTCTATACCCTCTCTATAATTGTACTGCTCCAAAGCCCATTGATTTGAGACTCTTTATTGGCAGAGATTAAGGACCTTCCCTCCATAAAGGGCATGGAAGAGTTGATAAGAGACAGAGAATTTCAATTCTCAGCAGTTCCCCCATTAGGATTGGTCAAGCTTCAAATCTTCTCTGAATATTGAGTTGGCTTCTAGCTTTGAGAGAGAATAAGAAGAGGCCAACTTCACCTTAGGCTGCCGAAGAAAGAGACTCTAGGAATATATAAGAGGAATAGGCAGGCTCCATCATTTTGCTAGAGACTTTAGGGCATTTCCCCTTGGGTGAGATCAAGGACTATCTTGATTGAACTGAGTTATGTTGTCCCCAATGAGATAGCTCATTCACTCTGTATTGTCTGGTATATATTTTCCTATGATTATCTTCTAGGATTTCTGTTTTGCTATGATTTGAGAATTTTTTTTTGCTTCTATGTGCGTATATTGTGAAAATAGTATTAGGTAGGAAAGTAGTCAAGCCTTGGATATAGAACTTGGGGTTCTCCTCATCCCCCAAAAGACAAAGGAATCAAAAGTTAGCTCAAACCCAATCCTATCCCCTAGACTAATATTTAAAGGAACAGATAGAATCCTAGTCAGATATTTCCTTTCCTCTGAGGAAAGTAGAGTGGTGGCCTCCAGCCCCAGTCTTCTACTTTTCCTCTTGGCAGGAACGAAAATTTCCCTTGGAGAAGGGTGGGAGATGTGACAAAATGAAAGGGCCCCTTGGCACATGTGGGCCTCTACACATGTAGTGCCCATTCCTCTTGCTACGTTACCTTGTACATATTGTACACATTTTTGTATTTATATACCTAGAGCCTAGCGTAAACCTGGCACATATCACATGTTTAATAAATGAAGTTAATTAATTTTTCATTTAGCCCTTTTGACTGATTCGCATCTTCTTTAGAAATCTTTTAAGTACCTAAAAAGCGTTTGTAATGGACCAGGGAAGCTATCCTTATCATACTAACTAGATTCCTTCTGTTCAGCATTCACATTTATGCAAGTGTTTATAAGGCTCATATATATTATCTCATTAGACCCTGGAAGCAGCTCTCTGAAGTAAAAAGGGTTGGTGATATCACACTTTACAAATGAAGACTTAAGGGTCAGAGAGGTTAAGTGACTTCCCCAAGGTCACAAGGCTAGTCTATAGCATAGAAAGGAAGAAAATCTTAGCAGGAAGATCAGGACTCCTCCGCTCTTCCTGCTACATAGTCACAAAATTGGTTAGCGGAATTGTCTGAAGCCATTAAGCAGAAGCTGGGTGACTGTGAACTCCTTACCTGATGAAGGAAAATTCTTCTGATACCTGTTTGGGGATAGTCTCAGGAACATCTGAAGTGCTTGAGGTATAGCTGTATCTTGTAACTACAAATGATTTGGAAAGAAGCTTGGTGCACTAAATCAATAGCAAATGCATGTTTTCTTTCAATCTATCACATGGCAGTGTGAGTGATGGTGATTTATTTGGTGTGGCACAGCTCCGTCCTGCTAGTTTTCTTGATTAAGTTTGCTACTAGATTCTATGTGAGCTGTTTTGGGGGCACCACAAGAAAGCTTAGTCACCATTTTGTTGATCATTTTTATTAATCTATGCTTTAAAAAATGTATTTGTGCAATTCCTAAAAGTGCTGAATTTCACTCTTCTTCAGCCTAAATAAGACATAATCTATCTCTCCCTAATGCCTGGTTACTGACAAATCTCTAGACATCCTTGGTCTTTAAAATCAATCCTACCTCATTCATTTCTAAGCATATCAGAACAAACACAAGACACAGTAGTGTCACGCCTGTTTTAGGAATTGCAGATTATGATATTTAAAATGTGCTGATACACTCTGATAACTGCAATTAAAATTCATCAAAATGTGGCAGTACATTCTGCTCCCTACACACTATTTACTTTAGTTTAATGGTACTAGCTTGATGGTATTTTTCATCTATCATAATTTGTTTGATACCCCTTGATCATCTCTTAAAGTATGCCAAACTACACTTTCCCTTTCAAATTACCTAAACAGCAGCCATGTTCTTAAATCTTCAGTTTATATACTATTCAAGCAATATCCAAGAGATGAATATTAGTGGCTAACTCATTAGTAGGTTATCCCTAAATCCAATTTTTAAAATTTATTTTATTCTGAACTTAAGGAATAAAAACAAGCATTTCTACAACATAGTAGAAAAGCAAAAAAGATGATTGCACATGAAACTGTGGATCTATTATGTACAACTTGCTATTTCTTTTAAACATTTGTTAAAGTTATCATGTAACATTTTTCTTTTTTCTCTCCTCCTCCTCCCCCACCCCAGAAATGGCTACATTAGACACAAATATGTATGAGAATATGTTTGAGTGTGTGTGTGTGTGTGTGTGTGTGTGTGTGTGTGTGTGTGTGTAAAATCTTTTATGTATACCTTTTTTAAAATCGGTTCTTTCCCTGGATGCAGAGAACGTCATTCTTCATAGGTCCTTTGTAATTAATTTGTAATAGTCAGAATGACTTAATAGTTCAAAGCTGTTACTGGTACTGTGTACAACATTGTCTTGGTGCTGCTCATTTCACTCTTCTTGTTAACATATGACTCCCAGGCCCAAGAGACCTGAAATGAAACAGAGTCCAATATACCAATTAAATGCATTTATTGTCTAAAAAAGACTTGTAGAAGAGAGAAGATACTAGAAGGGAACAGAGAGGTAGAGAGAGTTCTTCAGCTGCTCAAAGGAGAGAGAAAAGGGGTGAGATAATATAATTTCTAGAGGCTTTTGGAAGCGGGGTAGGGGTGGGGTGGCATGGGGTGGTGTGTGTGAGGTTTGAGGGAGAAGACGTCTGTAGATAGGATAAGTCAGGGAGTAAGGTGTTTGGAAAGTCCCGTGTCTGCAGCTACTGGCCAAGGCCGCCTTGAACTGTTCAAGGTTGGTTTGGTCTCCACAGCCCTCTCCAAATTCACACAGAGTTAACTTTGTAAAGAATTACTGGCATATCAAGCAGTTCTGAACCTCAAAAATCCTTCTAACTGGCTGATTATTGTATAACTCCATTGTCCTGCTCCCCTGTGAAAAAGGGAAGTTCTAGTATATAGTATAAGTCGTTACAGAGTTCATGTCCACAACTGCATTTATATGTGCAAAACCTTTTTAATTTAATGTAATTGAAATAATGCATTTTGCTCTTCACACTGCTCTCTATCTCTTGTTCATTCACAAATTGTTCACCTATCCTTAAGTCTGATAGGTAATATGTTACATGTTTTTCAGATTTTCTTGTAATATCTCTTTTTATGCCTTGATCATGTATCTATTTTGACCTTATATTGGTAAATGGTGTAAGATAATGCTTGTGCCCAATTTCTGCCATAGTGCTTTCCAGATTTCCCAATAATTTTTATCAAATAATGAATTCTTATCCCAACAACTTAAGCCTTTACACTTGTTAGGATCAAGGTTATCATAGAAGTTTGCTGCTCTAAATTTTATGTCTACTCTGTTTCACTGACCCACCTTAATATTTCTTAGCCAGTACCAGATAGTTTTGATAGTTACTGCCTCATAGCATGGTTTAAGATCTGGTATTGCTAAGCCTCCTTCATTTAGTTTGTTTTTTTTTTTCATTTGTTCTTTTAATATTCCCAACCTTTTGTTCTTCCAGATGAATTTAGCTACTAGTTTTAACAATTTAAAATTTTTTAGTTATTTCAGTGGAATGGCATATAACATATAATTTAGTTTAGGCAAAATTATCATTTTTATTATATTGGCCTTGCCTACCCATGAACAATCAATATTTATCCAGTTATTTAAATCTGATTTTATTTGTATAAAAAAGTTTATTTTTATAATTTTGTTTATATAGTTCCTAGGTTTATTTTGGCAGATGTATTCCTACGTATTTTATACTCCAGAGATTTTAAATGGGCTGTCTCTTACTATCTCTTCTTGCATGGTTTTGTTTGTGATCTGTAGGAATGCTGATGATTTATATGGATTTACTTTATATCCTACTGCTTTTCTAAAATTATTAATTGCTTTGACTAACTTTGTAGTTGAATCTTTGGGATTTTCCAAGTTTATTTTCATATCATCTGCAAAAGAGATAGTTTTATTACTTCATTTTATATTCTGATTCCTTCTATTTCTTTTTCTTCTGTTTTTGCTGTTGCTAGGATTTCCAATACAATGTTGAATAATATTGGTAACAGTGGGCATTCTTGTTTCACAATTCTTTCCTTCATTACGAATAATGCTTGCTGATGATTTTAGATAAGTGCTTTTTATCAATTTAAGGAAAAATCCATTTTTAATAGAAATGAGTGTTGTACTTTATCAAAAGCTTTTTTCTGCATCTATTGATATAATCATATGATTTTTGTTACTTTTATTATTGATAGAGTCAATTATGTCAATAGTTTTCCTTATGTTAAACCATTTGTAATCCTGGTATAAATCCAACTTGGTCATAATTCATAATCTTTGTAATATATGGTTTTTATCTTTTAACTAGTATTTTATTTATTCTATTTAAGATTTTAAAATCAAATTTAAAATGTTCTCATTTATTTAATAATACCATGGACTTTTGAACTCCCACCTTTTTCTTTGTTTATCTTTTTCAGATACTTAACTATTTACTTAGTTAGGTTTTGGACTGCTTGCCCTGCTTTAAACCCTCCTCTTCATATTTCTCTAGTACTTAATTGTGTTTAGTCTCTGACTTGTTGCTATCCTTGATCATATTTGAGTTTTGGTGAATGTTCTGATTCTGGCTTGTCTATCTGACCCATGGCCTTGCCTTGACCTGTGACACTTGGAACATCTTTACTACAAGCTGCTTACTTAGTTCTAGGCCCCTGGGTCTACCTTGACCATTGTCTTCTAGTGCTGGTATCTGGCCAAGTTTATACTTATCCTCCATGCTGTATTTTGAGGATTAAAAGAGGTTTTCTGGTCCCAGAGCCTTGGCAATCTGTGACAGCAGATCATTCCTGATTCAATGTTGACAACACCTTGGAAATGTCTATTTTTCCCTTCCTGAACATAGTGAAGACTGGTATCTCTGAGAAGCTGTGTTAAAACAGAGAAAACAAAATGCAAGATTTGGGGTCAGAAGACATAGGTTGGAATCAGTTTTCTGCCAACTGGTTTTGTTCCTTAGACAAGTTACTTAAACCCTACAGGTCACGGTTTCTTAATTTGTAAAATAAGAAGTTTGAACTAGATGGGCTCAAAGATCTCTTCTAGCTCTATATCTGTGATCCTACAGAAACATACTATCTCTCTGACACTGACAACTGATTTGACCTCCAAGTGCCCAAGCTATACACTATGATTATACATTATAGAACACATTTCAATCTTTATTGATAGGGAGTGTTTCATCACTGGAAATTCCCTACGCCATCTAAATTATGGGTCTGAAACAGGAGCAACAATAACAGAAAAAAGATACAGTGATGATTCCAGTAACTTTGGATAACATTGATAATTCCAATAACTAAAATTATTACCATTTATTTATTTATCTATTTATTTGTTGATTACTCATGCGCAACTTTTCTTGAGCTTATTTGGGGTTTTCTTGGCAAGGATATTGGAGTGATTTGCCATTTCCTTCTGCAGCTCATTTGACAGATGAAGAAACTGAGGCAAACAGGGTTAAGTGACTTGCCCGGGGTCACACAGCTAATAAGCTGTCACTTATTAGGTCCCTAACTATGGGTTAGAACAGTGAATTTAGAGAGTTATAGACCTAGTAAGGGCCTTTATTCTTATTCAGAGAAATTGCCACATACTCTCTGAATAGGGACTTGTCCTATGGCTTCTCCTAATAGTTTTTACCCAAATGAAAATTTTAGGAAACTGAGACCACAGTGTTTCATTTAAGGACATTAAATAACATATTAAAAAGTAAGCTTGTTCAACAAATTGATGAAATATTAAACACCCTATTAAAATCTATGATATATAATAAAAATTTTGATATCGGCATATAGCATTTTGGGGAAATATTCTTTATTTTCTAGACTAATTTTAAAGGGCCTTCCAATATGTGATATTGCTGTGTAACTTCTTGTACCTTAGCTCTCTCATGATCTCAAGTTTAATAGGGATATTTAGTCATCATAAATATTCATTGAACTTTTAAAAAATCCTCATCTACCAAGTATTAGGGATGGTAATTCCTTGACATTCACTGCCATTTCTCTAAGGTAGAGAAGGAATAAAAAGAACAAGGAAAAAAAGAGAGCTGATAGGAAGAAAGAAATATTTCATAATTGAACTCTACATTTTCTCTTCATAATAGATTGGCTAGCCAAACCTCAATAAGAATTCAAGTAAAGTAGAATGACAGAGGGATACAAATACACCCTTTTTTCTTTGTCCCTTCTCCATGGGAAAATTTGATCAATTGCATAAAAAGCAAAAATTTTAAAAAAAATAAAGTTCCTATCCTTGTTAATTAAGTCAGCATATGAACTTTGTAAGAACAGATTTGAGGGCAATTTGCCTCAGATTTGAGTAACAATTTGAGCCCCACCCATTCAAGACCTCATGGACTCAGCTCCAAATGGTGGAAATGTTTAATGGGTCTCTTACCTACATAGTTCACTTAATTCTACCTAGGTATAAAACTATGTACATCTGAAGTTGATTTGGGTTGAGGCATTAAATTGTTTGATAGACTGATATAGACGCCAGCAAGAAACAGCATAAAAAAAAAACATTTAATTGAGATAGAAATTAAGAGAAAAACCATAGAAAATAGCCAGGCTACATTCTTGAATGAATACGATGTCCTTCCCTTCTGACGGGAGACTGAGACTTAAGTTACCTCAAATTCATGAATAGTATTGAAGGCATGGATATAGGATCTCTTGCCCATATAGCAATGGGAGTTGAAACATCATTGAAGGGATGTGTTGCTGCAGCCTGTCTTATGGTATGAATCTTAAAAGTTTGTTGTATTTTGTCCATACAGTTCCCTGCTTGGGATAACTCATGTGTTGCTCAGGGCTTACCCATTAAATCGCTATCTCAATGTTGCATTGGTCAAGGTGTTGCAAGTCCTTGCTTTACTGCATGCTTATGAAGCTGACAGTGACCATTCCTCCTTGGCCTCTTGTTGGAAACACACACACACACACACACGCTTGTATTAATGCATATAGATTTTTTTCCCTGTTCTTTGTGGAACAGAATAAGATGAGGACATAAACCTACAACCAAGCCAAACCAAAACAATAGTGTTCTATATCTTATCCTGCTCTGATTTGCAAAGATTTTTCTAATGGAAGACAAGATCTGGTAGGTCCTAGGAAAGTAAAGATAAAATACTTTGCATAGAGACTCCATGATACTTATTTGTGTTTATTGTTTAAGGACCAGCTTAGTTAAGTTAAGGAGGATTGGCCACTAAGCAACAATTATTTTAGAATACAACATCTAATGATAATTATCTATTAAGGCCTAGAAGGCATTTCTGTTGGTGGAAGGAATAGTCACACCAAAGAAATCGGAAATCTTTGATATAGGTGGAATATCTGGAAAGGATTTAGAGAAGAGATTAAAAAAGTATTGGGAATAAAATTTGTTAGCTAAAGAAACTGGGATCATATGCCAAAGAAGAGAAAGTGTAGCAATGAGTGAAACTGACCGTTCTCAAGTTATTGCAGTTTTTACATTCACATATCTGCACATTTGTTTACTTGTTTATTGTGGGTAAGAATAATTCCCTGCTGGTTTAAGGAGTCACTAAATGGAGGCCTCCTGAGACAACTTGGTGGCTATTTTCATTTTCTTTGCTGGAACTCATATCAATGTTTTCAGTTCAAGGTAGACAGGGTAGAAAGTAAAGGGTAAACAAGGTCTTTCTATTTGAGATTTATAGGAATTATTGTTAAGATGAGAAACATTTAAGCCAATGGATACTTGGACAGCAAAAGACTTTTTTTTTTCTTTTTCGGTCTGATAGGAAGATCAGTGAACATAACTGTAAGGCTGAATTATCTTTGTGGGTAATTTGAGAAATGAAGCATAAAATCACATATTTACTCATTGCTAAAATGTGTGAGCTGAAAATGAGTATCCCTTAAAGAGTGACATTACAGCACCTGAAAGACTTTTTGCAGTTCTGATGGTTGTCATCATGTTACTCTGAAAGGAGTAGGCCCAATGCAATTTGTGTGTGTTGATTTTGTGCCAAGTATGCTGAGCTGGCCGAATTCCTGTTTAAATGCTGATATGGGTGCTAACTACATATGCTTGAAATCTCAGAAAAATTCAATCCTATGCCTCTTAATGGTTTTTTTTCCCCTTACCTCAATTTCAAGATGTATAATTTTAACTTTCAGGATGTTGATATATCCTGGCTAACTGCCACATTTGGAAGTAGATCTACAGTGGGGATGTTTGGAATTAAGTTACCTTGATTGGAATTAAGGTTGTTTGGTGCTTAATGAAGAAAAGTACGAGAAATTATCCTAATTTGTTTAAAACAGATTTTTTAGTTATCAGAAGAGCCCACTAAGGAGCAAGAATACTTCACAGAAGTTTCTAAATACTGTTTGGGATCTCTGCAAATCTTTTTTTTTCTTCCTTCTTCTCTACAGTGTTCTGAGGAAAATAATTATAATGGCAGCAGCTTCAAAGTTTGACTTGGCTACTAGCTCATACCTGCATCTATCATATTATTCTTTGCTATGAGAACTTAATGAATGGAACAAAGCCAATCAAAATGGTTTGTCTTTTGCTTAATATTTTAGGTAATTAGAGCATAAGGATAAGAATAGTTATGATACACTTAAATCCTCTTTCTTCTATTTAAATAAAAGCATTTATAATTTGTGATAGTGGTACTTCTTTTCTTCTATCATAAGAAATTTCCAAGTATGACATCTAGAACTCATTAGCCCTGATTGTTTGGGACTATATAAGAAGTAATTATTTTTCACTGATGGAAGTTGACTAAAACGTTAAATCTGCATAATCTGTACCCTTTGCCTGATCCTTGGAATCTATTTCAATAATCCAGCTGTTACTTCTTTGATTGTCTTTCAACTAAAGAGAAAAATAAAATTGACAGTTCTTGGAAACAGATAGTATATGGAGATTCACTTGGGATTTTTATTTTATTTTTTAAAATTTTATTCTATTTTATGTTGGTGTATGTATGTATGCATATGTAGATATGTAAGTGTATGTATATGTATATATTTGTTTATATGCATATATGTGTATATATACATACATGTGTGTATGTATATATACATGTATACATACGCACATACATTGTATATATATTCATACTATCCCTAGATTATTCCTCATGTTTGGTATTTACTCCATTCTCATCTTAATGTCTTGGAATCCTTGTTTTCTTTCAAGGCTAATTTTGATGCCATCTCATCAAGTCAACAAGTAGTTGTTAGTCATTTGCTGTGTGCCAGGTATGGCGCTAAGTGCTAGGAATACAAACAGAAAGAAAGACATTTCAAGGAACTTTTATCCTAATAGGGGGAGACGACACATACAAGAAAAATAAAAGGAAATAGGGAATATGATACCTGCACAGGGCCATATTGGAGAAAGTCTGGAAAGAGAGGAGTGAAGTCTGAAAAGGAAAGAGGACATGCAAGGCATGGGCACATTCCTTAAAATGGAGGGGGGGAGGGGTGACTCCATCTGAAGGATCTTCAGAAATGGAATGAACTTCCAGAGTGAGAAGGTCTGGGGTTATGTGAATCACCATGGTGAACAGGTTACAAGCACAGAGTAAACTTTCTAGTGTGAGAAAGCTATGGTGACCTGCAGGAGAAATTATGATGAATTAGATGTTAAGCCTGAAAAGCAATGAAGAGAAGACATATGGGGCATATTCCTCAAAATATTAGCTCTAGAAAAACCTGCCAATCCGAAGAAGGGTCAACAGGGACACAGTGAACTTCTAGAGTGAAGTGGCTATTGTGGCACAAAGGAGAAATTCTGGGCAGTAAGGAAAGTAAGGAAGAAGAATGAATGAAAAGGAATGAAGACATGGTTGGCCTGGGCACTTCCCTTAAGATGGAGCTTCTATTACACAAAACCTTCCTATTTCTTTCTTAGTATACTCTCATTCCTCAGTATTTTTAATAAACTATAAATGTCTTCAGGGAAAAGACTAGTTTTTTTCTTTTTATCTCCAACTTCCAACATAGTGCCTTGTGAATATTAGGTGCTTAATAAGTGTTTGTCGCATTGAATTAGATTATCAGCTAAGGCAAAATTTCCCCCTTAAGCAGGACATTCTCAGTCTTAAGTATATAGGATTATATGACTATTTCATTTTTTAAAAAATAGAACAAAATGAGTCCACTTCAAATATTTTAGGGCTAAGTCCTATTCTTATATTCAAGGAAGTTTACTAGAGATCAAAAGGAGTTTGGTATGCCTGACCGAGACCTGATTGAACCCAACTTTTGTCAGAGATGCTTCAGAATCAACAATCTGTGGTAATTTTTTCAAGGGTTTAAAAGAAATCACAGCTAGCAGCTCCTTTGCTAAGTCTCAATAAGTCTGATTGGATTCTTTTTGCTTTTCTTTAGCTGCCATCTAGCTAGACTCTTATATTCATGCCTGAAAGCTGTAATTAGCACAGACCAGATTCATGGAATAGCTAAGAGGCCAAATTCTTTTTTTTATTTTCTTCCTACTTTAAAGAAAGGTCAGCAGGATGAAAGCATGCACAAAAGGAATTTATATGTGAATGCTAATAGTCTGAGAAAAAAGGATAAAAATATTTTCAAAGCCATAAAAAGAAAGGGTTAAAGAGAGGTGTCTGGATAGTGGAATGAATCTATTGCTGCTGTAGTCATCTTGCCTACATTCAGTTTGATTTGAATGTTCCACAACCATCCTTGTAATATCAAGCAAAGTTAGAGTAGGCACCTAGCACTTTGGATAGATCCTCAATGGCTAATTAATAGGATGAGATCCAGATGAGAGTTACAGAATGGACAGTCATTGTTGGCTTTCTATCTGCATCTTTGGAGAGCAAAATCCTACAATCATGAGATAACAGAGGCCCTGAAGTATTTTAGTCTTCCATTATCTATAGAACAGTTCATAAAAAAATTAGCTTACATGGATGAGCAGTGTGTTATGAATTCTCTTAAATCTCCGTTGTCTCCTGTGGGTTTTTTTGCCTTCTATATTTGCCATGAGGTCCATTTTGGTATTTCATTGTAATACCTGTTAGAATTGGTCCAGCCATCATTTTAAGGGTAGATTTCAGAGGTTTTGTTTTACTATGCTATCCTACCAGATTTTGAAGGACAAAAGCCATTTCAGTTTGTAGATGTAACCCTTATGCTAGAGACTGCTTTGTTATATATGCCTAGGTCAAATTTTGATGATATTTCTTTGCTTCTTGGCTTATAGTCCCTACATAGAATTTCAAGAAGATCTCTGTGCTGAGAATCTTCAAACTCTATCTTTGTAAGTCTGTTGCTATAACTTATCACACACACACACACACACACACACACACACACACACACACACATATATATATATATATATATATATATATATATATATATATAATATATATATATATATATATATATATAATTCAAATAACTAAAATAGGAGGGGAAAAAAACCTCATAAATGGCTTCCCGAGTCTTCCTTGTTCATAGGATCCTCAAGTGAGCATGCATAGACGAATCCTAAAAATCCAGATGCTGAGTGGTCATGGACAAGGGATTTAGTCTCTTTTCAACCTAATTTGCTCATCAGAAACATGGTGACAATGTTAGTTATCATCATCTGCATAGGCATTGCGGTCTTCTAGTTACAGAGCTAGTGTTAGAGCCAGGAAAATGTGAGTTCAAATGTTGCCTCTGATGTATATTGTCTGTGTGACCCTGGTCAAATCACTTAATCCCTCAGTGACCCCTTAGTTACTCACTAAGACCATTAGTGGTAGAGAAAGTACTGGCCTACATTTGGCAGATAGAACTTCAACACTTGGGCCTTCCTGGTATCAATGAAATAACAAGTCCAATCCCTATCTCTTTTATAATTTTATTATCATTTTTCAAATTTATATTGAGGCAAGAGAGTCAGCATCAAGAGTCAGAGGATCAGGGTTCCAGTCTTACCTCTTCCATTTGTCACCTGTAAGGCCTTGGATAAGTTGTTTTATCCCCTGAGTATTAATTTCCTTATATGACAGAAGAAAGGGTTGAATTAGATTTTGACACAGCCATGATGGGGTTGGGATAGAGAGGCATTTTGTGAACATAGAGCATAGGGTACATGCTATTCCCTCTAACTCCCCTTTTCACATGGGCTGTAGGGGTACGTTGGAACCATTTTGAGCAAAGTCATGAGTGCTAATTGTCAAGTTTTCAGTGTAAGCATTTACACCTTGGAAATCAGCAAACAATATCTATCAGGACCTGATTTGTTGCTTTGTTATTTGTCTAGATTTAAGAAAATGTTAAGACTGCAAACTAAACTTAAAAGTGTGCCATGCATGCATCTTTTTTGAAGAGTCAGTTGTTAAACATTTGCCAGCATACCCCAGGTTACAACTACATAAATTAACTCAACTGAGTCCCCAACATGTTGTTTGCCTCATATACATCTTTAAAGAAGTGTAGTAGCATTTGTTTCCTCTGCAGACACTGTAGCTTATGCCAAGTAGTCTCTAAAATAAAGAACAGGGATGCCTCTGAAGGAAGCTGAACATGTTTTATGTTTCTTCTACTTACATTTGAAAAGATATAAACAAATATAATGGGAGAAACACTCATGGTAAATCCAGAAACTAGATCCAAAATAAAGGAAAATAAGACGGCCACACACTGTAGTAATATCCAGGAGTAAGAAGCCAGACCTCCGTCTCGTGTAACAGAGAAATCATGAATACCTGAAATGCAAGACTAAGAAGAGTACTATGATAGTCCTGGAAAAGTGGGGAGAAGGAATACTTCATGATAAAATCACAAGACTCTTGTTAGGACTGATACAGGACAGGCAGCTGTGATATTATTGCTCTTAACCAAAAAGTCCAAGTCCACCACCTTGCACATGTAGGGTCATTCACTATGATTCTAGAGGAGGAGCAGCAAGGGTTATGTCCCATTCCAGATGGACTGTGATTTCTACCCTCAAAGGTAATGACTCCTCTGGGATTTTCCATCCAGACTGGAGCATGGGGCAAAGAAAGAGAAGCAAAGAAAAAAGAGGTGTTGATTAATCCCAAATTGCTTTCATTCCCTGTGTCCAGGCTAACTCTTGGTCACTGTCCACTGTTATCATTGCTGGATTTCTAACAAAACAACTCAAGCAGTTGGAGAAAGGGAGAATGTCTCTATTATTTTATGGTTTTCCTCTCTCTGATGATCATACTATGGTTGTGCCTGGAATTTAATTCTCTATAAGAAATGTGAAAGACTTCGTCCTTTCCCTTCTTTCACTTGCCAATACCATTGAATGCACACACACACACTAATGCACACTCACCCATCCCCCCCTCCCCACATACACACCTGTAAAGACACATAACCCAAGATTAAAAAAAATACAAATATTCAAGTATCTGCAGAACTTTTGCCTGGAGAATTAATTACCTGTCGATTATGATTTATGGTTTAGTTGAAAGAATGCTGGATTAATAGGCACAGAATGTGATCCAGATCCTAGTTGTGCCATTTACTACCCTCTCTTTGGTCTATACTCAATTAATTTGTCAAATTGATCTTCCTAAAGCACATGTTTGACTATTTTACTCCCCTATTCACTAAATTCTAGTTTGTTTGGTTTTTTTTGTTCATCCTTTTCGAAGAGGACCAGTGACATCATGGGTGACATCTTGACTAGCCAGAGAATTAGATTTAAGTGAGGCAGAATTGATCAAAGTCGTCAGCCTCATTCTCTCTTTCAGAATCATTGAAGTCCGGTAGCAGGACAAAAGTCAGGACAACTAGTGATGACCCAGAATGCAGTGGATAATGTTGGCATATTTGATGTCTGATCAAGCTCTAAGCACTGCACAGTACCTACTTCATCTGCTTTCATGGCTGTTGGAACAAATTGTTCTAAACTACCCATTCTGCCATGGGAAGTGTTCACATGTTTGGGGTAGATATCCTCTTAATTCACTGATGGGTTTGAGGCTGGTCAGTTACCATCAACCTGGTTTAGCCCATCTGCCAAGATGGTTTATCAAGGTTTGGCCATTGTGCATGCTACAGCTTCTTGGAGCCATAGGTGAGAGTTGGGTAAAGGTGGACACCAAAGGTGGATGAGCAGTCCTGAAAAGGGTAAGCCTTACTAGAGGTGCTAAGAGCCTGGATGAGAGTTTCAGCATTTTTCTCCAATTGCTTCCATTTACTTCTACTCCTGACCATGTTTAATCCCAACTGAGTCTTCCTGGTACAGCTGAAGGGTCATAGTCTGGATGACTTCCTCCTAAGACACTTTTCTGTAGCTGTCACTAACAAATACCCACAGCAACCCAATTCTGCCCAGGACAGGTTCTTCTGTGGTTGGCTTTGTGGACCATTGATATACATAGCATAGAGGCCTATCTGATCAGTCAGACTCTGGCTTGTGAAGTGGTGACTCCACATGTGAAAATACAGCAGTGCCTTCTCTCCAGGGCTTGTACAGGTGATTTCTTGAGAACAAGTGTGAGACTTTGAACTCATCTTCACATAGATCCAGATTACCACAGGTGATCAATGAAAGATCTGAGGTCTTCCAAATAGGGCACAAAGCAAGGAATTTAAAAACAGCTAGCTTTTATTTTGGAGGCAATGGCAAGATTCTGTTAGTCCAACATAAACTTCATGGCTGAAGTGATGGTAGAAAGTTCCAAGATCATTTTCTGTGTGTATCAGTTTGCTCATCTGTGAAGTGGGAATAATGATTGAACAAGTACTTATGAGGAAAGTGCTTAGTAAAGTTTTATGCCATAGAGGAGTGTGAGCTTTAACTATTGTGAGCGTGATTCAGGAGCCACCAGAGGATCACCTGGTTATAGCAGCACCTGCCATTCTAGAAAGCTCTTTATGGTTTACAAAGCATTTGAGAACTGAGACTGCTCATCTAGGCCTTGTGACATGCCTGTGAGGTAGAGGGCCAGTGTCATTATCCATATTTTACAGAGCAACAAAATGATCAACAAGTTCAATGAGTGGAAAGCAGTCTGGCACAGTGGAATAAGCACTGACTCTAGAGTTAGAAGACCTGAGTTCAACATCCATCTTTAATGATTACTCCCTCTGTGTCTTGGGGCAAATCCCTTCAGCTTCCTTGTCCTCAGTATCATCATCTGTAAAAATCCAAAATGTCCAGCTAGCATCCTATGACTTGCCCAAGGTCACTCACTGTAGTGAGCCAGGATTCGAACCCAGGTATGCCAAATCCAGGATAGCGTTCCTATCAAAGGGATGAAAATAGACTTCCTAACCTGACTGTCATCTGCCATTGGCATGGAACAGTAGTGTGGTACAGTGAATAGGGTGCACTGGTCTTGTTGTCAAGAGGACCTGGGTTCAAATCCCAGGTCACACTCTTAATAGTGGTGTGACCCTTGACAATCACCTGATTTTCATGGGCCTCAGTTTCTTCATCTTTAAAATGAAGGGATTGGACTCAGCGACCTCTACAATCCCTTCTATCTCTGAACCTGTAGTTATAGTAGGTCAATCAAAACAAATAATAAAATAATAAATAATAAGATTATTTGTCAGAGGGGAAAAAGAAGGAAATTGGATATTGCTAAAAAAAAGTCCTGTCAGAGTTAGTCTAACCTAGCCTAGTGCCCTTCTCCACACCAGGAATATCCCACCAGATGGAAAGTTACTTTCTTTTGAGTTTACTCTTCTTCTCATGTTCTTAATCAGTCCCCTAAAATGTAGGTCATTTTAGCACTGCCTCTTTGCCTGAGTTCCCAAGATTAAAGCTGATCTTTCATCAGGTCCATTTTAAGTTGGTGGCTTCAGGAGGATATTTAAGGAAGGCTCTAATCTCATCAGCAGCTCTTCAGTTTCTCTCCTAAAGTAGATTGCTTCTAAGGAGTCTCAAGCATAGCACTAATCCCGTAAACTCTAGTGATTTCCTATTATCTCTAGGATCAACTAGATAATTTTGTCTGACTTTTAAACTGTTTATAACCTGGTCCCTTCCTACATTTCTGGTTTTGTTACACATTACTATATTTTAGCTACTCCATTATCTAGTGAGACTGGCTTCTTTTCTCTTCCTTGCTTGAGACACTTCATCTTCAGACTTTGTGCAATAAGACTGCTTTTCCCCCTTGCCTGGAATTCTTTCCCTCCTCATCTCTGTTTCACGGCTTCTTTGCCTTCCTGCAGGTCCCTGCTAAAACTCTACCTTCTACAATAAACCTTTCTCAACATTCCTTATTCTTAATGACTTTCCTCTGAGATTATCTCCAATTTATCATGTATATTTTTTTCAGTAGCCATTTACTCAATATAATTTTATTGCATTGTGATCAGTAAAGGATGTTTGTACTGTTTCTGATTTTCTCCATTTGTTAGTGAGGCTTTTTTATGCTCTATGACATTGTTAATGTTGTAAAGATGTGATTTTTTGCAAGGCTGAGAAATATCAGATGCACCTTCATTTTATTCTATAATTTCCAAAAGTATATCCTAACCAATGTTTCTTTTTTAACAAAAATGCTCATTTTTAACTTCAATAAAAAAGACAAAAAAGAGAACATCCCCATGTACACAGAACAACACAAAAAGGGGATTCAAAATAAAACCATGAATTTCCATTTTATATTGTTTACCTTTTTTGAGAAACTATGAAACTATGAAATAAATACTACATATTGTTTTCAAAGCTATCTTGCTTTTCTGTGCTTCCTTCTTAGTTTTTTTAATCCTCTGCACTTTTTTTTTTCTTCACTCACACCCCACCTTAGAGAAGCCAGTAGGCACAAAACCATACTATACATACTTCTATTTATCAGTTGTTTCCCTGGATGTGGATAGCATCTTTCTTTATAGGTCCTTTATAGTTGATTTGAGTATTTATGATAGTCAAAATAACTTAGTTGTTCAAAGATGTTCTTAGAATAATATTGCTGTTATTGTGTACAATGTTCTCTTAGTTCTGCTCTTTATTATTTCATGTCTTTCCATGTTTTTGCTGAAATCAAGCGGCTCGCCATATTGTACAGTAGTATTTCTTCACAATCATGAACCACAACCGTTTTAGCCACTCCTCAATTGATGAACATCCCCTCAATTTTCAGTTCTTTGCCATCACATAATGAGCTGCTATAAATATTTCAGAACATATAAGTTCATTCTTTCTTTCCTTAATCACCTTTGAAAATAGACATAATAGTGGTATTGCTGGATCAAAAGGTATACACGGTTTTATACACAGTTTCTTTGGTCATAATTCCAGATTGCTCTCCAAAATGGTTCCACCAACAATGAATTAGCATCCCAATTTTTCCCATATCCCATCCAACATTTCATGCTTTCCCCTTCTATCATTTTAACCAATCTGATAGGTGTAAGATGATATCTCAAAGTTGTTTTCATTTGCATTTCTTTAATCAATAGTGAGCATTTTAAAAACATTTTTCATATGACTGTATATAGCTTTGATTCATTCATTGAAAAACTGCCTGTTCATAACTTTTGACTATTTATCATTTGGGGAATGGTTTGTGTTCTTATAAAATTGACCAAGTTCTTTATATATTTGAGATATGAGACCTTTATCTAAGAAACTATCTATAAAAAATTTTCTCTCAATTTTCTGTTTTCCTTCTAATATTGTCTACATTTGTTTTGTTTGTACAAAAAATTTAAATTTAATGTACTCTATCTAATGTTTCTAAATTTTTTACTAAGGTCCTTAACTTTTTTCTTATTTATTTTTATTATTATTAGAGTAATAATTACAATTCCAGACAAAGCACCAACCCAAATAGACTTAATAAAAGAGAGAAAATGGAAGCTACATATTTCTGAAGGATAATTGACAATTGATTGCTTTCAATCTTTAATATTTATGTACCTAATGGCATAGTTTCTAAATATTACAGAAATAAAATGAATTGCAAGGAGAAATAGTAAAATTATAATAAAAGAGACCTCAATTATATTTGTAAGTCCTTGATTGGAGGTTCTCAACATTGTTTTGTGTCATAGGCCCCTTTGGTAGTCTATGGATCCCTTCTAAGGATAATGTTTTAAGTCACAAAATAAAATACATCGGATTATAAAAGATACTAATTATACTGAAATAGAATACTGAATATATGCATGTGCATGTATCTGTGTATATAATATATTTACACACATACACATACACACATATACTTTATATATGTATAATGTTTATGCACTCTAATTTAAGAACCTGATCTGGAGAGAAGCCACTTATGGTGAGATTCAACAAATCCATTGTTATGTACCTTTTTCTACCTTCAGTATTGTTCAAAGAAGTGTATCAATTTGTTTTTAAAAGTTTTTCTTTTTAATCTGTTTGTCTTCTGCAATTGAATTCATATAGAAATCATCCTGGGACAGATTGATTTTCTTCTATTATTTTTTATGTTGAATATGTTATAGACTATAGCTAAGATGGGTAAAACAACTTTTTTTTCTTATAATTGGATAGAAGTGTTTGGAGGAAGCTCATCTTCTGTAGTCTCACTGAAAGCTTCATTGGAACAACTTCAGGGGGTGATATTATGTATATATATGTGTATATATATATATAAAATTTTTCTGGATATTATTCATATTCAGGATGGCAGAACCTAATTTTATGGGTCATTGTTATATCTGCCAATGTATGGGCAACATTTTTTTTCTAGGTTGATGCTCTGGTTCTAATAGAGTTTGCTGGATTCTCAAGAATATTTTGAAATCTCTGTTTTAAATATGAGAGTTTGACTTCTGTAAATTTATGAAGGATCAAAAGCTTCTGTTTAGTAATCCTGGACACCAGATCATACCTTTCATGTATTCATAGTCATGTCTCAGACAAAATCCCACTTTGTATAAGAAACTTTTTCTGATTCCTTTTAATGCAAGGGCCTTCTCTTTGTTGATTTTTTTCTATTTATCATATATACATATATATATATATATATATATATATATATATGTCACATTAGTACATAATTATTTGCCTCTCCTCATAACTAATTGCGAGCTCCTTGAGAGCAGGGACTGTCTTATTCCTTTCTTTGCATTGCCAATGCTTAACACACAGGGCCTGACATAACGTAGGTGCTAGATAAATGCTTATTAATAGACTATTTAGTAGGCGCTTAAAAAAACTTATAGTAATATGCTATATGGTTTCTACTATTTCTCCTAATACTAGTTTGTATAAAGCAGATATTTTATTTGTATACAAAATTATCAGTAATTAATTTACCAAAAAGGAAGCACTTTCTACTAAGTCAGATCAAAATAGATATTTTGCTACTTATAATTTTAGGGAGTACCTTGGGTACTCCCCGTGATTACATACAGCTAGAATGTTGCAAAAGGATTTGATGCAATGTCTTCCCAGCTCCAAGGTCAGCTCTGTATCCACTGTGGTGTGCTGTCTTGTGAAACTGTTTTTGCTCACAGTGTTATTATTTTATTCAATTAATTAATTAAACCAAATAAATAATTAAATTAAGTGAGAATTATAGTTTAGATATGTCTCTCATAGTATCTTGCAAAGAGGTTTAGTAGAAACTTAAATGTTGGACTAATTGAGCCAATTTTTTTTTTTTCGCAGTTACAAATCTGTACTGGAAAACACATTTAAAAAAATCAACAGTCTGCAAACATACTTTAAGAATCAGGAAATTAGCAGAGCAGTCACTTATAAGTTGTCTGAAAGAGATACTTCTGACAAGTGGCTTCCTTGTCCAGTAGGACCCTTTCCATGACTCCATAATTATAGTGAATGTTTCTTCACAGACATTAGACTTCTTTATATTTATTTTAAATTTAGTTCTTTAAGTATCCTTGAGCTGGAAGCATTGTCATTTTCACACCCATGCTAAGAAAAACAAAACAAAGCAAAACAAACAAACAAAAAAAACATCAGGAGCTTTCTATTGCCTGACAACTAAAGCCTTAGACACATATCTGAGATCTTCTATCACCTGAATCCAACCTCCATTTCCAGCACTACACTACCTCATATTAGTCCCCTTTCTACACAGTCAAACTGATTTACCAACTCTTATTTTGTTCCAGCCTCTCTAGCCCCTGTGCCTTTGCACATTGTACCATACTATCGTCCATGCCTAAAATATCCTCCCCCATCCCACATCTCTGTTTAAGTCCTTGGCTCGTGAGCATGAAGAGAACTCAGATGTAGTCCAATCGTGTCATAAATGAAGAAAATGAGTCCTATAGAGGTGAAGTACTTTGCCCCCAGGTCACACAACTAGTAAGCAACAGAATTCTGATTTGAATTGAACTCTTCTGATTCAAATCCAACACTCCTTTCACTGCTCCATGATTCCTTCGATGCCCAGCCCATGTACAATCTTTTCCAGGCAGGATTTACTAATCTGCTTATCTAGAAGTGGACCCTTTTACTCCTTTCCCACTGTTTGAACCCCTCCTATGCAATTAATCATATTCTAATATTCTCCTTCTAACCTGTAAGCTCCTTGAGGGCAAGTATTTTTTTTTCCTTTTTGCATACCCAGCACATAGTGTAGTGCCCATATCATTCATGAGAATGAGCCCCCATATCTGAAATAATTTTAGAAAAAAAAAACATTATTTGGTGGAGAGAACTAGAAGATGGTGTGTCCCCATTCCATGTGTCTACAAAATTTATGTTCCATAGGACTCAGAGAAAAGTACCAGCACATGAACCACAAGTAGCAGTTAGTAATTTTGTAGAATAGACAAGTCCCAGGCAAGATCCACGGAGTTGTATATCAGTAAGCATAAACATTCAAATTTGGGGAACCTAAAAGACAAGTACTGGGTAGATCCAAAACAAGATCTTGATGGGATCTGAAACATTCTCTGTAGCCATCCAGCTTCCCGATATCTCTAAGGTAAGCCTGACCTCTACAGTAAGATTTGGGGTTAGTTGTCTAGCCATATAAAGTTAGGTTCAATAATATTAACTAAGGGTAAATATAAATATTTTTCCCACATGATGCATAACACTTAAAATACTTTATTGAGGTGAATCAATTTCAATACAGGGTCATGGTCACATGCCTTAGTTGACCCCTTTAAATGGATAAATAACTTTTATCTTCTCACTCCATTCAGGTCTCCACTTCAGAATTTCTATCCCTATGGCTTGTGAGACCATTCCACCTTGTCTGTTGATAAATTAATCAATTAGTGAATAAAACAACACCCCACATTATGGTTTTAGATTCTAGTTTAGCTTATCTGAAATTCAGATCAATGGAGATATTAAAGTTTGCATCTTTGCCAAAACTGTAACTCTCCTGCCATCTGAAAGTGAGAAATCAACCAGAAAACCTGGATATGTTTTGTATTTCTCCCCAAATGAAAATATTTCTTCTTCCATAGCGCCAACTTGCTTTTGTGTTAAAAAAAAAACTGATATATCTTCCCCTAAATTGGTAATTTAATTGAGTCTAACAAGTTTTCTTGAAAAAACCTGTTTTTCTCTATTCGTTATGATAAAACTAATAATCATCCTGAAACTAAGCACAGAACCTTGTTTAAAATAGACAGGTTGTGTAATAAATAGAGAAAATAATAGAATATAGATTTCACAGTTAAAAGATCATCCCTTTAATTAGAAAGACTTAGCACCCTTAGATAATGGGTGGCAAAGAGAATGTGAACAAACCACATATTACTTAGAAGTAGCCCATAAATCTGTATAGCCAAGCTATTTGGCTGATTAATTTCTTTCTCATCCCTACGTGTTATATTAAGGGATTCACTGACTTCCTGCAGACTACAAGCTTTCTTGGGAACTTGGTTTATTGCCGTCCTGTATTTCCACTTTTTTATTATTAATGATTGATTCTAGCCCATATTAAAATGTGACTAACACATACACTATAGTTATCCTCAGAGAAGGAAAAAATGAGGTTGAAGCCTCCAGTTAGTTCTATGTATATGTGGGTGATCTTAGTGAGATAATTTCTCTGTAGTGAAGGGTACTAGTGCTCTCAATATACCAGGTTTAGGATTAGGTCTTAAAGTGTTAAGAGAGCATTGCACACAGTGGCTTAAGTTTACCTTGGAGTTAGAAAGTACTGGGTTCAAGTTCTACTTTGGACTCTAACTAGCTGTGTATGCAAGAGAAAGTCACTTAATCTCTCTGCAATGAAATTGTGGTTCTGGACAAAAATAACTAAATAAAAGTGAATAATTGTTGATGGTAAATAAAATAGGCAGATAATAGATCTATAGTAAGATCATCCAAATTTAAAAAAAAGCAAAAATTGATATGAAATAAATAAAAAATAAGAATCAAAAAGGAATAGCACAGTGGAGGGATGAAGGGAGGAGGAAAGGAAGAGAATAGAATAAGTAATTATATGATATCTATTATGTTCTAGATGCTGTACTAAGCACTTTTTAGCAAATATTTTCTTATTCGGTTCTTACAACAACCCCATGAAGCAGGTGCTATTATTTCCCTATTTTTAGAGTTGAGGAAACTAAGGCAAATAGAGGTTAAGTGACTTGCCCAGGGTCACAAAGCTGGTAAATGTCTGAGGCCAGATTTGAACTCAGGTCTCCCTGGTGAAAGGTCCAGTACTATATCCACTGTGCTACCAGATGCATAATGAGAATTGGATCAGAAATTAGATCTGTGTTTGAGTTAGAGGATCATGGATTTAGGCCTGGGAAGGATGCTAAAGGCCATTTAATCCTTTCATTTTATAGATGAGGAAATTGAGACTCAGAGAGGTTAAATGATGTGCCCAAGGTCACACATGTAACTGGTGAAGGCAGGCTTCAAATCCTGTTTCTCTGACTCTACATCTATCTATCCCTTTTCTTCTTTACCAGGTTAACTTGAAAGTCTCAATTCTATTAATTCCTAGTCATATGACCTTGGCCAAATTATCTTAGTTTTCTTACCTATAAAAAGAGAAGAATAAGCAAGGTAAACTTTTTCCTTTTAGGTCTAAAATAAAATTCTATAGTTACAACTCATAAATGACCTTGTTGTTATATGTTCCATTGTTGTAAAAGATGCTGGAACATAGAACGTAGGAATAACACAAAGATAAATTAATCTTTTGAAGTTAATGAGGATAGACACAGAGATGACCTAATGGACCTACTCCCTGCTTTAAGTGGACATCAATATTTATGTTTTAAGTAAATTGACTAAATACTTTCTCATATTCTTCCTGCTCCCTCCCAAATGCACTCTGCCCTTCACCCCCTGAAATAAAGACAGAACTTGAAATATGATGTGCTATTTCTTTCTGTAGCTCATTAAATAGACCAGTTCTTGACACATGGATTATAAAATTCATCAGTTACTGAAGCAATTGCCAATTAAAAGTGTGCACTAAATAAAGCACTTGTTTTAGGGGCACAAGAGAAGGGTTCAAGCCTCAGCTCTGATACTAGCTCAGTAACATTGAACAAGTAATTAAACCAGTCAGAGCTTCAATTCTCTTAGTTATAGAGTAGTACTAATGCTATTTGTACTTGCTACCCAACAGTTATGAAGAAAATGCTTCCATGTCTTTGAAGTCTCTGCAAGTTTGTTGTTCTTATTATCTGCTATGTCCACTATCCAACAGTCACAATTTCAGATTGTCTTGAAAATAACCAGACCAGGAACATCTTCAAAAGTCCTCAACACTGTTAAACTCCATTCCTATGGTAGCTCCTTTCTTGGTCCTTCCTTACTCTTGTATTACCTTTTCCATTACAGTTCTAACTCTCCATTTCCTTCCTCCATCTCCATGTGTCAGAAGAGAGAGGAGAGAAAGGCAGCAATTGACTCTGGAATACAGGAAAGAGGATGCCTTAGATTTAGATTCTTTGTGCGTGTTTAAGGGCATCAGGATGTATCAGTCAATGCTCTGATAGTCAAGTGAGTGGGTAAAGATTGGTGGAGGGTATTTGAGCAGAGAGTAAGCATTTGCAGTAAGAGACAGCAAGCTGTTTTATGTAGAGTAAGTTTGGAGAGATTGGGAGTGAATAGCATGTATGAGTTTGATAAATTTATCATTAACATTGAGAAAATGATTGAGTTTGTGCACAGACCAATGTATAAATGAAGCCTATGATGGACAATGGAGCCTCTGAAAGATGTTGCATCTAGGGGTAAGATTGCTTCCTATGGCTTTTGTTCTATGGTTGCAGGATGTAAATTGTGATGAAACTTCCAAGATCAGACTCTGATAACTACAGCCACAATCACAACTTTCTGAACTCCTAGTTCTGGCTCAGGAAATGAGTGGAAGGGATAGGAACAATAGAATAAGGAGACCTAAAGGCACAATGAAGTATAAAAACATTACTAGCTTTCCTTGCACTTTCAATGATCATCTATTGCCAGTTATTCATAGCTATCTGCAAAGTGTAGTTGTAGGGGTTAGAAGAGTTCATCTAAGCATTCCTTTTCAAGTTAAGCAAATGCTCCAAGGTCCAAAGTATTTCAAGCCTGAAAGTGTTTTGTTTTTCTATTGGGGAAAAGGCCCTTTTAAATACCTAAAACTAGTTCTTCTTTAGTACCAAAGAAGTAGGAATTTGGGATCCATTTGGGAGGTTATGATTTCTCACCAAGGAGCCTTCCCTGGACCTAAGTTCATTCTTCCTTATCCAAAAATATTTATTCTAGCTCTGCAATCAATTACTCAATGAGCATTTATTAAAAATGCTTGTTTTGTGCCAGGCACTGTGTTGAATACTGGGAATGAAAAGACATAAATGAAGCAAGGCAAAATTGTTCCAGTCTTCAAATAGCTTACAGTCTATCAGGGGACATGATATATACATGAATATATATGAAGTATAAATGAGATAAATTCACAGGGTAATTTAGTGGGTTGATACTAAAAGCAGGTGGGAATTAAGAAAGGTCTTAGGGAGGACATGATGTTTAAGCTGAACCCTGAAGGAAAGTAGAGATTCTAAGAGATGGATGGAGTGCATTCTGGCCATAGGGGATAGATAGTCTGTTCAACGGTATGACAATGGCAAAATGTACTATTGTGTGAAGAATAGCAAGACCAAAACCAAACACGGAAGTTTGGTTTTACCACAAAATGCATCAAAAATAACAATGGCTGGAAAGGCAGGATGTCGAGGGCTTTAAATGCCTAACTCTATGCCCATTGTTACCTTCTCATGTATTATCAATTTAATCATTCATTTTTGAAGTCTTTCTTTTAAGAGCATCATTTAATACAACCAAATATGAATACTGAGAGGATAGATGGCATCCTTGTGACTGCTTTGGTAGCATTTTGACTTTGTTTCCTTTGAGGATCTTTAAATACATAGTTACTTTCAGAGCCCTTGAAGCCAAATTCACACACTCTGTCCCTTTAAATAAAACTTACTATAGAAGTTGTGAGTCCGTAGCATTACTGCCTTTATATATAAAGAAAATTAAGATTATTTTAACTTGTGGGGATATAAATTTCTAGAGATTTCCTAGCTTAACCCATGCTTTAATATATACTATTAAGGAGCTTCCCCATCACAAAGTCACATTTATGATTTAAAATAACAATATTTAAAGAGATTAATTTATAATCTGGAAAATATGTTACTATAAGTCATTAATATGAGGTTCAACAATTTTCACTGACAAGCCACATCACTTAAATAAGACTGAGTTCCCTTCTAGCTGTCAAATATATTAGGATAATAAATATTTATTATCATTGATCATAATTGATTTGGAAAAAAGACCCCTGTATATGACAAATTATATTTTTTGTTGTTATTTTCCCCATGCTTAGCTTCTATGTGTAAATGTTCCTTGCCAACTGCTGGCTAAAAACGGGCAATTTTTACGTCTTTTAACATCATTAGTTTCCTCACAAAGGGCCATTGTTTCCTCTCTATTTGAAGAAGCTCTTCAAGAAACTCTAAAACTGTCTCTGCATCCATTATGCTGAGCAATTCTCGGTGCTTCACATTTCTTTGAAAATAACTAATGATTCTGGACTTCCTCCAGACACTGCACATACTTAGAATGCTTATGCATTCTCAGAAACACAGTATGAACACACATCACCCTTCTTTCTGAAACAAGCAAGTCTGTCTTAGTTCACCTCATGCATGGACTTAATGCACTCTCCAACAATAAAGTAGCTGTTGATTATTGCTTTGCACAGTTGTGGCAGCCTCATTAGTTTCACTACCTAGCTTGAAATGGTTTCATGCCAAATTAAAAATGTAGGTCATTCAAAGGACTAATGTTGCTAGTTCAGCCTAGAGAAATTTAAAGCTCACCTGTATTCTGTTACAAATAGAAGAGTCCATTTGCTTATCATTCTACACCAAGCCAGTTCCCACAATGGGCACAATTATGCATGCCATTCTTATAAAAGCAATTACAATTACATTGTTAGGTACACATGCCAGACATGTTCATTAGACTGTGGAATTTTCAAGACATTGTGTGTGAATGACTGATCTAGCAGTTGGAGTTTTTTGGTGGGTTGTAGACTCATAAATCAAATGAGATGATGTTTGTAAATCATTTAGTACTGTATCTGGCACATAGTAGGTGCTTCATAAGTGCTTGTTTCTCCTTCCTCTTACAATTATAGAATTGAAGACCTAGACATGACCTTAGATTTTTAATTCAACTCCTTCTATATTACAAATATGGTAACAGAGAGCCAGAGAGTTTATTTGCCTTAAGTGAAAGGATAAGTTAATGTCAGAACAAGACTAGAAACCAGATCTCCTAATTACTTTTCTAGACTTTCTTTTCCTCTTCATTTCTTTTCTGTTCCTTTCTTTTATATTTCAATCCTTTTTTTTTTCCTTTCAACTGTAATTTTTTGGTATGTTTTTCTATTACTTCTTTTAAAATTGAATTGATTTTTAGTTCTTTCCCTCTGAAATTATCAACACTTTATCTTGTCTGTATCTAGTTAATATATAGTAGTCTGAATATCTCTTTCATTAGATTGCAAGCACCTTAGGGACAGGGATTGGTTTTGCCTTTCTTTCTATCGCTATCGCTTAGCACAGTGCCTGGAACAGAGTCAGAACTTAATAAATCCTTGTTGATTTGATTTTTTGTGTTTTACAGCATGACCATTTTCCAGTTACACCCTTCCCTTCATTTTTGGGTAATTTTTTTTTAAATTTTAAACCTAAATCCAAAATGAGAAAAAGAACAAATAATGCCATGTACACAACAGAACATAAGAGAGGATTCAATATAAAACAATAAATTTCCATTTCAAGAAAACCTGTATAATAAATACTGCACATTGTTTTCAAAGCTGCCCAGCTTTGCTTCCTTGTTCGTTTTCTTTTGTTCTGTGCTCTGCAATTTTTACTCTATCTCTTGTTAAGGCAATCCGACTTTTCCCTGTTCTTCCCTTTTGGCATGCTAAGACTATCAAGTCTCCCCTTTGTTTGAGTTGGGGGGAAAACATTTTGCTGTCTTTGTTTTGGAATATTTCTCAGCTATCTCTCAGCACTGAGGCAATCAGGAGTCATTGACTTGTATATGATGTGATACTGGAGATGGGGAACTTTCACATACCTGCCTGGGTGAGGTCAGAGCCCTCAGGGCTCTGAACAGGATATAATTGAGGGGAACTTGGTGTTTGACTTTTGGGGCTCACTCAAGGAAGGAGTGTTCAGATTCTGGGTATACTGTCATAACTTCCCCCCGGCTTTGTTAACCCAGACTCATTGTTTCTTCTCTGGTAACCGAATTGTGATTTGAATCAGGCAAGGTCTGTCTGTTGATGCTTGTAATTTCTATTTCTATTTGCCTTGAAGTTCAGGGGGCTGATCTTTTCCCCCTGAACTAAGTGAATGGTATATTTATGTTTGATTAAACTGAGAATGTTAACCCCTTAAAGTTGCTTTCCTTAGAAAAGCAGTTCAAAGAACCTGTGTTAGCAGCCCTCTGTGTACTGGTTTTGTTGGTTTTATACAGCCAGAGTAGCTGCTAGCCACATTGTTGCTACATCCCCCTCCCCCCACTCTAAAGAAGTCTACAATTAAGTGTGTATATATGTATGTACATACACACACAAATACATAAATATCTATAAAATGGACATATGTACACATATATACTCAAACATATATATGCAAGATCATATTATGCCTATTTCCCATTATCTTTTTCTCTGAAGTTGGATAGCATCTTCCTTTGTAGGTCCAAGTCTTGCTTTTCTAAATCAACCAGCTCATCATTTCCTATACCACAGCAATATTCCAACCCAAACACACCCTATCTGAGAAATGGTCTATGAAAGTTTTTTTTCCCAATTTTCTGCATCCCTTCTATTCTTGGTTATATAGGTTTTATTAGTACAAAAAATTTAATTTAAAATAAAAAAAATTCCTTTTCACACTTCAGTAATGTTCTCCATTCTAATATATTTTAGGATCTGATACTGCTGAATCTACTTCTTTTACATCTTTTTTTTCCTGGTTTCTTTGAAGTTCCTGACCTTTTGCTCTTCCAAATGGATTTTAATACTATTTTTTTCGAACTCAGTGAAATAATTTTTTAGTAATTTAATTGGGATAACATTGAATAAATATAATACTTAGGCAAAGTTGTCATTTTAAAAATTTTATTGACTTTACCTAACCATGAACAATAAATATTACTTCAATTATTTACATATGAGTTTATTTGTGTAAAAAGTGTTTTATTTTTATGTTCATATGGTTCGTGTCTGTTTTGTCAGGGTATATTCTCAGGTATTTTATAATATTTTAAATGGTATAAAATAATATTGAATAATTACTGACACATAGCGGAGAATGTCTATTTTTCACTTTTGATTAAATCTATTTTTAACTTTGTCTGAGATGATAATTACTATCCCTCATTTTTTGCATAATAAATTATACTCCTGCCCTTTATTTTATCTTTGTGTGCATCTCCCAACATATTGCCGAATTCAAATTTTTAATCCGCTATCTATTTCTGTTTTATGAGTAAATTTGTCCTATTGACATTCTAAGCTGCAATTGCTTCTATAGTTTTGTCATCCTATTTGTTTTAGTGTTTTTCTCACCCTATTTACTCTATCTCTCCTGACTCCTTTGTTTCACTTCTACTTCCTCCCTTGCCCTCCTAGTCTTTAACCTACTTTTCCCCCTAAAAGTCCCTACCTTATCCATGTTCTCTCCCCTCCTCATTCTATGCCCTTGCTCTTTTAATTCTTTCCTAATTTAGAAGACTTACTCACATATGTGTGTGTATAGTTGCCTTTTTAAGCCATTCTCAGTAAGAGTAAGGTTTCAATACTATCCACCCGCCCCCCGCTAGCATCTTCTGTATCATTTTTTCCTTTTATACTTCATTTGTATGAGATTATTGTTTCTTTTATCTCTCCCTACACAATTTTATATTTTTTAGAATCACCTCATCATACTCAGTTGAGCCCAAGCCTTTCTTTCAAATGACCAAAGTAATGATGCCAATCATACTAATACTGCTAATAGATTCACATATACTGAGTAAATAGTTTGACCTTATTGAGTCCCTTATAATTGGTCTTTAAAGTTTACCTAATATATTTCTCCTGGATGTTATATGTTGAATTTTTCCTTAGGTTCTGGGTTTTTTGACACAAAAGCCTGAAAATCTTTCAGTTCATTAAATGTTTACTTTTTTTTTCATTCAAGATTATACTTAACTTTGATAAGTATACCAAGTTACCCTTGATCATAAACCCAACTCTTTTACTTTATGCAATATATTATTCCAAGACCAATGGTCCTTCAATACAGTAGCTGCTAAGTCTTTATTTTTTTTTTACTAGCACAGATTCTTTGATCTGCTTTTCTTTTTTTTAATTAAGATTTTTTTATTTTGAGTTTACATCACTCAGTTCCACATGATGTTGAGTTCCATATTTTCCCCCTCCCCCAAGATGGCATGGAATCTGACATATCTTCTACATATAACTTCATATTGAACTTATTTGCACAATAGTCAAGTTGTAAAGAAGAATTATGACCAATGGAATGGATCATGAAACGTAAGAAACAAAACCAAAAAAAAAAGAGAGAGAAAAAAAGACAAAAAGAAAAAAAAAGGAGAGCAAATAGTTTGCATCAATCTGCATTAAGACTCCACAGTTCTTTCTCTGGATGTAGATAACTCTCTTCATCATGAGTCCTTTGGAGTTGTCATTGAACCTTGTATTGCTAAGAAGAGCAAAGTCTATCAGGGCTGGTCGTCACAGAATCCATATATCTGTGGTTGTGTATAATGTTCTCCTACTTCTGCTCTGCTCACTCAACATTATACCCTGTAGATTTTTCCAGGTTATTATGAAGTCCATATCTTCCCATTTCTTATAGCACAATAGTATTCCATTACATTCATATACCACAACTTGTTCAGTCATTCCCCTATTGAAGGGCATCCCTTTGATTCCCAATTCTTTGCTATTACAAAAAGAGCCACTATAAACATTTTTGTTCATAAGGGTCTTTTTCCCACTTCTGTGATCTCTTTGGGATACAGCCCTAGAAGTGATATTGCTGGGTCAAAGGGTATGAATATTTTTATAGCCCTTTGGGCATAGTTCCAAATCGCTCTCCAAAATGGCTGGATCAGTTCACAACTCCACTAGCAACGTAACAGTGTTCCAATTTTCCCACATCCTCTCCTTATTTATCATTTTCCTGTTTTGTCATTTTAGCCAATCTGACAGCAGAGATGTGGTATCTAAAAGTTGTTTTGATTTGCATTTCTCTAATCAGTAACTGATTTAGAGCATTTTTTCATATGACTATAGATATCTTTAATTTCTTCCTGTGCAAACTGCCTGTTCATATCTGATGACCATTTCTCAATTGGGGAATGACTTGTATTCCTTTAAATTTGGCTCAGTTCCCTGTATATTTTAGAGATGAGGACCTTATCAGAGACACTAGTGGTAAATATTTTCTCCCAATTTTCTGCTTCCCTCTTAATCTTTGTTTTATTGGATTTTTTATACAAAAACTTTTCAATTTCACATAATCAAAATTATCCATTTTACATTTTGTAATGCTCTCTATCTCTTGTTGTGTCATGAATTCTTTGCTTTCCCATAAATCTGATAGGTAAACTACTCCTTGCTCTCCTAAATTGCTTATAGTATCAGCCTTTACTGCTAAATCATGAACCTATTTTGACTTTATTTTGGCATACTGTGTAAGATATTGGTCTATGCTCAGTTTTTGCCCTGCCATTTTCCAAATTTTGCAGCAGTTTTTGGAAATGGTGTATTCTTAGTCCAGAAGCTGGATTCTTTGGGTTTGTCAAAGAGTAGATTACTATAGTGTTGACTACTGCATCTTGTGTACCTAACATATTCCACTGATCCATGACTCTGTTTCTTAGCCAGTACCAAGTAGTTTTGATGAATGCTGCTTTATAGTACAGTTTAATATCTGGTATGGCTAGGCCACCTTCCCTAGCATTTCTTTTCATTATTTCCCTAGATATTGTAGACCTCTTGTTCTTCCAGATGAATTTTGTTATTATTTTGTCCAGCTCTATAAGATAATTTTTTGGTAGTTCGATTGGTATGGCACTGAATAAATAAATTAATTTAGGTAAAATTGTCATTTTTATTATATTAGCTTGGCCTAACAATGATCAACTGATATTTTTCCATTTATTTAGATCTGACTTTATTTGTATGAAAAGGGTTTCATAGTTATGTTCATATAGGCCCTGGGTTTGTATTGGCAGGTAGACTCCCAAATATTTCATAGTGTCTACAGTAACTTTGAATGGAATTTCTCTTTCTATTTCTTGCTGTTGGGATTTGTTAGTAATATATATGAATACTGTGGATTTATGTGTGTTTATTTTATATCTTGCAACTTTGCTAAAGTTGTTTATTATTTCAAGTAGTTTTTTACTTGATTCTCTAGGATTCTCTAAGTGAATCATCATATCATATGCAAAAAGTGATAATTTAGTTTCTTCTTTGCCTATTCCTTCAATTTCTTTTTCTTCTGTCATTGCTACAGCTAACATTCCTAGTACCAAATTGAATAATAGGTGTGATAACAGACATCCTTGTTTCACCCCAGATCTTATTGGGAATACATCTAGCTCATCCCCATTACATATAATGCTTGCTTATGGTTTTAGGCAGATGCTATTTATAATTTTAAGGTAGGCTCCATTTATTCCTATGCTTTCTAGTGTTTTTAATAGGAATGGGTGTTGTATTTTGTCAAAAGCTTTTTCTGCATCTATTGAGATAATCATATGGGTTTCTGATAGTTTTGTTATTGATATGATCAATTATTCTGATAATTTTCCTTTTATTGAACCAGCCTTGCATTCCTGGAATAAATCCTACCTGGTCGTAGTGTATTATTCTCATGATAAGTTGTTGCAATCTTTTTGCTAATATTTTATTTAAAATTTTTGCATCAATTTTCATTAGGGAAATTGGTCTGTAATTTTCTTTCTCTGTTTTGACTCTTCCTGGTTTGGGTATTAGTACCATATTTGTATCATAAAAAGAATTTGGTAGTACTCCTTCTTCACCTATTTTCCCAAATAGTCTAAAAAGTATAGAAATTAATTGTTCTTGAAATGTTTGATAGAATTCACATGTAAATCCATCTGTCCCTGTAGAGTTTTTCCTAGGGAGTTCATTGATGGCTTGCTCAATTTCTTTTTCAGAGATGGTGTTATTTAGGTATTTTATTTCCTCTTCTGTTAACCTGGACAGTTTATATTTTTGGAAATATTCATCCATTTCTTTAAGTTTGTCAAATTTATGGACATAAAATTGGGCAAAATTATTCCTAATTATTGTTTTAATTTTCTCTTCATCAGAGGTGAATTCACTCTTTTTATTTTTGATACTGGTAATTTGATTTTCTTTTTTTTTTTTTTTTTTTTTTTTTTTTTTTTTTTTTTTTTTTTTTTTTTTTTTTTTTTTTTTTTTCCTTTATTTATTTTTAGTTTACCACACACGGTTCTACATAGTTTTGAGTTCCAGTTTTTCTCCCCTCCCTCCCCCCTCCCTCCCCAAGACGGCATGAAGTCTCATATAACTGTCATGTATAACTTCGCATTGAATTAATTTATGCTCTATTCAAGTCGTGGAGAAGAATTTTGACCAATGGAATGAATCATAAGAAAGAAGAAACAGAGCCAAAAAAAAAAAACAACAAAAAAAAAAACCCAAAACCAAAAACAAAAGAGAAGCAGAAAAGGCGAGCATGTAGTGTGCCTCAGTCTGTATTCAAACTTCGCAGTTCTTTCTCTGAATGAAGATAGCATTCTCCATCGTGAGTCCCCTGGATTTGTCCTTGCCCCTTTAGGTTGCTGAGAGAAGCGCAGTATGTCAGGGTTGGTCCTCACGGAATCCACATATCTGTGGCTGTGCACAACGTTCTCCTGGCTCTGCTCCGCTCACTCAGCATTATGTCGTGTAGGTTTTTCCAGGTTGTTATGAAGTCTGCATCATCCCCATTTCTTATGGCACAATAGTATTCCATCCCCTTCATATACCACAGCTTGTTCAGCCATTCCCCAATTGATGGGCATCCCTTTGCTTTCCAATTCTTGGCTACCACAAAGAGAGCTGCTATAAATATTCTTGTACATATGGGTCCTTTTCCCGCTTGCGTGATTTCTTTGGGATACAACCCTAGAAGTGGTATTACTGGGTCAAAGGGTATGAACATTTCTATAGCCCTTTGGGCATAGTTCCACACCGCCCTCCAAAATGGCTGGATCAGCTCGCAACTCCACCAGCAATGCAACAATGTTCCAATTTCCCCACATCCTTTCCAGCATTTATCATTCTCCTGATTTGTTATTTTAGCCAATCTGACAGGAGAGATGTGGTATCTAAGAGTTGTTTTGATTTGCATTTCTCTAATCAGCAGCGATCCAGAGCATTTTTCCATATGCCTGTAGATAGCTTTAATTTCTTCCTCTGAAAACTGCCTGTTCATATCCTTTGACCATTTCTCAATTGGGGAATGGCTTGTATTCCTATATATTTGGCTTAGCTCCCTGTATATTTTAGAAATGAGGCCTTTATCAGAGATACTAGTTGCAAAGATTTTCTCCCAATTTTCTGCTTCCCTCCTAATTCTTGTTGCATTGGCTTTTTTTGTACAAAAACATTTCAATTTGACATAATCAAAATTATCCATTTTGCATTTTGTAATGCTCTCTATCTCTTGTTGGGTCATGAATTCTTTACTTTTCCACAAATCTGATAAGTAAACTATTCCTTGCTTTCCCAAATTACTTAGAGTATCAACTTTTACTCCTAAATCATGAACCCATTTTGACTTTATTTTGGTATATGGTGTGAGATATTGGTCTATGCCCAGTTTTTGCCCTACCATTTTCCAATTTTCCCAACAGTTTTTGTGAAATAGTGAATTATTAGCCCAGAAACTGGCTTCTTTGGGTTTATCAAAGAGTAGATTGCTAAACTTGTTGATTTCACCTACTTGTGTACCTATCCTATACCACTGATCCACACCCCTGTTTCTTAACCAGTACCAGGCAGTTTTGATGACTGCTGCTGTGTAGTACAGTTTAATATCTGGTGTGGCTAAACCACCATCCCTAGCATGTCTTTTCATTAATATCCTAGATACTCTAGATCTCTTGTTTTTCCAAATGAATTTTGTTATTATTTTGTCCAGCTCAGCAAAAAAAAATTTTGGTAGTTCGATTGGTATGGCACTGAATAGATAGATTAATTTAGGTAGAATTGTCATTTTTATTATATTAGCTCGGCCTAACCATGAGCAACTGATATTTCTCCATTTATTTAGATCTGATTTTATTCGCGTGAAAAGTGTTTCATAGTTATGTTCATATAGGCCCTGGGTTTGTCTTGGCAAATAGACTCCCAAATATTTATAGTGCCTTCAGTAACTTTGAATGGAATTTCTCTTTCTATCTCTTGCTGTTGGGCTTTGTCAGTAATGTATAGGAATGCTGAGGATTTATGTGGGTTTATTTTATATCCTGCAACTTTGCTAAAGTTGTTTATTATTTCAAGTAGTTTTTTACTTGATTCTCTAGGATTCTCTAGATAAATCATCATATCATCTGCAAAAAGTGATAATTTAGTTTCTTCTTTTCCTATTCTAATTCCTTCAATTTCTTTTTCTTCTCTTATTGCTACAGCTAATGTTTCTAGAACCAAATTGAATAATAGGGGTGATAATGGACATCCTTGTTTCACCCCTGATCTTATTGGGAATGCATCTAGTTTATCCCCATTACAAATAATGCTTGTTGATGGTTTTAGGTAGATGCTATTTATAATTTTGAGGAAGGTTCCCCTTATTCCTATGCTTTCTAGTGTTTTTAATAGGAATGGGTGTTGTACTTTGTCAAAGGCTTTTTCTGCGTCTATTGAGATGATCATATGGTTTTTGCTAGTTTTGTTGTTGATATGGTCAATTATGCTAATAGTTTTCCTAATATTGAACCAGCCTTGCATTCCTGGAATAAATCCTACCTGGTCATGGTGTATTATTCTCGTAATGAGTTGCTGCAATCTTTTTGCTAATATTTTATTTAAAATTTTTGCATCAATTTTCATTAGGGAAATTGGTCTGTAATTTTCTTTCTCTGTTTTGACTCTTCCTGGTTTGGGTATTAGTACCATATTTGTATCATAAAAAGAATTTGGTAGTACTCCTTCTTCACCTATTTTCCCAAATAGTCTAAAAAGTATAGAAATTAATTGTTCTTGAAATGTTTGATAGAATTCACATGTAAATCCATCTGTCCCTGTAGAGTTTTTCCTAGGGAGTTCATTGATGGCTTGCTCAATTTCTTTTTCAGAGATGGTGTTATTTAGGTATTTTATTTCCTCTTCTGTTAACCTGGACAGTTTATATTTTTGGAAATATTCATCCATTTCTTTAAGTTTGTCAAATTTATGGACATAAAATTGGGCAAAATTATTCCTAATTATTGTTTTAATTTTCTCTTCATCAGAGGTGAATTCACTCTTTTTATTTTTGATACTGGTAATTTGATTTTCTTTTTTTTAATCAAATTTACGAAAGGTTTATCAATTTTATTGGTTTTTCATAAAACCAGCTATTGGTTTTATTCATGAATTTAATAATTTTCTTGATTTCAATTTTATTAGTCTCTCCTTTGATTTTCAGTATTTCTAATTTGGTATTTAATTGGGGATTTTAAATTTGTTCTTTTTTCAGTTGCATGCCCAATTCATTGATATCCTTTTTCTCTATTTTATTCATGTAATCATTTAGAGACATAGAACTTCCCCTAAGAACTGCTTTTGCTGCATCCCATATGTTTTGGTATGTTGTCTCATCATTGTCATTCTCTTGAATGAAGTTATTAATTGTTTCTGATTTGTTCTTTGGTGCACTCATTCTTTAGAAATAGATCATTTAGGTTCCAATTTATTTTTAGCTTATTTTTCCATGGTTCTTTATTACAAATAATTTTTATTGCATCATTATCTGAAAATTATGCTTTGACTACTTCTGCCTTTCTGCCCTGGATTGTGAGGTTTTTATGCCCTAGTACAGGGTCAGTTTTTGAGTACGTGTCATGTACTTCTGAGAAAAAAAAAAGTATATTCCTTTTTATCCCCACTCAGTTTTCTCCATGGGTCTGTCATATCTGCCTTTTCTAAAATTCTATTCACCTCCTCGACTACTTTCTTGTTTATTTTGAGGTTAGATTTATCAAGTTCCAAAAGGGGGAGGTTGAGGTCCCTCATTATTATAGTTTTGCTGTCTATCTCTTCCTGTAACTCCCTTAACCTCTACTCTAAGAATTTGAGTGCTATACCACTTGGTGTATACATGTTAAGTAATTATATTGCTTCATTGTTGATGGTGCCTTTTAGGAGGATATAGTGTCCTTCCTTATCTCTTTTGGTTAGATTTATCTTTGCTTTTGCTTTGCCTGAGATTAGGTTTGCTACCCCTGCTTTTTTTTTTTTACTTTAGCTGAAGCACAATATATTCTACTGATACTTTTACCTTTACCCTGTGTGTACCCCCCTGTTTCAAATGTGTTTCTTGTAAATAGCATATTGTAGGATTTTGGTTTTTAATCCATTCTGCTATCCGCTTCCTTTTTATGGGAGAGTTTGTCCCATTCACATTCACAGTTATGATTACTGTCTATCTTTTTTTCCATCCTATTTCCCCCCATTTATGCTTTTTTCTCCCTTATATCTTCTACTCCTCAATAGAATTTTGCTTTTGACCACCTGCCTTCCTCAGTTTACCCTCCCTCTTGATTCTCCTTCCTTATCTTACCTTTACCCCCTTGCTACTTCTTCCCTCCTTTCTGACCACCCCCCTCCCTTTTCTTTCCCCTTTCCCCTCCTACTGCCTATAGGACAAGTTTGGTTTCTGTATTTACCAGGATATGTTATTCTCTTCTTGAACCATATCCAATGAGAGTAAATCTCAAATACTGCTCTTTGCCCTCCCTTCTTTCCCTCTAGTGTAATATGTTTTTGTGCGTCTTCATGTGATGTAATTTACCCTTTTCTACTACCTCCTTACCTCTTCTCCCAGAAAACATCCCTTTATAATCTCTTATATTTTTTGCTCATTATATTGGTTATTTTATACTGATACCCACAGTCTATGAATATCCCCTTCAATTGTCATATTAACTATACTATTCTCAAGATTGATATATATATATATATGTATATGTATATATATATATATATATATATATATATATCACATATACAAAACAAAATAATCCTATATAAGGATGTAACTAATTAACCTTATTGATTAACTGGGGTTTTTTCCCCCTGTTTACCTTTCTTATTTCTCTTTAGAGCTTTGTATTTGGAGATCAAATTTTCCACTGAGCTCTGGCCTTTCCATCAGGAAGGTCTGGAATTCCCTTATTACATTGAATGTCCGTGTTCTTGCCTGGAAAATTATGCTCAATTTTGCTGGGTAGTTGATCCTTGGTTGTAGTCCAAACTCCATTGCCTTTCGGGATATCATATTCGAATTTCTCCAGTCATTTAATGTAGAAGCTGAAATATCTTGTGTTATCCTGATTGTAGTTCCATGATATTTGAATTATTCCTTTCTAGCTGATTGCAGTATTTTCTTCTTGACCTGGTAGTTCTGGAATTTGGCTGTAATATTTCTTGGAGTTTTCAATTTGGAATGTCTTTCAGGGGGTGATTGGTGGATTCTTTCAATGACAATTCTACCTGCTGGTTCTAGGACCTCTAGGCAATTTTCTATATGGATTTCATAGAAGGTACTGTCCATGCTCTTTTTTCATCATAGCTTTCAGGTAGACCAATAATTCTTAAATTGTCTCTTCTGGATCTATTTTCCAGATCAATTGTTTTTCCAATCAGATATTTCACATTTTCTTCTATTTTTTTTCATTCTTTAGATTTTGTTTGACTGACTCTTGATGTCTCATAGGGTCATTAGCTTCTACTTGCCCAATTCTAATTTTTAATGTATTGTTTTCTTCCTTTAGCTTCTCTGTCTGCTTTTCCATTTGGTTGATTTTACTTTTCAACGAGACATTGTCTCCATTTACATTCTGATTCTCCTTAACCATTTCACTGATTTAACTTTTTAAAGACTTGTTTGCCTCAGTGAATTTTTTTTTCCATTTTTTCTTTTACCTCCCTAATTTGGTTTTTAAAGTCCTCCTTGAGTTCCTCCAGGAATGCTTTTTGGCCTGGCAATCAGTTTATTTTCCTGTTTGAGGTTTCAGATGTGGGTATGGTATCCATGCTGTCCTCTTCTGAATTGGTATTTCAATCTTCCTTGTCTCCATAATATGAATTAATGGTCTTTGGCTTTTTAGCATGTTTCTTCATGTTTTTTTTTTCTTCCTGGTTTCTAAAATGGATCTCTGTTTCTGAGGCTCAGGGTACTCTGTCCCAAATTTTTTGTGGTGGGATCCAGTCTTATGTTCTATTGCCTTTGGTTTTATGAGGTCGGTGGGAGGGGTGGTCTGACTGCTGGGAGTCTCCTCTTCCCCCTAGGACTGCTCTACAGTATGGGTGGTCTCAGATTTTCTCTGTGTTGGTGCCTGCCACTTCCCCTGGTTGTTCAAAGCCACATCTGGGGTCCTGGCAATGATGTTTGTTAGCTCCACCCCAGCGGGACTCAGTTACTTTCATCGTTCTATTAAAGTGAGGGCTGCTGGGACACCTCTCTTCCTGTACTAGTCTCCTTCCACCACCATAAGCAGGGCCCTCTCCCCAACTTCTCTAGCTACTGAAGCCCCCCTTCTGTTTCTCCTGAGCTAGTATTCTCTGGGTTTATTTAAGGGAGGGATGAGAGCCATTTTACCTGGCCATCATGGCTCTCAGAAGTTCAAGAAGGCAAGTTTCAAACTTTTAGACTGCGGGTTGGAGACCTCCAGGAGAGCTACTCCCACAGCTGCAGGCTCTGCACTCTGACAGATTCCCATCCTGAGTTGAGAGGCCTGGGGCTGGATAGCAGCTGTAGCCCGTACTTCCGCTCTGGGCCTGTTCCTGCTCCAGCGTTTTGCTTGCCCAGTGCTCTCCCGTACTGGCACCCTGGCTGGATTCTTCTGCTGTTCCTGGATGGTTTCATCTGGTGCCCTTGCTCATGCCCATCGCTCCTACCCCTCTCAGTCTAATTGTGGCTTCTAACTCTCTCAAATCTGCTCAGATTCGCTTTTATAGATGTATCTGACAGAATTTGTAAGAGAGCTCCGGTAGTTCCTTCCTTTCACAGGGCCATCTAGTAGCTGCTAGCTCCATGGTATTCAATCTTTCTTTTTTCTTGTTGCTTACAATATATTTTCCTTAACCTGGGAACTTTGAAACTTGCAAGTTTTCCTTCTGAGTTATCTTTCAGTTGGTGATCAGTGGTTTTGTTTTCTATATCTGCTTTGCCTTCTTGTTCTAGAACTTCAGGGAAATTTTCCTTGAAAACTTCTTGTAATATATCAAGATCCTTTTTTTAAAAAAAAAAAACATACTTCTCAGGTAGTTTGACTTTTCTTAGTTTATTTCTCCTGGATCTGTTCTCCACATCATTTGTTTTTCTGATGAGTTTTCACTTTCTCTTCTATTTTTGCATTCTTTTGATTTTGTTTTGTGATTTCTTTGTGTCTTAGAATATCATTAGCTTTCCCATTGCCCAATTCTAGTTAAAAAGAATTATTAAGTTCTTTATTCTCTTTCCATTTGGTCAACTTTCTTTTCATTATTCTCTTGATTTCTTTGGCTGCTCTTATTTTTCCCCCTAATTTTTCCTCAATCTTTCTTATTTGATTTTTAAATTCCTTTTTAAGTTCTTCCAAGAACTCTAGTGTACTTCACCATTTGACATTTCTCATTTAAAGAGGAGTGACTTTTTAAGCTCTATTATCTTCCCCTGAATATCAACCCAGATCTTCTCTATCCCCATAGTAACTATCTATGTTTGGGTTCTTTCTCCTTTGCTTACTCATCTTTATTTATTTATTTCTTTGTTTGTTTTATTTTGTTTCTAGCAGCATTTAGTGTAATCAAGTTGTAGTCTCAAGGTATGGACAATGATGCCGCAAGTCTCAGGTTCTTCTTCCTGTTATTTTCTGAGGTCTGTCTTGGGGCTCAGACTTGGGTTCTCCTCTCCACTCCTGAGCCATGGCCAGGGCCCACAGCCATGCTGTCCTGCTCTTGATCTTGTGCTCTGAGTTCCTTCCAGGGGCTGCAAACTACAGCTGTATTATCTGCCCTGGAACTGAAACCATCCAGTCTACTCTTCCTGACCCTTGCTCCTGCACTCACCAGGTGTGTGCTAGCTCCTTCTCCCTCCATCAATAGCCCAGGACATGTCTGGTCAGCACAGTTGTGTTTGGCATCCTTCTACAATGGAAGATCCTTCAATATTCTACTGCCACACTGTCTGCAAAATGAAAATTTCTAAGGCTGAGGTTGTGTCTCAACCCAACTGTCCCCAGAGCTTGTTGTTTGTTGACCCTGCAGAGTCAGCCTGGAAGTATTTACACTTCACTCAGTTTGAATCTCTACCTCTGGAGGTTGAGTCTTTCCTGGGGTCTTCTCAAATGGTCTTAAGAAGACAAAGTGTTGCTTTATCCCATGTTCTGCTGCTCTGAGGTGATAATCTGTCTTTTTTTTCTGGAGGAAATTTGGAGAGCTGAAAGTTTTTCTGTTCTACTCTGCCCTCTTCCCAGAATCCTATCTCCCCTTCTCTTCATTTTGATTAGACTGATTTGAACTGAATTATGGCAACTAATTTAAACATGTTTTCATTCAGTTTCACTTGAAACGAGATTTAGGAGCTAAAGGTATTTAGGCTATCTATATGCACTAAGGTCACCAGATTTTTTGGGATACACAAACTGTATCTACTTTAGGAAACAGTTTATGCAAATAACATCTTCCTGCTTTCCATTGTGTAAATTGCAACAATAATTTGTCTAGTAACCCCACCTCTCTTCACTTTTTAAAGAATTTTTAGAAATATTATTTTCTTCATGCAAGTATAGAAATAGTCTCAATTTTGCATTTGCTAAGAGAAATGCTTCCTCGGGAAATGATATACAGACAGGACATGAGGGCAAGGAGAAGATCTATGGTCTGTCTATATGTATTGAAATTTGAGATTATAATGGTTACCTTGGAGCTAGTCCTTGAATGTGTGTATTGTGTATTAAATCAATCAAGCAATATTGTCACTGGCACCAGGAAATAGAGTGATTTTGGAGTATTGTGGGATTGATGGCAGGGATGAGGAAATGAGATGATTGACCTAAATTTCTACTTTAATGCCTTGCTGTGTGACTAAAAGGCTTTCATGAGGATGTGAGGATTGCCTGAAGGGAACCGATATCTTTGGGTACCTCCCTGCTGTCTATGGTCTTTGTGGGTCCTTTCAAAAGAAGATATCTACATTTATTTTTGAAACTAATCTCTCTGCACTGATGGCTCTCAAACTGTGGTCTGAGTACCGTACATGGACTACCAGTCCCCTGACACCTTATTGATATTTACACTATAGAGAGCTAAACTTTTATTTGTGGTAGAAGTGAAGGATATCCTTCACTTGGCAATATCCTTAGGATATTGTTCACTTCTGTCTCATTAAACACAGCAAAATTTTCTTTATCTTTTTGGATTTTTTCCCTTTGACAAGTATGATAATAATAGCGTTTATGTAACTTTTTAAGATTTCCAAAGCATTGTACAAATGTTAACTTATTTGATGTTCACAAGAAAAGGAAGGAAACAGTCTGCTATGTGACCGATATCATGCTAAGCACTTTATAAATATCTCATTTTATTCTCAAAACAACCTTATGACATAAGTGATATTATCATCCCCATTTTACAGATGCAGAAACTGAAGCTAAGAAAGTTTATATAATTTTTCCACTGTAGTGATTGAGGAAGGATTTGAATTCAGGTTTTCCTGACTTTAATCCATTTTTCTATCCTCTGGACTATACCACCCAAGTAGGAGAAATATAGGAAAGAAATAAGGAGACTATGTTTTGATCAATAAAGGATTTCCAGTGTTTTCTTCCACTCTCCTTACAGCCACATGCTGTCATATGGGAGTAGAAGAACAAGAGAGGAAAAAGAACAAGGGATTAAGACATAAATTCTGGACCAAAATGAAAACTTAATAATTAACCCTCACAACCTCCTACCCCCTTGCAATTTTATCTGATATAAAATGTGAATTGTCTCTGTCCCTGTTTATATAGAAGTCACCTAACCCAACCACTGTATACTGTCATATGTACTCAGCTTATGTGATCTCTGAAATTCTTGCCAACCCTGAGATGCTATGGAACTCAGTAGAAAGGGGAAGATAAAATTTTAATTTGGAGAAACCATGGTTTGATTCTTTAGATTTAGTCTGACATTGATTAGGCTCACTGATTTCTTTTAGGCTTTTAGGTGTGAAAGCTCTGGCTCCTTTGCATGGCTCTCTTATGGTTTGCCTAACTCACTTTTGGTTCCCTCAAACATAAAGTCATATTAAAATCAAAGAATCTGCTCATTTTATTTGCTGATGGAAACATTTGAAGAGGTTTTCTGTTGTTGATTTTAACACAGTTTTATGCTATCTGGATAGCATCATAATGATTTTAGACTCCATGGCCTTCATCAAGACATCTGTGTTGATGAATATCATAAAATGCTCTTTTTGTGAATTTGGAAATTTCTGAATATGATCCATTGGAGAAGACAACCTTTCTGTTTCAAATCTTTGCATAAGCAAGCACTTCTGCTAAACAGCTGAGACCACATGGATGAGTCAGATGTTTATTTTCTCTAATATGGTATAGAAAATGCACCTGACTTGCCATAAACACAAATTTCATAGGAAAAGAGGTTTGCTTATTTGCCTAACATGTACAATTAATAGGGTTATTAGATCAAAGCCATGGTTTTGATAAAGCCTTAAAATAAGCAAGAAATAATCATATCAGTTGTTACTTGAAATGGAAAAAAGTTCCTAAAGCTATTTATTAGCTTAATATCTTATAACAATCTTAAATAAATGTTAATCATATTCAAGTCTAGCTGTGGGTCTAGGAGAATGTTTATGTTTTCATTCCTCACATGTATTATTAGTGTTGTGTATGGATCTTTCCTATCTCCCATTTCTTTTCTTCTTTCTCTTATTCCATCCTCCCTCCTGTCCAAGGAACTTTTTGAAGATTAGTGTATTAAAATCGCCTCATTAAAGGGTTGGGAAAAAAGGAAATTAAGATACAATCAATTCGTGATTGGGTTGGTACATCAAGGTAAAAAAAAAGTTAGTAAGGGTTGGCTATGTGCCAGATACTATACTAAACCCTGGGGATACAAAAATACATAAAAGGAGAGATAGTCACTACCCTCAAGTTGTTTACACTTCAGTAGGGGAAGACAGTTCACAAAAGGGAGCTAAAAAGTGGGAGTGGGAAGGGAGAAGTTACAAAAAGTAGGGTATGGTGTCAAAGTCCTGAGAGTCAAAAGCACATCAAGGGGAGTATGAAGCACGGTTGTTCTGCATCCATCTCCAAAATGAAGATTTTTATAGTAACCTACCAATGGGAGAAGGTGGTACTAATGTGAGGAGGTAGCTGAGGCATGGTGGCAAAGTTAGAGAGTTGATATCTATCTACATATACTCCTCCTCAACTTAAAAATTGAGTGAAGCCTCAAATCTTGGGGAAAATTCAGAATCTTTTCAGCCTGAATTTGTGAAAAATGGATTCTAGAATGTGTTTTAGAAAAAAAACATGTTTTTCTTCACAATATGTACACTGTCAGGTACTACACTTAAAGAAAAAACTCATTTTGTGTTCGACATATTTTTAATATATAACACTTTTTAAAATTTGCTTATCAATTGTAGAGGGCTGTTTCTTTTTTATTTTTTTATTTTTTTTTAAATTTATTTATTTAACATATTTAGTTTTCAGCATTGATTTTCACAAGAGTTTGAATTACAAATTTTCTCCCCATTTCTACCCTCCCCCCCACTCCAAGATGACATATATTCTAGTTGCCCTGTTCCCCAGTCAGCCCTCCCTTCTGTCACCCCACCCCTCTCCCATCCCCTTTTCCCTTCCTTTCTTGTAGGGCAAGATAAATTTCTACTCCACATTGCCTGTGTATCTTATTTTCTAGTTGCATGCAAAAACTTTTTTTTTGTTTTTGAATATCTGTTTTTAAAACTTTGAGTTCCAAATTCTCTCCCCTCTTCCCTTCCCACCCACCCTCCCTATGAAGTCAAGCAATTCAACATAGGCCACATGTGTATCATAATGTATAACCCTTCCACAATACTTGTGTTGTGAAAGACTAACTATATTCTGCTCCTTCCCAACCCATCCCCCTTTATTGAATTTTCTCCCTTGACCCTGTCCCCTTTCCAAAGTGTTTTTGAATACCTCCACCCCCATCTGCCCTCCCCTCCATCACCCCCCCTTTTGTTAATCTTCTTCCCTCTTCTTTCCTGTGGGGTAAGATACCCAATTGAGCATGTATGGTATTCCCTCCTCAGACCAAATTTGATGAGAGCAAGATTCACTCATTCCCCCCTCACCTGCCCTCTCCCCTCCTCCTAGAGAACTGCTGCCTCTTGCCACCTTTATGCAAGATAATCTACCCCATTCTATCTCTCCCTATCTCCCTCTCTCAATATATTCCTCTCACATCCCTTAATTTGATTTTATTTCTTTTAGATATCTTCCCTTCATCTTCAACTCACCCTGTGTCCGCTCTCTCTCTCTCTTTATACATACATACATATATATATATATATATATATATATATATGTACACATACATGCACATTCACATTCACATATATATATATATATATATATATATATATATATATATATATATATTAATCATACACATCATCTTTCTGTGTAGGAATGTAAACAAAACAGTTCAACTTTGGTAAGTCCCTTATGATTTCTCCTTCTTGTTTACCTTTTCATGCTTCTCTTGATTCTTGTGTTCGAAAGTCAAATTTTCTATTTGGCTCTGGTCTTTTCACTGAGAAACCTTGAAAGTCCTCTATTTTATTGAAAATCCATATTTTGCCTTGGAGCATGACACTCAGTTTTGCTGGGTAAGTTATTCTTGGTTTTAATCCTAGCTCCATTGACCTCCGGAATATCGTATTCCAAGCCCTTCGATCTCTTAATGTAGAGGCTGCCAGATCTTGGGTTATTCTGATTGGGTTTCCACAATACTCAAATTGTTTCTTTCTGGCTGCTTGCAGTATTTTCTCCTTGATCTCAGGGAGCTCTGGAATTTGGCGACAATATTCCTAGGAGATTTCTTTTTGGGATCTATTTGAGGAGGCGATCGGTGGATTCTTTCAATTTCTATTTTGCCCTGTGGCTCTAGAATGTCAGGGCAGTTCTCCTTGATAATTTCTTGAAAGATGATATCTAGGCTCTTTTTTTGATCATGGCTTTCAGGTAGTCCAATAATTTTTAAATGATCTCTCCTGGATCTATTTTCCAGGTCAGTGGTTTTTCCAATGAGATATTTCACATTGTCTTCCATTTTTTTCATTCCTTTGGTTCTGTTTTATAATATCTTGATTTCTCACTAGCTTCCACTTGCTCCAATCTAATTTTTAAGGACCTCCTTTTCCATTTGGCTAATTCTGTCTTTCAAGGCATTCTTCTCCTCATTGGCTTTTTGGAGCTCTTTTACCATTTGAGTTAGTCTATTTTTTAAAGTGTTGTTTCCTTCAGTGTATTTTTCAGTATTTTTTGGGTCTCCTTTAGCAAGTCATTGACTTGTTTTTCATGGTTTTCTCACATCCTTCTTATTTCTCTTCCGAAGTTTTCCTCTACTTCTCTAACTTGCTTTTCCAAATCCTCTTTGAGCTCTTCCATGGCCTGGGACCAGTTCATGTTTTTCTTGGAGGCTTTTGGTGTGGGCTCTTGCACTTTGTTGACTTCTTTAGGCTGTATGTTTTGGTCTTCTTTGTCACCAAAGAAAGAATCCAAAGTCTGAGACTGAGTCTGGGTGTGTTTGTGCTGCCTGGCCATATTCCTAACCAGCTAACTTGACCCTTGAGTTTTTCAGTGGGGTATGACTGCTTGTAGACTAAAGAGTTCTGTGTTCCACGTTTGGGGGGGATGCACCAGCTCTGCCACACCAGCACTCCTCCTTCCCCAAGGACCCCCAACCTGGACTGGGCTTAGATCTTCAGCAGTCTGTGCACTCCCGCTCTGATCTGCCACTTAATTCCTCCCACCAGGTGGGCCTGGGGCCAGAGGCAACAGCAGCTGTAGTATCCCCACCTCCGCTGCCCCGGGGCGGTGGCCGAACTGTGAACTCCTTCCACTCCCGCAGCTTTTCCCACTAACCTTCTCCACTGTCTTTGGTGTTTGTGGGTTGAGAAGTCTGGTAACTGCTGCAGCTCATTGATTCAAGGTGCTAGGGCCCACTCCGCCCAGCTCCTGGAATGGTTGGTCCGAGCTGCTCATGCTGGGCTCTGCTCTGCTCCTCTCCTAGCTCCCAGCTCTGTGTGGGATAGAAGTCACCCAGAGACCATCCAGGCTGTCCTGGGCTGGAGCCCTGCTTCCCTCTGCTGTTCTGTGGGTTCTGCCATTCTAGAATTGGTTCAGAGCCAGTTTTTATAGGTTTTTGGAGGGACTCTGCAGGGAGCTCACTGCTTTCCAGCTGCCATCTTGGCTCCACCCCCCTAGAGGTCTGTTTCTAAAATGCTTGAGTGTGCTCACAAAGTTTTTTTTTTGTTTGTTTTTGTTTTTTGTTTTTTGCCAAGTATTTTAAATCCCACCCCTTGAAATATAGTTCATATATTTTCTTCTTCTAAAACATTTTATGGAGAAAATATTTGTTAAAGAAAAGCAAATTTAAGCTGGTCTTGTCCTAATTATCACAAATTTAAAACAATAAAGTACATATTGTTGCGTACTTACAATACAACATTTTTTCTGGAATTTAAATGACAATTATTTTTTCTTCTTATGAATATCTGGTCTCTATGATTATTATTTAAGGAATGTTCCTGAGTTGTCAAAACATACAGTTTGAAAACCAAATCAAGAAAGAGATTAGCAATCTATGATCAGCTTTTAGAAAGATTATAGAATGTACCCAAGTTAATGGAAAAGTTGCATGAAGATCATGTAAAAATTCAACTAACCCTACATTGTAAACTTGACTATTAAGTCACTAGGATTGGATTTCCTTTACTCATAATTATTTTAGTTCAATTGTGATTCTTTTTCTTCACTGTAAAATTATTCCTCTCTTTAAAAAAGCAGTTGCTCCAAATATTAATGGTATCCTAAAATATTTTGAAATCTTAATTCATTTTAATTCAATAAGCTTTACTGTGTTCAAGGTCCTGTGCCTTGGGAATATAAAAAGCATATTTAAAAGAAAACAAAATAATCCCTGTTCTCAAGGAGTTTAAATTCTGCTGGAATATAGCTAGTGAATATACATAACACACATTGAATTTTATTGTTTCTATCAATGAAATAATAATTGTACAAATAATAATAACTGACCTTTTATATTTTGTGTTCTATAAAGTATTATAAGCTATATACATAAACATGTATATACATGCACATATATAAACACACATATGTATATATTTATGTGTATTGCACATGCACATACATATAAACCCACATATATGTATACTATGTATGTATGTGTATTTAGTGGCATGTATCAGAGTGGTGATATAGTGCTACTAATAGGAACTTGTGTTTAAAGTTGAGTATTTGCAGGAAAGAGAGACGTCCATGCCACGGGGGAGAGAAATATCTTTGAAATGAAAAAAGACCCAGGTTCCTATCTCTGCCACATGCTGGATGTGGGAACTTCAGGGAGTCATTTAACCTCTTAGTGCCCCAGGGAAATCTCTAACAGTATGTTGAAACAAGGGTAAAGGGATTTTCTTTATTGTGTCCTCCCCATATCAATGAAGCAAAGGTTCAGTCACCATTCTCCTCTTTTTCTTGCCTCTCCTGTCCCCCACAATCACCAATCACAGGAAAAGGTTTGCAGACTTTCACTCAGGAAAAAAAATACATTTGTTATACTTGGATCAAAACCATGTTAGGGTCCATGAGTTATGAACTGTTTCATCAGAGGTATATCACCTGAAATGCACAGGTGTTGCTACCTGTGCTGGTTTGGCAGCCAAGATAATTACTACAACTCCATATTTGATGTGAATGCATATTTGCAACTAAATTTTAACAACATCTCCATGCCCCACCCTACCTACAATTTGAGGCTGCTTGGTCATTTCTGACAGCCAAATAGTTATGGTAGATACATGGTTTGCATAGGATGTCAGCTAGCTGGCTGCCCTCCTCTAGCATAAGGTACTGTAATCAGAAGTGTGTTCATGATTCTGTACAGTGAGGCAGACTGAATCACACAGATAAGGGTGCAGTGGCATGAGGACAGTCAGGGCTAGTGCTTCAGTTCAAACTGAAAGATTTTTCAGTAATGAAACAAGTTTAATGGACCAGTTCATTCTTTTTTTTCCAATCATGCTGTTAAAGTTTACTATTGAAATACATTTTCTCTAGGGAATTATTGTTCATTCAGTTTCTTTGCTGCCTCTGTCCAATATATCAGCAGTTTTTTTTTCTCTTTCCCAGGAAGATGAAATTGCAACAGCACAGCGTATCTCAAAACAACAAAAGTGATTACATTTTTTTTCAAAAGGAGGGGGAAAAAACCCAAACCATAACTAAGCCCCAGGAATATGAGCTCCTAGTGTGTTGAATCTTGATCCTGAAAATAACCCATTTCAAACAGATTCACAATAGAGATTACATATGTGTATTTAATCTACCTTAGGGTATCCTGCAAATAAGCAGAAGTGTTTCTGAACATGGGAATAGGGAGTAGACCTGTGATTTCCGTTGTCGAGGGAACTCAGACTCCCTCTACTAATGCAGGTATGTATGTTCTCTGCAATTAATGATGTAGAGATTTGTTTAGAATACTGAGAAATGACTTGCCAAGGGGCATACAACCAGTATGTGTCTGAGACAGATCTTCCAGGTTTGTAGGGTGGCTTTCTATCAGTGCTGCCTGTTCTTGAAAGTAATTGAATGTAAATAAGTGACAAAGATTATCACCATACAGACTACATCCCATAACTTTGTCTTTTCTAACAGTACCCTGTAGAGGAAGTCATTTATTTCTATGTATGTATGTGTGTGAATATATGGATAAATAATTGGTCTCCATTAATGAATATGTCAAGTAATAAGTCCTTACCTTTGAAATTATCAATTGATTCCAAAGCTTCTAAAAAAGGAAAAGCTATAACTGTCTGTTACAAAAAGCATGTCTCCTAATAGACCTGAAATCCATCCCCAAGGTTGAATTCTTTTTTTGGGGGGGGTAGTCTGCAAGAAGTTTTTCTTTTTAGCTTTATGCTTTATTCCTTTCTTTCTTCCTTTTCTTTCATGTTTCCTTTAGCATAATACAGGTGTAACTTTTCTTTACAGTTTATCAGGTCTCATTAAGCTAGCATTCCATGAGACCGTTCATTTATTACTATCACTTTTGCACAGGCAAGGATACAGGAGAGCCCACTTCTTCAATGACTCATTGTTAATTTGATGGAAGGGAAGCTACTTAACTTTAGACTACTATCATATAAGATGGATTTTGCCTCAATTAAACTGTGAATATCTAGATCTAGAAGGGACCTCCGAAGCCAGCTAGAGCAACTCCATCATTTTCCCAATGGAGAAATTGAAGACCAGAGAGGTTAAATAATTTTCTCAAGGTCTTATAGTTTCAGGCATTAGAAATGGGCTTTGAATCCATACTCCATTCTCCTTTTTCTCTCCTTTATGACACTGTCTTCTTAATGAAGTACAGTTCTTTTAAATGAGGGCTACAACCTATAGGTGGAAGTGATTCTCTATACCGAGAATTTTTTTTCCTTTTAAACAGATGAATGGAGTGGATTCTGACACTAGGAAAGAAAATGAATCTTCATACTCACTCTGCCCAAAGAGGATCAATTGTATGTTCCCTTTCATAACATTTGCATATTTCAAGCTTGGCCTGCTATCCAGATTCCTGGATTCAGTTCTGCTTTTCTCTATCAAAATGAATATGCAGAACTTCCTTAGAGATTTCATAACAACCATGGTAACAACCTTCAAGCGTATGTGCAACACACATAACAAATCTTTGCAGGGGGGAGTAGATACAACTATTATGCCTTAGGCTACACTGATACTTTCAAAAGGTCCAGGAAAACAGTTCTTCTAACATGTTGTTGCTCTAGATTTCTTTCTTTCTTTTTTTGGCTGAAGAATCCCATTAGGATTACTAAAGAGATCATTTTACTTCTTCCTTTATAATTACATATAGGAATAAAAATTATCTAAAGGCAGCTTTTATTGATGTTTTGAGATTCATGTTAATATCAGAGAATATTCACGTAAATTGACTCTCATAGATTGGATGAAAATAATGTCAATTCTTATATTTATGTTCTTTTTTCCTAGGAAATTCTGTCTTCCAAAAGCACATTTGAGTTTTGTTCCCACATCAACTGCTGGCATTTGGAAGCTAACAATATATGGATGGAGTCCACTGGCTCTGAAATGAAGCACAACCATCTGCTATAAGAATCTGAGACAATTGTATCTTAAACATTTGGAAAAGAAGTCAAAATGCCTTGACAAATAATAAGTGGAATTGTGAGCAGTCATCTGATTATGATTCTCATAATTTGGAAAAATGACTTATGCAGGATACTTGTTGTGAAAATAATATATTTTGATAATTTATGTGTTGAGTAAGATGTGATAACTATGAAATATTTGTTTTTCTCAACACACGTACTAACCTGCTTCAGTACCATCCAGGTGTAACTTTGTTTCATTGTTTATCAAGACTCCTTAAAGCTAGCATTATATGAAATTGTTCATTTATTACTGTTGAGTTTTTATAGGCAAGTATATAGAAGTGCCATTTATTCAGTGACTATCATTATCTTTAAATTAATGTAAGGGAAACTTTTTTACTTTAGACTACTATCATATAAGGTAAATTTGATTTTGTCTCAAATAGTTTAAACAACATATGTAATATGAAAATGTATAGAAATGGTACAACAATATACAATTTGCTATAATAAATGAGATAAAATACCAAAAGGCAATCTGGTTTCTGCATTCATCATTCAACTCAAACTGTTCTCTCCAATATAATAACTCATTCCTCATTCTTTTTGACTTCTCTGTTGATTTGTCACTTTTGGACCCCATTCTCCTCTTAGAGCATTTCTCCCTTACAGGATTTTGTGATAATACTGTGTCCTGGATCTCTGTATACCTCTTTGATTTGTCCTGTTTAATCTCCTTTGATAGCTAGTGATCCAAATTGTGCTCCCTAAATGTAGGTGTTTCCAAAGGCTCTATGTTTGGCCCTCTACTCTTTTCTCTCTGCACTCCCTTACCATGACTTCATCAACTATCATAAGTTTTTTTTTATTACTTCTTCTATAGAGATGACTCAGATCTATATATCTTTCCTAATTTCATTCCTGATCTTCAGTACTACATCATGAACTCCCTATTGGAAATTCCAAAAAGGATATGCCAGAGGGGTCTGAAACTCAACATAGCTAAAAGAGAACTCATCACCTTTCTGTCCAAAATTACAGGTCCTTTAAACTTCCCTGTTTCTCCCTAATGCATTTCCTCTCTTGAAATTTATCAACCTCGGTATCACAACATTTTCTTCTAATACTCACTCTTCCTCAAGCCACATATTCATAGGATTGCCAAATGGTGTCACTTTTACCTCTATAGCATCTCTTGAACTTGGTTCTTTATTGGTAACCACACAGCCACTATCTTATGTCAGGTCCTCATTAACTTTTGCTTTACTTATTGCAATGGTTTTCTAATTGGTCTTTTGTCTCAAGGATTTCTCCATTCCTCTCTACCTTTCACAAAACTGCCAAACTCATTTTCCCTTAAAAACACTTCTTTCCATGTCACTCCTTTACCCAATATACTCCAGTGGCTTTCTGTTGCCTCCAGGATATTATCTGTTTAGCTTTAAAGATCTTTATACTTTGCCCCAGTCTATGTTTCCATCCTCATTGTATATAATTTCCCTCCTAATCTTCTGTGATCCAAGCAACCTGGCCTTCTCTTTATTCCTCACACACAACAATCCATCTCCCATCTCTGATCACTTACATTGGCCATCCTCCATACCTAGAATATTCTCCTTCATTAAATTTATGTTATAGAATCACTCTTTTCCTTGAGGATGCTCCACCTATCCCATAAAGTCTTCCCAATTCCCCAAAATGTTAGCACCTTCCCTCCCTAACTACCATGTATTTATTAATTTTACATTTATTCAGTATATGTTTATATATGTATTTGTTTCTCTGATAGAATATAAGATCCTCCATCATTGTAAGATGAGGTTGCTTAATTTCTTTTGTATTTGTATTCCCAGTATTTAACATATCACCTGACATATTTTAATAAATGCTTACTAAACTGATTGAATATTAATTTTCAATTATTATTCAACTAATTAATTGATTGAAAATTAATTACATAACTTGGATTACCTGTAATGTTCAACCTTAGGCTCATCTTGGTATACCTAGAATGTTAAATATGGTGTCAGATATGTTTACTTTGTGTTGGTTTGTTTTGCTGTTTTTTCCCCTCCTGTTATAAAAAACAGCTTAATTGGTTGCAGGTCTATTGGGAAATGATTGTAATGCAAAAATATAGGCTATATTTAAGTTGCGACTGACTAGCTGACTTTGCTACAAGAATTCCCTCATCTTGCCTCCTCTTCTTCTCATAGTCCTTTGACATGATCCTTTCCCACTTCTAGTCTCTGATGAATGAGTGGCCATACTCTTCACCAAGGTCGACACCTATGACTGCTCCTCTATTCTATTCCCTCCTGTCTTTTCAAGCAGATCGTTCCCTCTATAATCTCCCTGCCTTCCCCCGACTCCTATCTTTAGTCATTCATTAACTATTGATTCCTTCCCTGCTGCCTAAAAACATACTAGTCTTCTTCGTGGGGAAATCAAAGTATACCCCCCCACACACACATAAACAAAATAAAAATAAGATGAAATAAAAAAACTGAAAGCTCCCAAATAGCAATAAAACCTCCTTTGCTAGATTCTCACATTACCAGACAACTAACCTTCCTCCCAGCCAATCTTGCTTGTGACTTCAACTTCAATTGAAACTTTATCTAAATTATCAATGACCTCTTAACAATAACCAAATCTAATGTTCTCCTCTTCATTTTTATCCTCATCCTTGACCTCTGTGCACATTTGAAAATGTTGCCTACTCTATCATCCTGGATAGTCTCTTCTCCCTGGTGTTCATGACACTGCTTTGTTGGTTCTTCTATCTCTCTGATTTTTCTTTTTCAGTTTCCTTTGCTGATTTATCATAGATGTCATATCCATCTACTTGTGCGTATCTCAAAAGGTTCTAACCTGTACCTTTTTCTCTATATATACATGCACTCTTTCTTTGTTGACTTCATCAATTGATAGGGGTACAGTTAGCCCCTCTGATCACATTATTCCTAGATCTATATACCGAGCCTTGGATTTTTTTCCTGAATTCTAGTCCCATGTGAGGAACTGTCTATTGGATATTTCAATCTGGATATGCCATAGGCATCTCCAAATCCACATGTTCAAAACACAATTAACTAACTATATGCCTCCCCTCCAAAAAATCTCATTTTAAGAGTTCATTTTTTTTCTGTTGATGGTATCACCACTCCTCTAGTCAGGCAGGTTTACAAATCTGTCATTCTCAGCTCTTCAATATCCTTCAACCCACATATCTAATCAAGTGTTCTTAATTTTTGTATGCTCATAAAATATCAGACAGCCCATCAGCAAACAAGTACTTGCTATATTCCAGGCATTATGCTAAGCACTAAGGAAAAAAGGTAAGACAAAAACCAAATTCCTGACTTGAAGGATTTTTCATTCTTATGGGGGAGACAATATTTCTTGCCTAATTCTCTTCTCTACTCATTCACTTTGAATGCTGAAAATGCTTTCTGTTTGGCTTCTCTGCTTTGAGTCTCACCCCACATATGGTATATACACTATGTAAGTATTTTCTTAAAGCACGTCTATTCATGTCATCTTGCCTCCCTTATTCAGTAAACTTTGATGTCTTCCTGTTGATTTTATAATCAAATATCAACTTCTCTATTTGACATTTAAATCCTTTTGCAACCTGGCCCCTTCCTACATTTTGAGTCTCCTTGAACATTATTCCAGACTGTACTCTGCCATCCAGCCATACTGGCCACCTTGTTCCATATACATAATATTCCATTTCTCTTTCCTCTGACTTTGCGGTGATTGTCTTATCACGACCAGAATGATCTGTGGAATGGTCTCCTTCCTCACCTCTACTTCATGGAATGCCTGAATCCTTCATGACTCAATTTAAATGCTGTCTTCTGCATGAAACTATTCTGGCATTACCTCTACTCCCCACCCCTCCAAAACCCCTGCCAAACTGCTAGTATACCAGATCCCCAAACTACCTTGAATCTATTTTATGAGTATGTGTGTGCATGTATGTATGTATATATATAACATATATATGTATATGTATACATATATATTCTTTTTCGATACAATGCAAACTCCTTTAAAGGTAAGGATTATTTCACTTTCATTTTTGTATGTTTAGCTGTTAGCACAATGCCTTGCACAAAGCAATTGTTTAATAAATCAATTGATTCATTAATGTGAAGATATATTCTTATCCAGGATTTATTAGCTTTAATTGGGCTCAGTTAGCTTAGATAATATCTATCCTCTTTTCAATCAGCTTAGTTAGTTTCCTTACTATAGACTACTCCCTTAATTATAGCCAAATGTCTCATCTAAGTTTCTGGGATTCATTTCCATTTGAGCCAATTGGGCCAACATACCTATTTATTAAAATATTTGTCAAACTATTGTAGTGATGACTTTTCTCTATTTGTAAAACTAGCAAAAACAAAACATTTGTGTGAAATATTGGGATTGAACAACAAACTGAAGGAAAAAAAGTTAGCAGGAAAACTTGTATCATTTAAAATTTAGTTTTTGTCAGTTTTGCTCATAAATTGCTTGCAAACAGTTTTAGAGATAACAGAAAATTGGCAGAACATGAGTACTTGTTAATCCCTTCCATTAGACAAAAAGATTTGAAACCATGTAGAAAATGTCATTTTTTGCTCTTGGGTTATTTTTTAACCTCCATGGTAGTACTCCTTCCTGCAGGAGGAAAAAAAATATAAAAAAAAAAAACACTTTAAGTCCATTGAATGGATTCTTAACCTTTTTTTATGTCAAGGATCCCCTTTAATATTCAGGTGAAACCTATGGAGTCCTCAGAATATTTTATTTAAATTCATTATTGAAAGAAAAGCTGAATTTGAGCTAGAGACTAGTGAAAATAAATATGTAAATGTTTTTCCCACCCAAGATGAGCAACTCCGTGAAATCTAAGCATTGGTTAAAAATTCCTGGTCTAGTGTTTAACAGTCCCTGCCCTCACAAACATTTTTTCTCATATCCTTTTGTTAATGTTTTAATCCTTTTGCATTCTGTATTCAGTGGAGATATGGACTAGTATTTGTTTTAACCTTTTGAATAAATCAACACTTCTGAGACTCATGAGGTATGTACTTTGGCTATATGTATGCATATGTGTCTATATGTATGTGTGTGTACATGTGTGTATATGGATGTTGAAGTGAGGTATGGGCTTTTTTAGGAGGCAGGTGTAGTCATTATTGTTGTTTGGTCATTTGGTTGTGTCTGGCTCTTCATGACCCCATAGACCATAGCATGCCAGACCCTTCTATCCTTCACTATCTCCCAAAGTCTGTCCAAACTCATATTTGTTGGTTCCATGACACTCTCTATCCATCTCATCCTTTATTGTCCCTTTTTCTTTTTGCTTTCAATCTTTCCCAACATCAGTCTTTTCCAATGAGTAATTATGTGACCAGAGTATTTAAGCTTCAACTTCAGTATTTGATATTCCAGCAAATGGTGTGAATTAATATCTTCAAGTATTGTTTGATTTGATCTCCATGCTATCTAAGGAACTCTAAAAAATCTTCTCCAGCATGATACGAAAGCACATTGGTTCTGGGATGCTCAGCTTTCCTTATGGTCCAACTCTCACAGTCAAATATTACTACTGAAAAAAAAAACATAGCTTTAACTGTACAGACCTCTGTCAGCAAGGTGATGTCTTTGCTTTTTATTTAGTATGTTGTCCAGATTTGTGATAGCTTTTCTTCAAAGGAGTGAGCATAATTGTAATTGCACTAAACATAAAACCTAATGTTATTGGTAATATATACATGTGGTGATGTTAGTGAGGGAACTGATGATACCCAACTATAAAAATAAAACTTTAATAAGGTTTAAAATTTACTTTTCTTCCATTACATTTAATTATCACTGTTTCGTACAGTACATGAATGTTGATAATACTGTACTGATATAGAATACAACTCACTGTTGACATAGCCTTCAGAGAGAAACATATCATAATCCATATATATGTGTATATAAACAAATGTAGAGAGAATCTTATTATAATGAATACTAAAAAAAATCTGTTTTGATTAGTTGGTTGTAAACTCTTTACTAAACAGTTATGTTCAATATATTCTTGCTAGCCTTTATTCTTGCATCTATCATTATAATATAAGTGTCTGATAAAGTTCTACTTGTGTTGTAAAGGATAAGGAAGAAAGATAAGATCTGAGGTGAGCCAAGTGTTTTATCATTCTTTCATCATGCTGTCAAGTAGAAATTATCCTTGAATTTCCCTCTCTGACTCAGACATTGCAATCACCTTCATACTAGCACCACCAAAACACAAAAACAAAAAAAAAAACACACCAATTCCAAGTTCTTCTGAAATCCACCTGCCCATCATTCTTTATTGTACAATATTATCCCATTACATTCATATATCACAACTAGTTCAGCCATTCCCCAATTGATGGACATCCCCTTAATTTCCAATTCTTTGCCACCACAAAAAGAGCTGCTATAAATATTTTTGTACATGTAGTTCCTTTTCCCTTTTTAAAAATGATCTCTTTGGCATACAGACTTAGTAGTGGTATTGTTGGATCAAAGGATATGCATTGTTCGATTGTCCTTTGGGCATGGTTCCAAATTGCACTCCAGAAGATGTACATGAACTAATGCTTTGTAAAGGGAGCAGAACCAGGAAAACATTGTGCATAGTAACAGCAACATTGTGCAGTGACCAACTTTGATAAGACTTATCTTTTCTTAGCAATATAATGACCTAAGACAATTCCAAAAGACTCATGATGAAAAATGCTATCCATATCCAGAGAAAGAACTATGGAGTCTGAATGCAGATCAAAGCATATTATTTTCTCTTTTTTCCCCCTTTCTCATGGTTTTTCCTTTTTGTTGTGATTCTTCTTTCACAACATGACTAATATGATTGTACATATATAGCCTATATAAGATTGCAAGCCATTTTGGGGAGGGAGGAGGGAATAGAGGGGGAAAATTGGAATACAAAATCTTGTAAAAGTGAATGTGTGAAATCAAAACTAACTAAATAAATAACAAATTTTTCTCCAGAATGGTTGCATCAGTTCACAATTCCACCAACAATGCATGAGCAATGCAATTTTCCCACATCTCCAGCATTTATTATTTTCCTTTTCTGTCATATTAGCCAAACTGATAGCTGTGATGTGGTGCCTCAGAGTTGTTTTAATTTCATTTCTCTAATCAACAGCAATTTAAAACATTTTTGCATATTATTACATAGCTTTAATTTCTTTATCTGAAAACTGCATGCTCATATCTTTTGAACATTTATCAGTTGGGGAATGACTTGTATTCTTATGAATTTGGTTCAATTCTCAATACATTTGAGAAATGAGGCCTTTATTAGAAAGACTTGCTGTAAAAATTGCTTTCCATCTTTCTGCTTTTCTTCTAAGCTTGGTTACGTTGGTTTTGTTTCTGCAAAGCCTGTTTAATTAATGTAATCAAAATTATCCATTTTGCATTTCATTATGTTTTCTGTCTCTTCTTGGGTCATAAATTTATCCCTTCTGCATATATCTATTCCTTACTTAATTTGCTTATGTTCTTACCCTTCATGTCTAAATCATGTATCCATTTTGACCTTATCTTAGTATATGGTATGATATGTTGTTGTGTGCCTAGTTTCTGCCGTACTATTTTCCATTTTTTCCCAGAAGTTTATGTCAAATAGTGAGTTCTCATCCCAAAAGTTGGAGTCTTTGGGTTTTTCAAACAGTAGATTAGTATAATCATTTAGTACTGTGTTTTGTGTACCTAATCTATTCCACTGATCCACCACTCTATTTCTTAGCCAGTACCAAATAGTTCTGATGATCACTGCTGTATAATATGGTTTTATATCTGGCATGGCCAGGCCCCCTTTCTTTGAATTTTTTCACCAGTTTCCTTGATATTCTTGACCTTTTGTTCTTCCAGATGAATTTTACTATTACTTCTCCTAGCTCTACAAAATAATTTTTTGGTAGTTTGATTGGAATGGCACTGAAAACTAAATTAATTTAGGTAGAATTGTCATTTTTATTATATTAGTTTGACCTACCCATGAGCAAATGTTTTTTTCCAATTGTTTAAATATGAATTTATTTGTGTGAAAACTATTTTATAATTGTGTTCATATAGTTCCTGGATTTTTCTCAGCAAGTACACTCCCAGATATTTTGTATTGTCTACAGTTATTTTAAATGGAATTTCTCTTTCTATCTCTTCTTGAGCTTTGTTGGTAATATATAGAAATACTGATGATTTACATGGGTTTATTTTATATCCTGAAACTTTGCAGAGGTTGTTAATTAGTAGTTATTTAGTTGATTCTTTGGGATTCTTTATGTATATTACCATATCACCTGCAAAGAGTGATAGTTTTGTCTCCTTATTGCCTATACTAATTCCTTCAGTTTCTTTTTTCTTCTCTTATTGCTAAAGCTAACATTTTTAGTACAATATTGAATAATAGTGGTAATAAGGGCATCTTTTTTTAACCATTGATCTTATTGTGAATGCATCTAACTTATCCACATTACAATTTAATGCTTGCTGATGGTTTCTGATCAGTACTGCTTAACATTTTTTTTAAAATTTATTTATTTAACATATTTAGTTTTCAGCACTGATTTTCACAAGAGTTTGAATTACAAATTTTCTCCCCATTTCTACCCTCCCCCCCACTCCAAGATGACGTATATTCTGGTTGCCCTGTTCCCCATTTAGCCCTCCCTTCTGTCACCCCACTCCCCTCCCATCCCCTTTTCCCTTCCTTTCTTGTAGGGCAAGATAAATTTCTACTCCCCATTGCCTGTGTATCTTATTTTCTAGTTGCATGCAAAAACTTTTTTTTTTGTTTTTGAACATCTGTTTTTAAAACTTTGAGTTCCAAATTCTCTCCCCTCTTCCCTTCCCACCCACCCTCCCTAAGAAGTCAAGCAATTCAACATAGGCCAAGTTTTATCATTATGTATAACCCTTCAACAATACTCATGTTGTGAAAGACTAACTATATTTGCTCCTTCCCAACCCATCCCCCTTTATTGAATTTTCTCCCTTGACCCTGTCCCCTTTCCAAAGTGTTTGTTTTTGATTACCACCACCCCCATCTGCCCTCCCCTCCATCATCCCCCCCTTTTTTATCTTCTTCCCTCTTCTTTTCTGTGGGGTAAGATACCCAATTGAGTATGTATGGTATTCCCTCCTCAGACCAAATTTGATGAGAGCAAGATTCACTCATTCCCCCCTCACCTGCCCTCTCCCTTCCTCCCACAGAACTGCTTCCTCTTGCCACCTTTATGTGAGATAATCTACCCCATTCTATCTCTCCCTATCTCCCTCTCTCAATATATTCCTCTCTCATCCCTTAATTTGATTTTATTTCTTTTAGATATCTTCCCTTCATCTTCAACTCACCCTGTGTCCACTGTCTCTCTCTCTCTCTCTCTCTCTCTCTCTCTCTCTCTCTCTCTCTCTCTCTATGTATATATATATATATATATATGTATATATATATATACATATATATATACACACACACACATATACATACATATATACATACATACACATTCACACACACACACACACACACACACACACACACACACACACACACACACACACACATATATATATATATATATATATATATATATATATATATATATATATATATGTATTGCTTAACATTTTAAGGAGAACTCCATTTTTTTCCGGTATTCTCTAGTGTTTTTAAGGTAAATGGGTGCAGTAAATTTTCAAAAAATATTTTTTCTGCACCTGCATCTGCAGACTTTCTGCATCAGCTAATCCATGCTTTGGCTAAGAGCCTCCCACTGGCTTGCCCAGACACTGCCTACATACTAGACCACGCTCTCTTTTTACCCAAGTGAGACACACCTTTCCTCAAATCCTTCTAAGTTATCTTGGGCTGGACAATTGTTTCATAATGTCTTCTTTTGGGTTCTTTCATGCCAGAATTATTTTAGAGGCTTGATTTATCATTGAGAAGAGCTCAGGCAACTTCCTAGTTTCTCTTCCTCTCTTGTCTCTGCTCCCCTCCCTTGTACTTCTGCTGAACTGGTAATTCAACAATGTCTGTCTCAAAATGAATCCTTTTCCTTCTTCTTCTAGCCATTTGAAATTACAGTTGCTAGAAATGTGTTTATTACAGCAAAATCCTTACATAATATAATTCAGATATATCATGAAAATTATTAGTGTGATTGTATCTGTTTAACTGACTCATTTGAAATTTTATTCATCATTTCTATGGGCAAGGTGCCTTTTTGAACTTCAGAAATCCACTATAAATTTATTTTCATTGTCTGACTCTTGGGATATCAGAAATTAAATACTATTTGTTGGCAAAGTTTGTGAAAAATGTTTTTAAATCCTTGAAATAAAAATGGTTCACGATGGAAGAACTAGGGGCTAAATGAAAATTGGTTACCAGAATATAGTCATATATTGGAACATACTAATGAACATTTATCTGCTTTAGAATGGAGACTCTGAGTAGTGTCAGTGTTAGGCACTAGACTAAGCACTGGGAATGCAAAGAAAGGCAAAAGACATCCTCTGCTTTCAAGGATCTCATAGTCTAATTTGGAAGAAAGCTTGCAAAAAAACATATTCAAGCAAACCACATACAGGATAAATTCAAAAGAAAAAACAAAGGGGAGGTACTAAAATTAATAGGTGTTGGGAAAAGCTTCCTGTAGAACATGGCATTTTAGCTGAGTCTTGAAGCAAGCCAGGGAAGCCTGGAGACATAAGTGAGGAGGGGAAGCATTCTAGGGATGGGAACATCAAGAGAAAATTGCCAGAGATAGGGGGAAGTGCCTTATTCAATCAACAGCAAGGAGGCCAGTGTCTATGGATTGAAGCTTATGTATGTAGTTATACAGACTGAAAATCATACTTTTCCTTTAAAAAACTTATACTGATTATTTAGAATCTAGTAATAATGTTATTTAAAAATTAAGTCATTGATCAAACATTTATGTGCCTACAGTACTGTATAGCAGATACTCTTCTAGGTAGTTAGATGATTCAAAGATAAAATCAAAACAGTTTCTGCCTTTTAGGAACTTATATTTCACTGGAATAAACTATATACACAGATCAGTAAATCCAAAGTATATACAAAATAAGAGATGGCATATTTCTATTTCTTTCTCAAAAGTGAATGAAACAGGTAGCAGGCTTTTCCTGAAATAAATGTTCTTATGATTTTTATGAAGAGGTAGCATTAGCTAGTATTGATAGCTGCCCTCAAAGTCAGTAAGACCTGGGGTTCAAGTCTGGCCATGTAAATTAGAATAAATCATGACCTTTCAGTGTGTTAGATATCACTTTAAGACTATTCATTATAAAGCATTTGCTGATCTCCATTAGTAAAAGTAATTTACTTATCCAGCATTCCCTTGCGTCAAGGAAATCACAGGTCTGCAAAGAAAAATATATATATATATAATATAAATGGTTATATGTATAAATTATATGTATGTATATTTATAAAATGCATATATGCACATATGTAACACACACATAAATAACTATTGTTATTATTGTTTAGTAGTTCAGTTGTGCCTAATTCTTTTTGACCCACTCTGGACCATTGCACACCAATGATGTCCATGGGGTTGTCCTGGCAAATAGTGATTTGCTATTTCCTTCTCTAGTACGTATAACTAATTAATTTAGTTTTAGTTTTAGTTTACAACATTCAGTTCCTCGAGTTTTTGAGTTTCAAATATTCTCCCTCCCTTCCCCCCTCCTTCCCACCCAAGACAATATGCAATGCTATATAGGTTCTACATATACCTTCATGCTAAGCATATTTTCATAATAGTCAAGTTGTAAAGAACTATAACCAATGGAATGAACCAGGAGAAAGAAGAAACAAAACAGACACAAAACAAAAACAAACAAACAAAAAGAGAGGAAATAGTTTGCTTCAATTTGCATTCGGACTCCATAATTCTTTCTCTGTATGTGAATTACTTTTTCTATCATGAGTCTTTTAAAGTTGTCTTAGGACCTTGAATTGCTAAAAGCCAAGTATCTCAAAGTTAGTCCTTATAGATACCATGTGTCTATTATCAAGTATAATGATCTCCTAGTTCTGCTCCCTTCATTCAGCATCAATTCATATAAGGCATTTCAGGTTGTAATGAAGTCCACCTGCTCCTCATTTCTTATAGCACAACAGTATACCATTACATTCATATACCACAACTTGTTCGGCCATTCCCCAATTTATGGGTATCCCCTTGATTTCCAGTTCTTTGCTGCCACAAAAAGAGCTGCTACAAATATTTTTGAATATACAGGTTCTTTTCCCATTTGTCTGATTTTATTAGGATACAGCCCTAGAAGTGGTATTACTGGGTCAAAGGGTATACACATTTTTATAGCCCTTTGGGAAAAGTTCCAAATTGCTCTCCAGAAAGGTAGGATCGGTTCACAACTCCACCAACAGTGAATTAGTGTTCTAATTTTCCCACATCCTCTCCAGCATTTATAATTTTCCTGTTTTGTCATGTTAGCCAATCTGACAGGTGAGATGTGGTACCTAAGAGTTCTTTTGATTTGTATTTCTCTAATCAATAGTGATTTAGAGCATTTTTCATATGACTATATATATCTTTAATTTCTTCCTCTGAAAGCTGTCCATATCCTTTGACCATTTATCAGTTGGGGAATGGCTCATATTCTTATAAATTTGACTGAGTTCTCTGTATATTTTAGAAATGAGGCTTTTATCAGAGACACTGGCTATAAAAATTCTTTCTCAATTTTCTGCTTCCCTCCTAATTTTGGTTGCATTGGCTTTGTTTGTCATTTGAGATTTTCTTGGCAGAGATACTGGACTGGTTTGCCATTTCCTTTTTCAGCTCATTTTACAGATGAGGAACTGAGGCAAAAAAGGGTTAAGTGCCTTGCCCAGGGTCACACAGTTAATATCTGAGGCCAGATTTGAACTCAGGAAGAGGAGTCTTCCTGACTACAGGCCCAGTACTCTTATCTACTATACCACCTAGTGCTCTCTCCCTCCCTTTCTCTCTTTTTTCCCCCTTGCTAGGTCTGTGATTGTCTAAGGCACTGAAAGGTGCCAGGCAACAGAGCCTATGTGTGCCCTATGTCAAGATTCCAACCAATTCTTACTGTCCTTTACCTTCAGGATATTCTTTTCCTTTCAAGTTTTGAGTTCAGTACTTTAAAATCTTTGGGCTAATGAAAGAAAAAAACAGACAATTGATATACTCTTCTTCACAACTCACTGTCCATCCTCATGATTTGCAAATGCATTGGGGATCAACAACCCTTCCCAAGGGAGGTAGGCAGGAGAATGGGATTAATTAATAAATGTACGACCATATAGAAGATACAATTGGATTACACTAGAAGAATGAATGATGCCTGGCTCCCCCATACTATCATTCTGATGCATGGTGAATGCTCTACTTAGATAAAGTTCTTGTTGGTGAGAACTCTATTATTGCAAAGCATTAAAAACAAAAACAAAACAAAACAGAACAAAACTCCAGAGGGTGAGGGAAGGCTATGGCTTAACAAAATGGTTTCCTTTTCATAATTTTCATGTCAAAAGTAAGTGCATACAAGGGAATAAATAGGAAATGAGTATAAGAGCAAGCATGAAATAAAGATCTATAGACATATGGATATTGATATACAAATCTAGTGTTGTATCAACACAGACTAATAACATTGTGTAATCATAATGCTCATGAATATTTATGCATATGCATTAACATATATTATACATCTGTAGAAAGCCATAATGATGATTCTGGTTCCTGGGTTATTTTCTGTATATATGTTGGTGTGATTGAAAATTCATAGTGACCAGCTGCCCCTTCTGTACTATCCCGAATATGAGCTATTTGACAAATAATGACTGCAGGCTCTGCCAGAGGAGCCTATCACTTGTCACTAGAAGGCCAGCTCCTCTCCCTTGCAGAAAATGCACTGTTTTTTCTCAAACTGATCCCTTCTACTTGTGATTGTCTTATTCTAGCCCAGGCTGCTGCCTTTGCCTCCTCCCGTGACATCACATTGCTTCAAGTTGTGTTTCTGCGCATCCTTGAAACATTACTTCTGGCTTCCTTTCATGTGATTGCCCTCCTTTAGGTCACCCTACAAGCTACGGCTCTGGCATTCGGGCATAATTTGTCAGCTTCTGACCAGCCCAGCACAGCTGAATTATGGTAAGTGCAGTTTGCTGCCTTCAGAGTGACTTATTGGAGACTTTGTTCTTCCATCTAAAGGCAGGTGTACATTGTATGTATAGAAAATGAAAATGAAACGCTTCTCCCAGATGATGTGGATGGAAGTATTGGGTCTCATATTCAAGGGAAAAAAAGGCTGAAGGTTAGAATATTTTAACTTTTACTTTGTAATTATCTGAGCATAACGTAAAAAACTGGAACCATAATTAGAGTTTGCCTCAGGGCACCAAATTTAGAGGGTGCTGATAAGACTTTTGCTGCTGAGAAGCACCAGAGCTTAGCACCTACAGGTAGTTAACAGTAATAACAAATAGGAAGCTACCAGATGATGTCTTTTGTCCCATCCTGTTCCCACTTCCAAACCCCTGTATACCAGGCAGCCTTCCAAATAGCAGCCTTACCCTCTTTCTGAGGGTTTCTCTTGCTGCCCCTAAACCTGCCCACTACTGAGGATACACTTCATGTCATTGCTTCCAGCTGCTCTTTCAGTCATTTGCCTTGAGGGTAAACATTTCCATTTTCAGCTATTTCTTAAAGCAGTAGATCCAGAGCTACTATTGAAATGATACCACTTTGAGGGCAGGTACTGTTACACTTTTGTCTTTTTATCCCCAGCTTTTCTTATCATAGTATTTGCTTGGCACATAGTACATGTTAATAAATGCTTGTTGATTGCTTGATTAATTGCTACAATATTTTTTCATTAGGAAGCTCATGAGACTTCACAAACATTTGTTCTTGCAAACAGGGGCAGTTTGATTTCTCTTGTAAGGCATCTCATATCCCCATGATGCCAAACTACTCAATGGAGTTATCAGGTTATGACATTCTCTGACAGCAGTGATTGCCAAGGATAAGATTCCTGGGAACAAAAGCAGAACCATGTGATGGTCCTAGAGTATCAGTATGAGAATTAGCAATGAGGCTTTTGTTGGTGGTAGCTTTGTTCAATAGAGTTTACGTAACTTGACTTAATAGTGCAGCAAGGGGTCTGAGTAGCTTTCATTTTAATTGAAAGCTATTCTGGAATTTTGACACTTAAAGGCTCATATTTGTTAATCCACAAGAAATTAGAGAATTAGTCAGTGTATCTTTGGATAGGCTCAGATGTAGAATCAATGAATTATTGAGCTTCTGACCCAGGGAAAGATCTAGAGAACACGGTTATTTCTATCACATATTACTAAATTCTGTGGGTGATTAGTCAAAGAGTGAAGAAAGAATATTCACATTTAGGGAATTGTAAAAAAAGTATTTCCTCCTTAAGAGATATTTAATCTAAAGAGAGAGTATGTTAAATGTTTAGCGATCTTTTTGGGGGGGGGGGGCTATGTTTGTCATCTCCACTGTTCCTCTGAATTTTCTCATATTTTCAGAAGTTTGGTTTCTTAAACAGGGTTTTGGTTTATTTATAATATACATTGACTTTCATTTTTCCTTGAATTTGTGAAATCATACCTATGATTGTGGAAACATATTCATGAAATGCTAGTTAACTTTTCTGAACTGTCCAAAGCATATCATTTGCCAGTGAAGAGGCAGTATTATAAAAATGTGTCAGGATGGAAATGAGCCCATTTTCATGGAGATAACTATTTTATTTATTCATGGTTTTTTATTCTTCCATTTATTTATTTATTTTCAGGAGGATTGGAGTTCTGATTCCTTGTGAGAGATGAAAGCTGACAAATCCAGATACTATAGGTCCCTATTTACAAGATAACTATCACATGGCAGAGGGTTTCTACCATTTTTTCCATGTACTCCACTAGTGTACACCCACCTCGAATGGCAGTATTGGCTCCTAAGCATGGTCTAGATGGCAAATGAGTTTCTTTACCTTGGTTCTTTTTGTATGGTTGGGTGACCAATCATGTTTGGAGGAAGGAATTAACATATTTATTATATGTCAGTATTATTTCTTAATGATGCTCCCTATACTTCTTTGAAAGACATAAGTAAAATCAGGCAAAACAATTCAACATATTATTGGCCATAAAGGAAAATTTATGCCTCATTTCAATCCTGTTGATAACCACATTTTTACTGAGAAGTAGAAGACATGCTTTACCTCTGACCTCTCTAAAGTCACTGTTGCTCACTTTAGTAAGCAGAGTTTTAGAAGTCTTTCGTTGTTATTTTCCTTTACATTTCTATAAGCAAGATATATTTTTTCTGTTTCCTATGTCTCCTTTCTCTTTCTCCTTCTTTATTTTTACCGTTTTATTTTTAATCTTTTTGTTTGTTTTCAATTTTTTTTCGCATTTGTTGCTTGGGTATTTGGAAGTAGTAAGGGTACTTTAAGTCCCATTTTTTAACACTCATTACATTAAATTCAGATATGATCTTATTTAACATGATAAGAACACAGATCAATAAAATACAAACAATAGCTTTTTAATCAGTTTTTCCTTGTATTTCGCCTTCAGTGATTTACACTTTGAAGCATATCATGTCAGGTACTGGCCCTCACTAATCCTTTGAGATACTGCGAGCCAAAGAGTCCTAACTTCAGGTATATTAATTTATTTCAGCTGCTGGTTATTCCACACCTCTAATCAATGAGAATTTAAATACTTACCTTGTGCTAGGTACTGTGATAGACACTGGAAATATAAAGACAAAAGAGGAAAGATAGTATAAGCCTATATAGCTATATGCAGAAAAAGTATAAGATAATTTTGTGGAATGGTTCTAATATCTGGGGGATAATTTTGCAGGAAGTGGTGATGAAATAAGCTTTCAAGAAAACTAGGGATTCTATTAAGTAGAGGTAAAGAAGGAATATAATCCAGGTATGCAAAGACATGGAAACAGATGGTGGAATGTCATATGTGAGGAAAAGTAAGTTTGGCTAAACTATAGCATATGTGAAAGGAAGTACCATGACTGAAAATATATGATGAGATTAAATTGTGAAGGGCTTTAAATGCCAAACGGACAATTTTATATTTTACCTTTGTAGTAATAGGGAGCCAATGAAGCTTCTGAGTAAGGATAGACCAATTAACTTCTCCATAAGCACCTATTAATCCTTTGTGAAACTGGCACCTAAGACCAAGGTCAAAGACAAGAAACACCAACTATTCTTTCAAAAATCTGATATTCCTTACTTCTTATTTGGCTGCATTACTCTAAGGCATCTCTGACCTCTCTACCCCACATCCCTGCTTTCCAGCTTCCTTTTTTTTTGTATTATCTGCCCTCAAGAGGTTGATAAGATCCTTAAAGACAGGGACTTTCTTTTTTTTTTGATACATGTATCCCCAGAGCTAAACAGTGTCTGGCACATAGTAGGTACTTTTAAAATGTTGTCTGTTGACCTGCTTTTAAAGAAAATCACTTTCCCTCTCTGTGAAGGACAAATTGGAATAGACAGAGACTTGAAGAATGACATTCAATCAGGAGGATGTTTCAATAGTCTAAGCAAGAAGATATAAAGGCCTGTCTTAGGATAGTAATAGTGGATGTATAAGAGAAATGTGGAGCCAGAAATGACAAGATTTGGCAATTGATTGGCTATGCGAGGTGAGTGAAGATGATGAGTGAGGCATGAAAACTGGGTTGTGTGAACTGATGTGACTGGAAGGAAAGAAACAGGGAATTTTAGAAGAAGGATAGATTTCAAAGAAAAAAATAGCCCTATTTTGGACATGTTGAGTTTGAGATATAGGAGGAGTGTTAGATTTCCTCGTAGACACATTGTCACTAGCCCTGAGCTTTGTCTGCTTGCACTGGGGGAGAGTATAGCAGGCAGATTTTACCTAAAAAGGATAGCTGAAAAAACGTTTGAAGACGTTGCTCATCTTTCTACAAAATAAAGTTCCTATTGTGATTCTGTGTAGCATCTATTATCTACAAATGTTTAGCTGCTAGGCATTAAAAGGATGTGTATTAAAGTGATATGTAAACCTTAAAGTGCTACAGAAATGTGAGTTATTATTTTAAGCAACTTTATAATGGAAAACTTCCACTACAGAGAGATAGCTGGTTATATCAGTTTTGTTTACCTGCTCTCTCTGTTTTGCTTTTTATTTTCCTTTTCCTTTCTGATACTGAGGAAAATGTCAGGCTGTTGAATCCAGAGTTGTTTTTCCACCTTACATTTTTCTCTTTCCTAACCTAAAATCTATAAAGATGGATCACCTACATTGAAATCACTCATATTGATCATTGGTGAAATTGGGGCAGACTTTGACCACAACTAAAAGCATCTGTTAAGGCTTTTTTTTTCCCTGGGGGAGGTGGGTGGGTAAAGTGGGAGAGGTAGAGGGATGAGAGAATGCTACACTTCCTCACTTAATTTTTAAGATACTTAAAATTTCTCCCCGTGTAAGATCATCTGAAAAAGAAATATGTTAAGCTGATTTCAAAGCTCCCCAATCGGATCTGGCTGCCTTCCCAGCTGGCCATAAAGAAGAGTGGTTTGGATCACTCTCTCCACGTGCATTTAATTCTTGGCCTTTCTGCTGAAACATAGCACTGATGCCAATGGTGACTACTATTTTGGACATTATATATTAGGGACTGAATGAGCCTCCACCTTCAATAGGAAACACAACCATCATTAAATGGCAGTGGTTTTCAGGCAGTCACAGTTTGGGTGAGATTTGAAATACTAATGTTGGCATTTTGGCACTGCACTGTGACCAAACCTGGGCTATTTCAAGAGCTTTAGCCATGCCTCATGTTCTACGTGTAGCTTTGTCCCAATGTGGTTGGCTACTTAGCTGATAACCATCAATTGTCAAAGATACCTGGAAGAAGTCTGCCAAAGGTTTTATGGGCAAAAGAGATTAGATTTTCCCCTTTCTGCCTTGGATTCTCTGTCCTTCGATGGGATCCTCTTAGAATCATTTACCTGCAACTATAACTACAACTGAAACTGCAAATTCAATTCAGTTCAGTTTAATAAATTTCAAAAAGCATTTATTAAATACCTACTGTTTGGCAGGCACAGATAACAACAAGGGAAAAAGAACAAAAAGACCATGACTTCTAAGTATGTATAATTGTTGGGAAGAAAATTAAAATTAAAATCTACAAGGGTACTAGCAGAAAAAAATAAAAGATTGAAGATCTGAATAAGCTCCATAGTATCATAGATCTAGGACTGGAAGAGAATTTAAAGGATTATCTGATCTAACCTCATTGTGAAAGCAAGGAAACTGAAGCAACAGGAAGTAAGCAACTTGCCTAAGGTCAAACTAGTAGTAAGCATCAGAAGCAGAATTTGAGCCTAGGAGCAGGTTTGTGCAAGCAAAGACTTTTCTTCATGTTGATGTTGGGCACAGAGTAAATTTGGTCTTCCCACAGGTGGGGGATAAGATTTTTTATTGATGATTTTAAAACATTACTGTTGTCTCCTAATAATTCTTTTCGCCTAATAGTATACTCCTTATACAGTAACATGAAAATATAGTTAAACAAAATAAATTAACACATTGTCTATATTTAATAACTACATGAGTCATTCCTTTACCTATAGTCCATTATTTGTCTGCTGACATAGAAAGTTAAATTTCATTGTCGGTTTGTTGGAAAAAGGATTGGTCATCGTATCAATCAGAGTTTTAATGTCTTTTAGGATTGTTTTCCTTTATATTCATTTTTTTCTGCAATTATTCTCTTGTTTTCTTTGTGAAAGTTCACAGGATCACAAGTAACACATTTAGTGTAAGAAGGGTCCTTAGAGGTTATTTAATCCAACACCCTCATTTTATAAGGGAAGAAACTGAAACCCAAATTGAAGTGATTAACCCAAGTTCAATTTGTGGCAGAGAAGTGAGTAGGGATAGTATTCTAGTTTTCCTGAATTATTCCCACCTTCCTCCTCTACCCCTGACCCTTCCCTCATATCCCTGACTAGGCCAGAGACCATGCCCTAAAAAATTTCTGCCCTGGCACCCAAATCTCCTGATAAACAACTGCCTCTCCTTGACAGGTATTTCAGGGGAGTCACAGGAATGCTTCACTTCATTCCCTGAACCATGATCAAATCATTTCTGCCACTATTCCTGGATGAGGTATATCATCATACTCTGGATAGATGCACTTAGCATCTCTATAAGCTTACAGCTGAAAGTGCCCTTTCCTGGCTACCATTCACTTTCTACTATTGAAGTATAAGCTCTCAGGAGACAAGGACTGTCTTTCCTTTTATATTTGTGTTCTCAGAGTTTAGGACAGTATTTGGCATATAATAATAAAATGCTTCATATATTCATTCATTCATTTATATTCACCATTTATTATGGAACATTTATATTCCATTATGTAAGACAGGTAAACACACAGGAGGGCTGTTAGCACAGGTTTACTCTTGATCTGGTCAGACAGGAAGATAGTTTTGGAGGGGTTAATAATCTTATTTTACTCTAGTCTAGTATTCTCACAAGGTGGTTGCTGATAATGGGAGCATCAATTCCTACAGCATTCCCTAATTTCTAGTAGGGGCCAGGGAGAAGGGGGGAGGCAAGTACCCCTATGTTTTGATGGGGTTAGTCGAGGCAGCCACAGCTTGTGTACCCCATTAATTCCCTCAAGCCTCAATGGGGGCTGGTTGAGGCGAACACAGATTCTCCCCTAGCCTTGATGGGGGCTGATGAAAGCACGCACAGCATTCCAGCTTGTGCATTCAACCCTAAGCGTTCCCCACTCACTGCCCACTGCCCACAGGCTTTATAGGGCAATAGACAAAGAAGGCACATGAGCATGGTGGAGATGTTTTGAACCATGAAGCTGGGAAATAGAGATTGTTATGGCCATGGATCCTAGGAAACTAAACTATAAACTATAAGAAAGAATAACAAAAGCCTACCTTACACACAGTAAAATCCACCTTACTTACACATTAATATACTACAATTTGTTCAACTATTCTCCAATTGATGGGTACATACATTATTTGTGGTTTTCCCCTCCTTTTTTTTCTTACCACAAACTTTTCCAAGTGTTGAATACTTTCCCTCTGTCTTTGATTTACTTTGAATGTGTACCTAGCAGGCTATTGTTGGGTTAAAGATTAGATACAATTCAGTGACTTTTCTGGTATAATTCCACGTTGTTTTCCGTAATAATTGAACCTGTCCACAACACTATCAATAGTATGTTAGTGTGCCTTTGTACCACAGGGGCAGCTAGGTGATGTGGTGGATAGAATATAAAGCCTGGAGTCAGGAAGACTGATTTTCCTGAGTTCCAGTCTGGCCTAATATATTTATTAGCTGTGTGACACTGTGCAAGTGGGTTGCTAATGTGATCAAAGATCTTCTCTGGGCATTCAATAAGCCTCAGGTGGAGCTAGTTAAGGGAAGCTTGATTAGGAGAGGTTTGCTTGTAGGCAGGCCCACACCCTTTTGCTACTAGGTGCTAAGGCCAAGGCCAAACAAATATATATATATATATCCTGAGGGTAGCCATTAAGCTTAGAGTAGAGAGAGACACAAAGAAGACAGAATTGTGAGAGAAGAGAGAGCTGCAAGAGACAGAGAACTGAAAAAGGTGGAGAGAGAGAGAGAGAGAGAGAGAGAGAGAGAGAGAGAGAGAGAGAGAGAGAGAGAAAGAACCGCAAGGGCTCAGAGAACTGCAAAGGCTCTCAGAACTATGAGCTAATTGCATGGAGAGAGGACACAAGCAAGCAGATGGTTAGGATTTGTGACTTAGTGTTTATGGGAAGGCCCTAGCAGAAGGGAAATTTACAGCTTGTCTTCTTGCTGCGATACTGTGTTTTAATTTCCTTGCTGTTACATTAAGGCGGACTTACTGGTTTTGGGATATAATTACAGCTATGTTGAATTGGGGTTATTGGTTTTGGGATTTGATCCTCTGGTGTCTGAATAAATATTCTACTTCTTCTGCCTTCTATACAGAGAGTCTCTTATACTTATTCTGAACTATACAGGCATATTCATGGTCACCATGGATATAATGAATCTTGCCTTATTGATATAGCAAGTCACTTGACCCTGTTTGCTTCAGTTTCCCAATGTATAAAATGAGCTAGATAAGGAAATGATACAACACTCCAGTATCTTTGATAAGAAAACCCCATGACTGAAAAATGACAGAATGATTAATGTGCTACATCCCTACCATCTTACCATTTTTATCTTTTTTAATCTTTGCCAGTCTGATGGGAATGAGGCAAAATTTCATGGTTGTCTAAATATGTATTTCTCTTATTATTAGTGATTTTGTTCATTCATTTATAGTGCTGGTGGTAGTTGGCTTCTTATATCAGAAATTATTAATATTCAGTGACAAATTAGCAATGCATTATATAGAGTATTCCAAAAATCTTGGTGTAGTTTTAAACGCTGATACCTATAATAGCTTACAATTGCACTAAGAGTTTTGGGACAACTTACTTAGCTTAAATAATCAGAATTTTATGAAATATATTTGATGTGAAATTTTCCCAATGTCTTCTCCTTTTCTAACTTCACTGATTACATTGATGTAAAAGCTACTTTTTTTTTCTAGTTTGTCTTGGGCTCAAATCAGATAAAATATGTCTATACTTTATAACCATTAAAGCATTGTATAAATGATAAACTATTACTGTTAAATTGGTGAAGGCCTAATTTTTGTAAAACTGCTCTCCACTGCCAAACCACTCTCCAGATTTTTGTAATAGTTCTTGTCAAAGAGTCTTTGGTATAGTAGTTTTTTTTTGTTTCTAGTTGTATTGAACATTTCGCCACTGTGTTGAATTGCTTCTTGATCTTGCTTATTTAATTTGTTCTATTGATCATCTTTTCCATTTTTCAAACCATAGTCAAATAGTTTCTATGATTACTGCTTTAAAATAGAGTTTTAGATCTGGTAATGCTTGACTTTCTTCATCCCTGCTATTTTCTCATTATTTTCTTTGAGGTTTATTGTCTTTTTTTTTCTCCAGAAGAATTATATTATTATGATGTCTAGTTCTACAATTTAATTTCATGGTAATTTGATTGTTGTGTCAATGAATCTATAAATTAATTTTGGTAGCATCATCTTCTTATTATATTGACTGTGCTTAGCCATGAACAATGAACATCTCTCTGATTATGTAAGTCATCTTTAATTTCTATAAAGTATGTTTTATAGTTATCTTCCTTGAAGTCTTAAGTGTATCTGCCTAGGTTGATTCTCAAATTCCTTTTGGATTTTATAGTTAAATTGAATGGAATCTCTTATTTTCATTTTCTTCTTGTGAGATTTCTTGGTAATATATAGAAAGGCTAATGTTTTCCCCCTTGTAGTTAGTGGTTGCTTTATATACTGCTACTTTGATAAATTATTGTTTATTTTGATTATTTCTTTTATCACATCATCTCTGAGATTCTCAAAATAAATTATCATATTGCCTTCAAAATAGAGGTGATTTTGTCTCCTCTTTGACTATTATTATTCAATAGTGTTTTTTGAGGGGATGGAATAAGCTTTATATACTACTTGTGTTTGGTACCTTGTAAATATTGTCTCTCTTGATCCTCACAACAACCTGTGAGGAAGAGGCTGTTATGATTCCCATTTTACAGTTGAGGAAACTCGGGAAAACAGAGATTAAATGACATGTCCAGGGTCACACAGCATGTAAGTATCTGTGACTGGATTTGAAGTGCATGCCTAACACTCTACTTTGTCACCTAGTTGCCTCTATTATTGCTATGGTTATGATTACTAGAACTAAATACAATAATTGTAATCAATTACCAATCAACAAGTATTGTATTAATTAACTGCTACTCAGTAAACTTCAGTGTCTCCTTTTTGCTTGGACAGTTATAAGGAATATGTTTGCTTTACCTTGAATGTATTTGAAATTCTTCCCATGATTTTCCTTTATAGTAATAGGGATACTGTTTATTTTATCATGAAAAATCTTGTTTATTCCTACATTTTGTTTTTAAAATGTAAATGAGTTTTGTATTTTGTTAAAGACTTTCCCTATGTCTGTGAATAGTATCTTGTGATTTTTACATTTTTAAATTAGATAATCTGTTTGTTTTTCTCATGTTAAATCATCCCTGATTTCTGGGCACAAATTCAACTTGTTCATAGCAAACAATATGAAGTCTTCTTGTTAATATTTTATTTGATATCCATTATGGATGCTGAGGTATAGTTTTATTCATCTATACTATATTTGTTTTTTTAATCAAAATCATGTTTGATAAGATAGATTATTTCTGGATCTTATCCTTCTAATATGCTTATTTAATGTTTTTACAAATTTTCATACACTTAGTTTATTGCTTCATATTTTACTGGCTTTTAATTAGACATATTAGTTGAATACTTTTCTTTATTTCCTCTTTATTTTATATCAATTCCTTTTTTATTTTAACTTGATCTATAACTCTGGTGTATATGTCTGGATCTCTCTTATTAAAGAAAAATATTGTTCCCACACTTAGTCACATCTGACGATTTAATAGTCTTTTTGTTTCAATATTGTTTATTTCTCCTTTGGTTTTTATAATTTCCACTTTTGTTTATTAGATAATTATTGACTTCTTTATTGTCCCATTTTTTTTTCTTTCAATTAAATGCTTAACTACCTGTGCAACTGAGTTCCTCTTTCTATTGTTATTGATGGAAGTGTTTAGAGATATCAATTTCCCCAATCACTGCTTTGGCTTAAGCCCATAAGTTTTCACTGCTGTTATTTGTGTGTGTGTGTGTGTGTGTGTGTGTGTGTGTGTGTGTAGAGAAAAAGAGATTTAATTATTATTATCTGACCCACTCATCCTTTAGGATTTTATTAATCAGTCTGCATAAAATATGACATCTTTTTTTTCAAATTTCCCTTGGTAATTATAATGGAAATATCAAATACTTCTACCTTTCTGTATTTTTAATGATTTATTTATTCATTAGAATATTGCCAGTCTTATACAGTTTCATGAATAGCTAAAAATGCATACATTCCTTCTGAATTCTATTGAATAATCAAAAAGGTCTATTATGTCTCCCTCCACCCTCACATATTCTTTTCAGGTCCATAAATGCTTTATTGTTCATATTTCAGTTAAATTTGTCAGTTTGGAGAAAACACATTGAAGTGCCCAGCAATTTATAGTCTAGGTCAGTTAGCTTGTCCTTGAAGTACTTGGATACTATAATATTTGATGCATATAGTCATGGTTACTATTATTCCAATATCTATGGTGCCTTGAAACATAATATATTTTCCTTTCTTTTTTTCTTAACTATGTCAATTATTACTGTTGCCTTTTCTGAAATGATGATGGCTTCCTCTGATTTATTTTAGAATCATCTGAGACATAGTAGAAAGTTTCTTGATATTTCATTTTAAGTATAATGTTTATATTTTAAGTGTTATTTCTAAAGAGCAAATTATTGTTTTTTGTCTTTTAATATTTCTTTCCATCCTTTTCCATTTTAATGGACAATTTCATCCCATTTCACATTCATGCTTATTATTGTGAGTTTTATTTTTCCTGTCATCACTTACCATGACAAAGCTTCCTCTTGTCCTCCAGTCCCGAGAAAGAGAGAGAGAGAGAGAGAGAGAGAGAGAGAGAGAGAGAGAGAGAGAGAGAGAGAGAGAGAGAGAGAGGGAGAGAGAGAGAAGGAAGAGAAAAGGAATCTAAGTAGTTAACAATTATCTGTGGTTGGAATAAGGTGATTGTTATCCTCTTTTTCCATTCATACAGTCTTAATTCTTTCTTTTCTCCATTTGTAATCAATCCTTTCTAGTTGAAATTTTCATTCTATGATTTCCCTTTCAACAAAACCCATTTTATATTCTCTTATACCTTGATTCTCCTGTCTCATACCCTTTTGTCCTTTTCTCAACCCAGTTCCCAATTTATAAAAATTATTTTTTTTGAGTTGTATGACACTTTACTGAAACCTAAAATAAAAAGTATCTATTGTGTAGTTATTGACTATACTGAAGATTTATGTAGTCTAATATAGATAAATAAAGCAACTAGGTGAAACAGTGAGTAGAGTGCTGGACCAAGAGTCAGAAATACCTGAGTTTAAATCTGGTCTTAGATGTTTATTAAGCTGAGTGGCCTTGGGTACATCATTTAACTTCTATCTGCCTTATTTTTCTCATATATAAAATAGGGAGAATAATAGCATCTACTTTGCAAAGCTTTTGTTGTAAAGATAAAAAATAAAGTAAGATAGTATTTATAAGGTATTTTACAAATCTTAAAGCATTATTTATATACATATCATCCTTATTATTAATTGCAATTTTCATTATTTCAATAGCTTCTACTCTTTTTTGTTAATTTACTAATTAAAAAAATCCCCCATGCTTAAGTTCACTTTTGCAAGACAAACTATTTTGGGGTGTCAATCTTTTAATTTTACCTTTTTATGATTCTGAATTTTTCTTTCCTTTCTCATATTTATTACACTGTTCTGAGTGGTTTTGACTTGAGTTACTTGTTATATGATCTATCACTTCCTGGCCAATAATAGCCTGTGGATTATGTTTATTTTTCATTTACCTTTTAACTTCAGTAGTTTTAGGATGTTTTATTTTATGATCCAAAAATGTCTATTCAGTTTCTTTTTTCATTTTTTTCTTGGGAGCACAAAGGTATTTAAATTAAATATCCCCATCTTGTTTTCAGATCAATTATTTTTAAAGCAGGTATTGCTCTTTCCTCCCAATTTTCCTTTCTTTATTTTTATGTAATGTTTCTTGTTTCATCATTGAATTTTTCAGATGCTTATTTTTCTCATAGCATACTATTCTTTAATAAGGCTTTTTACCTTCTGTTCTAAATATACATCCATATGTGTGTATGGGTGTGTGTGTGTGTGTGTGTGTGTGTGTGTGTGTGTATGAAATCATAATTAAATATTAAATGCATTAGGTAGCACTATCACAGATTAAAAAACAAAAAGATGTATTTAAATGAAATGAAACCCCCAAAGACAGTGCTATACTTCAACAGTTGAGAATGTAACTCAATTTTATATCATTCTCGTCAAGCTGAGAATAAAATTTCAAGAATTTGTTGTTTTGATTAATGAGTTTTATATTGGAAAGTATGGTAGACTAAGAATCTGGGTATATGGGTTCACATCCAAGCTTTGACCTTTGCTAGCTTTATGATCAAAAGTCACTCCTAATCGGAGACTTAATTTTTTCATCTCTAAATATATCCTTGCACAACTTATCTCTTAGGGGTATTATTGGTGCTTCATAAACCTAAAGCATATCATAAATATGAAGTATTATTAATAATTCCACTGACTGTCGCATGAAGTTTATTATCATCACCGTCAGAAGGTCTAACCTTCTGTTACATTTCTGAGTCAGTCTACTATGACAGGAATCACATTCTAGCAAATATTCTTTCAAGAAAAAAAAATTATCACAAAATATTTCTAAGCTGCAAATGATATCTCCTTTTAGAGCAATATGTGATTTAAATACTAATACTAGATCCTATGTTCAGAGGAAGTTGGAATGGTCCCATGTAGTACATGGGAATGAGATGTGACTTACAGTTCTTTTTCACTGAGGGAAGGTACAATATAACCTGAGTTTGATGTTATAGAATTCATTCACCTCAGATCTACTTTAATTTGATGACTTGGAGTCTTATATGCCTATCTTTCACATATTTGAGATGATCGCTTCTCATACAAATCCATTACCAGCCCTTAACATGGCCTCTTTTATATTAAAGAAGAGGAAATGTTCCCAGGCAGAGGCTTATTATTGAAATCTACAAAGTGAATTCCAAGCAACCTGCACATTACATAATCACCACTTCTGAACTTCCCCTGTGAATTAAGAATAAAATGAATGGGCCACTGCCTGTGTGCTGGAAACCACTGTTCACTTAGGCATACATAACCTGCTCAAAGGGTGGGAATAGGTCTTGTTGCTGAAAGAAATACTTTACATAAAAATGTCATTAAGGGAGATTCCTGGTGGGATATTATGGTATAATAATTTCAGTATTTTAGAAACCTGAACTTTGTTTTATAAAACAAAACAACCCCTTCCCTTGAAGGAAGCCAAAATGAGTGAGAGTACTGTAAGATTTTTTTCTTTATTTCTTTACCTAGTTTTACTGCTAGAAGCAGTGCTATTGCTTGAGAAAGGCACTAAATCATACTGTTAGCTCTGCCCCATTATTTTATACACTTCATGTTGGAAATGGAAATACTTTCAAATAGAAATTTATATGGAAGCATTAAATAACATCAAGCTCAATGTGTTTCTTCAAGGATGAACTAACTGTTCGTATACAGTTTGTACTTAATAGCCTGGTGGATGGGCTTGGAAGAGCCTTTCAGGGCAGAAGGGGCTGATATCTTCTGTACTTGCTAACACTCAAGTTGAAAGTTTTAACAACAACCAAAAAAAAAGTTGTGTTAAGCACATTGCTTTTTATGGTCTAATTTTTCTGGGAGCTGTATTGATCAAAACTACTTTGGCAGCTGAAACAGAACAATGGAGTAATGTCCAAGTTCCTACATACAGCCAAATAATAGCCTAGTGTAGTAAATGAAAAGCAAGACAAAGAGGTCCTAAGAGAGCACATAAAACGTAGTATTACAGAATATTAAATCCACTGCAGATAGCCAGTAGCATATGAACAAAATTAAAATAGACAGTCTGAAGCTGCAAGCTGGGAAACATTAATTCGTTTCCCACTAATGTTTCCCTAATGGATAGCTCCAGTGCATGATGGGGATTTATTTTTAAATAATGTTATTTCACCACTAACTGACCTTCCTGTCTGATCCAATTTACATAAGGAATGAGAATGCTTGTAAGGGAGAATTGTCTAAGAAAGAGAAACTTCATGGAGCCACACACCGAAGATGTTCCCCAGGATAGGCACCTTGTTTTTGGAAGGGTCTGAGAAATGTATGGACCAGTGGTAAGTGAAGTTTAGTCAGTGACTGAGGATATAGTTCTGTAATGTATGACTGAAGACGTCTGAAATCAGATTGAAATTTGATTAATTCAGCAAACCTATACAAAGCAGTAGTCAATAGTGCAAATAGAAACTCTGTGGTTAAGTATTTCTAGTATAGTGTAGAAGAGCAATTTATATCACTACTGAAATAATATAAGAAAAAAAGTGGATTGTACATGCAACTTAGAAAATTATTTTTGTTAGATTTGATCAGAATGAATATCCTGCTGGAGTGTAAGAGGGATAGACCTCACACATTACATTTAAATAGTATTATGGATATTCGATAGATAGATAGATAGATATGTAGATACATAGGTAGATAGATGAGTTTCATAATTTAGAGTTCATGGAACCTCTACAGGTTTGTGAATAATTTCAGCAGGTCTTTGAATTTGGATAGGAAAGCAGATTTCAGGGTTCTTTTTAAAACCTCTAATTGAAATTTAGAATTTCCACAAATTATTTAAAAGCATTATTTTATTGAGAGGAGGTCCATAATCTTCATGAGATGATGAAAGGAGTCTATGACATGCAAAAAGTTTAAGAGCTCCAGATCTATTACTGTTTCTGTCCATATTCATATCCACATCTATATTGGTGTCTCTAATTTTATCTGTGTTGCTATCTCTACATTTATTCCTGTATAGAGTTTAGTCTTATAATATTGGTGTGGATGTGATCCTTTTTTTATGGACTACTTAAAGCATTTGGGAATTTTAGCTAGAGAACAACTATAGTCATGTTTGGAGCTTTGTAGGTAACCCAAGTAAATGATATGCAAACAAAATAGAGAAGAAAGTGCTACCTCTGGAAAAATGGATCTAAATACCTATCGGAAAGTCTTTTCAAAATTCCACAGCCCAAATTGTATGACCAAGCCTGCTCCTTCACAGTCTAATGCCTACATACAGATTAGACTTTACACAAAGTCTCTATTATGGTTTAACTGCCTGGACCTGACATATCAAACTAGCTTTAAAAAGAAAGCACAGGGGGAAGCTAGGTGGTACAGTGAGTAGAGCACCAGCCCTGGAGGCAGGAGGACCTGAGTTGAAATCCTGCCTCAGACACTTGACACACTTACTAGCTGTGTGACCTTGGGCAAGTCACTTCACTCCAATTGCCGTACCTTTCCCCCCTGGCAAAAAAAATGAAATAAAAAGAAAGCATAACAAAATACATTTATATAGTTATGTTTTTTAAAGTTGCTAAGAATGATGAAATAGCAAATACTGAAACATCGTTCTTAGGGAAAGTACAGGGTTAGGTTTCTATAAGCCTCTGGTCACAACATTTCATTTAGCATTTTGCAGAACAGCCTCAGGTATAGATTGGCAAATTTTCTCTTACCTTTTCTGGATGTACATTATTATCAATTCATTAACAATATACACATGGCCAACAGCACTATAACTTGTACCTAAATAAAGCTTATCTAGCAAACATATTTTGTCCAATAAAGCACATCACAGCCTTCTGGTGCTTGCTAATTTTGACATCAGAAAAATTGTAGAATATTTTCAAATATATTCATGATATCATAAAGTAGGGGGACTGGCCAATGAGGGCCCAGCAGAATTTTAGTACTAGATAGAACCTCTGAGATGATCTAGTCAAGCTATTTTGCTTTACCTATGGAGAACCTGAGGCCCTGAGATCTGAAATTATTTGGAAAAATAACTGGTTATTGAAAATGTTGGGAATTATTTGCACACATAGGAGACCATTCTACAGTTTCTTTTTCCTGATGTCAAATTAAAAAGATGTGACTGTATATGGTGATGTATTAAGGCTAATTCTAATTAAGTTAGAAAAAGTTAACTTTGCTCTCAAATCTTCTATTTTCATTCAGTTCAAATGCAGTCATTTTTATCATTCTTGACTTGTTCCATGAAATAAAGAAAAGGAATGATATACCCAGAGAAATGATATGAAGTCCACAAAAAGAATCAATATCACTTTTTAGAAGACAAATGGAAAGTGGAACATTTGACAATGACCAGGAAAAATGCTCTTTGAAGATCAATCCTTAAGCTTTCCTTCATGCCTTGGAAGTATGAAGTGCTAGCGAAACAGCAGAATTCAATTGTAATGTTTAATACAATACTAAAATCTCCTTCAAGAAGGGACTACTGCTAGATCTAATGAATATGAGTTCTTATAAAGTCTTTGTATACATTATTTGACCATTCTGTTACATTGGAATATGTGAGAAGGGGGAAAATTTGTCCTTTTCTTTTAAAAAAGAGATCTTTCTACTCTTTGTTTTTCTTTATGACTCAGGTATTCCTCAATTTATTCTCTTGCCTCTTCCTACACTGATCCCTGAAAACACCTTTCCAAACTCAACTACAGAAAAATTGAATATATTTTCCTTTTTTAGACCTTTCTAACATGGACATAGTAAGTAGGTGAAATAGAAGTATAGGAAGGCTTCCACACAAACCCCTCACCTCCACTCCCCATCCCTTCCATTCTCTACCTCTATAGATGTGACCTGGAACTCATGTTAAATTTCTTATATAGAAAATGATTTTTCCTTGTCTCAGAATAGGCCCTTTGTTTTTGCTAAGGATTCTGCTTCCTTAACCCACCTTTAAATCCTCAAACATGCAGCCTTGCAACTATCTTTACACTTACTCTATTTCTTATCCCCAATGTGGGAACTCGATTTTCTTATCCTCCTCTCTTTCCTCAGCAGTTGCCTGGAGTGCTGAGTTAACATTTCAGTTCTGTTGTCTGTATATGGGCCTGGGCTTTTAGATTTGAGGACTCTGTCTTCATTTTAACAAACATTTTTGGAGTGTCTCCCCTAACTATCCCTTCTTAGATGAAATAGTTTTTATACAAATACATATACATACATATATATATGTGTGTGTGTGTATCCATTAATACACATTAATTCAATTTAATGACATGTTTATTAAATATCTATTCTGTGCACTGAGGCATTTGAATGAATAAATGAATGAATGAGAATATATTTATTAATCATTTTCTGTGGACCAAGCACTATTTTAACCTCTGGAGATACAAAGACAAAAATAAAAATAATCCCTTCACTTAAGGAGTACATTTTCTAATGGGGAGAAACTATATGTACACAGATAAGTAATTATAAATAAATACAAAATTAAGACCCTGTGGAGTAGTGGATAGACTGCACTTGAAGTCAGGAAAATCATTTTCAAGTCTTTTCTCTGACACATACTCGCTGCATAAACCTGGATAAGTTATTTAACCTCTTAGTACCTTAGACAATTTTCTATGACTTTCACGTGCAAAGCTGGAGCAAACTCACATTGGTAGAAGGAATTTCTTTGTGGGAAATTCCTTATGCCAATGAAACCACAGGTTTCATTCTAAAAAAAAGATCTCTTGTGGGATGAGCTTAATTTTGAATGGGAGAAAGAATTGTAAGAGGATTAAAAGTAGTTCTAAAGCAAATGTTCTCAATCGAAATAAAGGCGTGTTTTCCCTTAATATTAAAATATTTTTAATTAAAAGATCTGCTGCCTGAAGATATATACATTTATTCTGTATTCCTTTGCTCTTCCTTTGTTGACTGGGGATATGCATTGAAAGCTAGAGTTAATGATTAAATAAAAATCATTAAGATTGAAATGGAAGAAAATACATTAATTTATTCATTTTAAATCAGAGCAGCCTTAAGTCAGATGACCCTGACATGAATCCTTTGTTGTCTAGTCTTAATTTGGGCAATGTAAACTTTTACAGAATTTTTTAAAACCCAGAGGATTTTAAAACTGAGCTTAGTGTGTGAATTTTTAAGCTACTGATTCATGTTTCTCTAGGTTAAGTTTACACCATATGGAGTACTCTTAATTGCCAATGAGAAAATGCATGTAAAATGAGAAACTTACATTTGCTTTGATTTCATGTCACTTTGTTTCAAAAGATAAAACTCTTTTACCTGATGAATGAATTACCCTTGGTATAATAACTAATAAGTGTTAAATAATAAATATGTCCTCAGGGGATGTGCTGTTTTACAAAGTAATGCTGACTTATCAGAGCTCATATTAATTGTAAGATGTGCAGTTTCCCAGGAGAATTTGACTGAGCTTTTCATTAAGTGAATATTTGCAGTAAAATTAATTGCTTATGTTTCACTATGTATGTATACCTTATATATACATAAGTATAATATATAAATAGAAATATGCATACATATACATATAAGTATATATCTATATGCACATAATAGGTATATTCATATTTTTATAAGTGTATGTGTAAGTGTACATATATGCAGGTATATATGTGTCTTCTTTCCACTCCCTCCTGATGGTTTCCTCTTCAGCCAATCACGTTTCTTGTCTTCTGTTTATGTTAAGGGTCTTCATAATCCAGAGCTCACCAAACTACTTTTAGAGTAAATGGTGGCACCATTAGAAGAGTTTGGAGAACAATGAAATAATGGTCATTTTGGACAACACAGTACAGGTTCATTGTATTTTTTTCTTATTTGGAGAAGAATAATTGCAGTTCAACAGCTGTCTCTTTTGGTACCTGTACATTTGTCAATCTTCAAGACAAGCACCGAGAGAGAGAATGAAGCCTGCCAATGGAGAATGTGCAGCTCATGGGGCAAAATATGCCAAGAAACTTGTGCCTTAATACCATATCTTTGTAGCTAAAGTGAAGTAGAAGGACAAACAGTAAGGTGATAATCAAATATTTAATGAGTGCCCACTGTATTTTAGGTACCATTGTACCACATCCTAGTTGAATGCATAGAGTGAATAAAAATATTAATAATAGCTGCCACAGAGAATGCTTTAAGGTTGGCAAAACACTTTGTAAATATGATTGGATTTTGTCCTCATGATAAATCTAGGAGGTAGGCTTTATTATTATCCCCATTTTACAGATAAGGAAACTAAAGTTGAGAAAAGTCAAGTGACTTGTCTAGGGTGATGAAGATGATAATAATGATGTTGATGATGATGATGATAAACATTAATTATAAAATAATTGCCACTAAAATAAAAACAATTATAATATTATTAGGAGATTACTAGAATATATATTTACGTATACATATATACATATATATGTTTCGTGCTTGTTTCTTAAATTATACAAATCATCTTTCCATGTAGGAATGTAAACAAAACAGTTCAAATTTAGTAAATCCCTTATGCTTTCTCTTTCTTGCTTACCCTTTCATGCTTCTCTTGATTCTTGTATTCTATTCAACTCTGGTCTTTTCACTGAGAAAGCTTGAAAGTCCTTTATTTTGTTGAAAATCCATATTTTGCCTTGGAGCATGATTCTCAGTTTTGCTGGGTAGGTGATTCTTGGTTTTAATCCTAGTTCCACTGACCTCCAGAATATCATCTTCCAAGCCCTTCGATCCCTTAATGTAGAAGCTGCTAGATCTTACATTATCCTGATTATGTTTCCACAATACTCAAATTGTTTCTTTCTGACTGCTTGCAGTATTTTGTCCTTAATCTGGGAGCTCTGGAATTTGGTGACAATATTCCTAGGAGTTTACTTTTGGGGATCTTTTTGAGGAGGTGATTGGTGGATTCTTTCAAATTCTATTTCACCCTCTGGCTCTAGAATATCAGGGCAGTTCTCCTTGATAATTTCTTGAAAGATGATATCTAGGCTCTTTTTTGATCATGGCTTTCAAGTAGTCCAATAATTTTTAAATTATCTCTCCTGCATCTATTTTCCAGGTCAGTGGTTTTTCCAGTTGAGAGAGTTCAGATTTTCTTCTATTTTTCATTCCTTTGGTTCTGTTTTATAATATCTTGATTTCTCACAAATTTACTAGCTTCCACTTGCTCCAATCTATTTTTTTCTTCTCATGTGTTTTTTTAATTTTTTAATAAAGTTAAACAGGAAAACAAAAATTCACAAGCTTCCTCCCCTCCTCCCACCCCTTTCCCTACCCCACCCCCATCTTCAGTGCTGGTTCCCCGTCCTCCACCCCCACTCACAGACACAGAGGTATCCAACTGAGAAAATGAAACTGCTCTAAGTACAAGGAGACATGATGAAGGGAGGAGTCTAATTATGTCCGTATTCAAAATTAAAACGAGCACATCTGCATTCTCTGGGTTCTGAGTTGATTGGTTTTATCCTCCCTTCTTTTAGCCAAACTGGAAAAAGAAATTCCCTGGACCTGATGCTTCAAAGCTGAAACCCCCTGGACCACCAAAGAATGCCTTGAAGATGTTGCTGGCATCAAAATCGCCCATGTTCATGTCCTCCTCATCCAGGTCTTGCCCACTGTTGTAGTGAGTCTTTTTTCTTGGGGTCGGAGAAGATAGTGAAGGCTTCACCGACTTCTTTGAACTTCTTCTCTTCCTCTTTTTGGACTTCAGTGCTGGCTCCACTGTGTCAATCTGGATGGTGCATTAAGGCCCTCTTCCTATAGGCTTTTTTTGATTTCATCCTCACATGCATTCTTGTCCACACCTAGGATTTTGTAGTAATCTTTCCTCTGGCTCTTTAGTTCCAGCTGTGCATTTTTCAGGAGCTGTTTGTGTTCTTTCGTTTTCTCTGTCTGATATACTTTTTCATAGTCCCGTACTGCTTCTTCATACTGTTCTGTATCCACATAACATTGCGCTCTCCTCAGGTAGGCTTTGATGTATGTATCATCCAGCTTCACCACGTTCATACAATCTTCTATGGCATCATCTAGTTTCCTAAGCTTGGCGTTAACTGTCCCCCGATTACAGTAGAGTTTGGCATTTGTTTTTATATTGTTAGGATCGATCCCCAGGGCCTCTGTGTATAGTTCATATGTTAATTTGTAATTTCCATCTTTAAATGCTTTGTTGCATTCCTCTTTTTTTGCTTTGAGTGCTTTGGCATTTCTGCAGGCAAGACAAGCCTTCTCATGGTCTGGGGCCATCCTGAGGGCCTGCACAAAAAACTGAACTGCTTTCTCGATACAGTCTTCATAATAAAGGCACAGGCCTCGCATGTACAGTGCATCTGCATTGGTGGAATCCATCCATAAAATGTCACTGGCTACAGACTGTGCTTCTGGATAGTGACCCAATAATGCTAAACACTCTGCCTTTAAGATTTTGAAGCGATGACAAGCAGGGGCAAATTCCAAGGCTCAGTCCATGCAAAAGAAGACCTTCTGATAGTCCCATTTCTCAAAATCCATTCCAGCTATTTTCTCATATTCTAGGACAGCAGTGGCATTCTTAAACTCTTGTTGTGCCTGAGTATTTCTGTGATCCAGTTCTAGAGCTTTTTGGAAGCAGCGACAAGCAGCCATAGAATTCCCCAGAGAAAGGTGACATTTGGCTTCTCATAGATGACCCTGGACAAAAGAGTCGTCCAGCCTCACTGACTGCTGGGCATCTCCCAGTGCTTCCCAGAATGTCCCTAGCATCATCAACACGGTAGCTCAGTTACCATAATAGCTAGCATTTTTAGGGCACATGTCAATGGCTTTTGTATAATAGTTATAAGCTTCATTGTAGTCTTTCTTGGCATAGTATGCATTTCCTTGTTCTTTGAAAGATTCTGCTTCCCTCCTGGTTTCCTCATCATACGGCAGCTTGGGCTTGGGTTCGGCCGCTGCCACCGCCGCCATTACCACATCGCACTCCACCCAATCTAATTTTTAAGGTGGTATTTTCTTCAGTGGTCTTTTGGACCTCCTTTTCCATTTGGCTAATTCTGCCTTTCAAGGCATTCTTCTCCTCATTGGCTTTTTGGAGCTCTTTTGCTATTTGAGTTAATCTATTTTTAAGGTGTTATTTTCTTCATTATTTTTGGGGTTTCCTTTAGCAAGTCATCAACTTGTTTTTCATGGTTTTCTCGCATCACTCTCTTTTCTCTTCCCAATTTTCCCTCTACTTCTCTAACTTGCTTTTCCAAATCCTTCTTGAGCTCCTTCATGGCCTGAGACCAGTTCATGTTTTTCTTGGAGGTTTTTGATGTAGGCTCTTTGACTTTGTTGACTTCTTCTGGCTGTATGTTTTGGTCACCAAAGAAAGATTCCAAAATGTGGGTCTGAATCCGAGTCTGTTTTTGCTGCCTGTTCATGTTCCCAGCCACCTTACTTGACCCTTGAGTTTTCATTGGGGTATGACTGCCTGTAGAGTAGACAGTACTTTGTCCAAAGCTTGAGGGGCTGTGCTATTGTTTTCAGAGCTATTTCTGTATGGCAAGCTCTGCCACAGTAGCACTCCCCCTCCCCCAAGAACCACCAACCCGGACCACGACTCAGATCTAAGCAGGCTCTGTACTCCTGCTCTGATCTGCCACTTAATTCCTCCCACCAGGTGGGCCTGGGGCTGGAAGCAACTGCAGCTGTAGTTCTGTAGCTGCACCATGCTGCCCCCAGGGTGGTGGCCAAACCCTTTCACTCTGTCCCCCACAATTTTTCCCACTAACCTTCTCTGTTGTCTTTGGTGTTTGTGGGTTGAGAAGTCTGGTAACTGCCACAGCTTCCTGATTCAGGGTACTATGGCGTGTTCTGCTGGGTTCCTGGTCTGGTTGGTCTGGACCCAGCCCATGCTGGGCTCTGCTCCATTCCGTTCCTAGCTGTGTGTGATAGACCCTACCCAGCGACCATCCAGGCTGTCCTGGGCTGGAGCCCTGCCTCCCTCTGCTGTTCTGTGGCTTCTGCAGTTCTAGAATTTGTTCAGGGACATTTTTATGGGTGTTTGGAGGGTCCTGGGGGAGAGCCCTAGGCAATTCTCTGCTTTCCAGCCACCATCTTGGCTCCACACCTCTACTGACAGATATTGATGTAGTGACAGTTTCCTTAAACATTCTAGGAAAAGCGTATATAATATAGTCTCTCTCTCTCTCTCTCTCTCTCTCTCTCTCTCTCTCTCTCTCTCTTTCTCTCTCTCTACTCCATCATATAGAAGAGGATATTTATCTACATCTTTGGATGCTGTAGATAGCCTATCAAAATCACTGGAGCTAAAGTTTTGATGATTCAAGAACAAGAAATGATATCATTTACATATATATATATATATATATATATATATATATATATATATATACATATACATACATACATATATACACTGATACAATATAGCTGAAAAATAAAAAAAGGCATTCAGTCCACTAGTTATTTTGTTAGGACTTTTTTAGTAGATTTTTTCATTAAATTATTTTGTTGAAACTGTGTAGACCCAGTTTTAGTGATATATTTACACAAATATGACAATGTACAATTAGTGAGTGTTTATGTGAAATTTGTATTATCCTTAACTGAAACAAAATTAGTCACAACATTTTTAAGTGATATAATGGCCATTTTATAAAACTTCTGTAATTTAGTCAAAATATTGAATTGATAATTATGCAGTTCTGTGAAATATATGTGTGAATATGAAAACCAATGCTAGTATTTATTTAGCACCCACTTTGTGCCTATATAATTGTAGTATCACAGAAAATCAAAATTGGAAGGAAGCTCAGAGACCTTTGTATCAAACCTACACTCATCTCAGAATGTGCTCTATAATATCTCCAACAACTGTCTTAGCCTTAACCTGAAGACCTGTGTGGAGGAGGAATCTTCTATTTCTCATGAAGTTAATTCCATTATTGGAGAGTTTTAATCTATGGGGACTTGTTCCTTACATCAAATCTGTTCCCTCTTTACAACATTCGCTCAATCATTGCTCCTAGTTCTTACCCGTGTGGATAGTCAGAGAAATTTAATGCATTTTACAGATTAATACCCTTCAGACATTTGAAGGCTTAACCCAAACCTTCCCCCTCCACCTTTTATACGCTGTATCAGCCAAATATTTTCTTATGTCAGTTTCTTCAGCCATTCCTCATAGGGCATGATCCTCACCTGCCTGTCTGATTTATCTCCTCCCAAGAATCAGAAAGGCATGAGTTCAAATGTAGCCTCAGACAGTTACTAATTGTGTCATGTGACCATTATTTTCCTCAGTTTACTTATCTATAAAATGGGGGCAGTAATAGCACTTATCTTCCAGGGTTGTTGTGAGAATCAAATGAGATAATAATTATAAAGTATTCATCAAACAGCATTATGATAATGTTAGCTATTACTACTCCCAACATAGTCTGATCAGGGCAGAGTAAAGGAAGATTATAAACTTCCTGATTCTAGATGCTATGCCTCTCTTAATGATACCTATAGTCTTGTTTGGAATTTTAGTTGCCAACTTGACCTGTTGATTGATATTGAGATTGAAATCCACTAAAATCCCTAGATTTTCAAAAATGAAAAGTCATCAAGCTATGTGTCCCCATCATAATCGTGTTGTTGATTTTTTATAAACCCAGATGCAGGATGTTACCTTTGTCCTTATTAATCCTTGCTATTGGATTTTACCCTGTCATCCAGTGTGCCAGTTATTCTGCCCAGCTTTAAGTCATCTGCAAATGTGATGAGTTTGCCACTTCTACCTTCTTTCAAGCTGTTAAGGCTCAGCCATTCAACCAACTCCAAATCCACATAATCATACCAATCCCACAGCTCTCCATGTTTTCTACAAGAACAACATAAGAGACTTTGCCAAAATGTTTTATATAGACAAATGTAGGGAAACTATATTCCCCTGATCTATTAATTTCCTTTTAGTTATAAAGTCTATTAGTGACCTTGTCAGGAAGGAAAATGAAATACATCTGTCAAGACCTCTCCTAATGAAATCATGTTGGCTTTTTGTAATCGCTGCTACCTTTTCTAAATATTCACTGACTATCCCTTTAATAAAAGATTTCAGAATTTTCCTGGGATTTTTACCCAAGTTTGTTAGCCTACAGTTTACAGACCTCACATTGTTTCTTTTTTCGAAAACTGGGATAAATAACCCTTATCCAATGATTAACCCATCTCCCACAGACTTTCAGATTATTGATAATAGTTCAGCAAACAAAAGTGCAATTTCTTTCTGCCAGAATGAAGTTTGTACCTAGTGACTTGATCATCTGTACTGAAGGCATCTATGAGATACTTGGCTAAGTTTTTCCATAGTATTTTAAGCTGTGGGATCCTATCTATTATTTCTATGAATCCAACAAAATGTGCTTGTCCAGAAATTATGCTTTGTGACAAGATTCACGAATCTATCCCTCTATCCCTGACACTCCCTCTGTCATAAATTCTTAAATTGAGTCCCAATAACATTGGGACTTGAATTCACATCTTCAGTTGCAAAAACCCTCACCCCAATTTCCTTTAAGATTAACTTCATTTTTATTCAGCAACTTATTATTCTTTGTTAATCATAATTACTTCCAGAATAATAGTTATCTTTATAGCTTCCTCCCTCATTTAAAGTTTGAACTTCTCCCTAAGTGAAGCCAGGAATTTATTATCTGCTTTGGTTTTGGCAGAGAAAGAACTCTACTAGATATTCAGATAATTGAAATTTCCCATCACCACTATATCTTTTTCCTATGTCAGGATCTTGTGATTAGTTTCCTAAATTTAATATAATTTCTTCTTATCAAATGTATTCTATATTATACTCCCAAGGAAAATATTATTTCTCTTCTTTTTAATCCTTTGATCTTCACCTATAGTTTACCCACTCAGGTTATAGGATTTCCACACATAAGTACAATTTCTTAATATATAATAGCATGTCCCCCCTCAGTGTTTTTGAATAGGGTGCATTTTTTTCTGGACTATATTCCATATTTGGTTTCTATCCCACCAACCTTTCACTAATACTAATCAGGTAAAGTTTTTCTCCTTTCGTTAGGATCTTTAATTCATCTTATTTGTGATCAATGTTATTTTTTTCATTGTTTATTCATAGCTAGTGTGGCAGCTAGGTGGCACACAGTGGATAGAGTACTGGGCCTGGAGTCTGTAATGCCAATCACAGCAGCACACCTGTGGACTGGTGCTGTGAATAATTTGAAGGGTCTAATCACATAGTATAATGAACTCTCTATTCAGCAATAAACTAAACATTGTTCAATAAAGCATAACATTCATAACAACATCCTTAAGTAAAACATATCATCTAATACATACATATCTATGTGTGTATGTGTGTATATATATCCCTCAGCATGTCATATGGCACATACATATATCATTGCATTCAGTAGCATTCCCCAAAATACTTGTTTACACAGCAGGGGGTCCTGGGCTAAGGTTTTCCTGAGCACAACACATCCTTAAGGGATAGCAGAAAATACCACACCATCCACCCTTAGGTCACAGAAAAATATCACACTACACAGAATACATAATTGCATCCCCAAAATCAGGGGGTCCCAGGTTAGGTTCTTCCCTAATGCAACACATTCTTAAGGGGTAGCAGACAATACCACACCATCCACCCCAGGTCACAATAAGAACAATCTTCTTAATCAATACCAAGCATCCAAGTAAAGTCCTCTTCCATTTTGACTACAGGTTGACTTCCAATTCCCATGGCTCATTCTCTGTGGTCTGACCACTTTCACTTGGATTCATATGTAGGCAGATCTTCCGCTCCTGCTCCCTGTCTCAGCTCACAGGGACTGTTCTGGTCCAAGTTCTTCCTTCTTCTGCCCAACAGGAGACTCCAGGTGTTCCTGCCCCCAGCTTCTGCCTCTGGAAAAAAAAAAGCTTAACAGGGCAACAACATACACTACCAGCACCACCATCTTAATTTGCCTCCAATGTCCAGAGGCTCTGTGTTAAGCTCAGGTCACTTTAACAGCTCTCAAAAGGGGCTTAAGCTAAGCCTCCTTCCCATGGGCAAGTATTTGCCCTACAGTTCTATTTGTTTTGATAGCTCAGAAGTTCCTTCAGCAAGTCTCTGCCATCAAAGGTCTCCTTTCTGCTCTTAGAGGTCTCCTGCCACCTCTCAGAAGTCTTCTTGCAGCTCTTAAAGGTTTCCTCTCAGCTCAACGCTCAAAACTCATTTTTCTTCTTTGTTACTTCTCCTCAACACTGGCTTACCTTCTTGATTCTGGCTCTCTCAATGTCTGCTTTGTCTCAACACTGGTTCTCTTTATATGCAGTTCTAGTAGGCATTTGATTGGCTGAAACTTAATCCAAATGTGTGATTGGCTAGAACTTAATGCACCTGTATGATTGGTTAGAATTGGCATACAAGTCTCTGATTGGCTAGAACTTAATCCAGCAAAAATAAATCCTACTTTTCTTACTGTTACAGAGTCAGGTAGACCTGAGTTCAAATGTAACCTCAGACATTTGTTAGCTGTGTGATCCTAGGCAAGTCACTTTAGCAGAGTTGTTGTGAGGATCAAATGAGATAATAATTGTAAAGCAATTAGCACTGTGCCTGGCACAAAGTAGTGATATAATGCCAGTTATTATGATCATAACTTAGAAATCTGAGGCTGAATTAGATTTCTTTCTTCTTTCTTGGACTTTGCCTCACATGACTCAAAAGGAATATCCAATGATATCTTTTCTACATTGTAGTTGTTCTCTAATTTGAGGAATAGAGATAATGTTCTCTTTCTCCTTCCACTTTCAGTTTGTTTTATTTTTACACAAAAAATTATATTTCTTTTGCCTTCTTTGGATATACTATATCCCTGGAGAAAAACCTGTCATTACAATATTTTAAGTAGTGATCAAGTACCTAGATAATAGAGATAACTCTGTATTTTTACTGAGAAATGTAGTTTTGAACATAAGATTTTATTAATTTTTTCCCTGTAATTCTTTTGTCCTAAGTGTGGCAAGACAAAACTTTCGATACTACATTATGCTGATATTTAATAAAGGCAGTTGTCAGGTCATAGGGTCATAGAATTTAAAGCTGAGAGATCTTAAAGATGTAATCCAGCCCTTCAAATTTCAGATGATGTAACTGAGGCTTAGAGAGCCAGAGTTACTTGTGAAAGGTCACACAGTTAATAAATATCAGAGCTGGGCCTTGAACCCACCTCTTTGTATGCCCACTCCCTATATCACAACTGCTCTTAGAAAATTCTGTTCAGAAAAAAATGTTCTGGGAATCTTTGAAACCTGGCTGTGGAGTGAGGAAGAGAAGAAGGGGGGGAGAAGCGAAGGGAAGGATAACAGGTAAGGATTGTCCCTAGGTGTGGGCAGATGAGGATTCTTGGTAGCATTAAGAGCAAGTTATTTATTGCCTGCCTGATATTCAATATTTGGGAGCTGAAAATGAAGAAATGGAAGAAATGAAGCAAATGAAGAATTGGAAGCCCACATTGTTTTATTTATATATTTATTTAAATTTCCAAAAATAGGAAGATATTAAGATATAGAGCACTTTACGGTTTGTGAAGTATTCTATATGCATTAGTTCTTTAAGCTCCACAACAACCCCACAAAGTTCGTACTAGAGGTGTTAGCCTCATCTTACATATGATAAATCTGATGCTTAACTAACTTGATTCACAAAGCTAGTAAGTGTCAAGATATGGCATCTGTATCTAGGCTAACATTTACCTCTCCAACTTCCTGCTACTACCCTGTTCCCTTCTTTCCTTCCTGGTTGGCTATTGATATCTCCACCTTCCCCATTCCTACTCCTGATGGAGGAATCTCCATTTTGATCTTTGAGCCCAGGCTTCCCTTTCCAATGATTTTTGACAACTATTCAGCTATTCCCCCTATCCCCTACCTTTGGGATAAATATGGTTATTTATATGAACAGAAACTCATTAAGGCAATATTTCAGATAAGACTGACCACCACCACTTCTTACCTACCATTGCACCTTAAGTAGCATTGGACCTCAGCATCTGCCTTACTTCTATGCCTTCTTGATATCTGGGCAATGTCATCTGATCTACTGATGCACCTTAAAGATCAAGGGGCCTTTCCATCGACCTTGTAGCTGAATTTGTCTATATCTATGACCAAAAATACAAAAATCAGTGGGAGGGATCAGGGAAGGCGACAATGTTCTTGTATGTAAAGAACCCAACCTTGCCAGTGTTTAGCTCACCATTAGCTTATGGTGTTAATTTTGGCAGGTGGAGCTATGCGGTGTCAGGATATGTATATGGCTTTCCAGAAAGAGTAGGATGAGGAAAATACCTCAAAAAAAGGAAATAATTGTCCTTCAGCAATGAAGAATGGTTTCATACACAGGATTAGCTCAAGGTAATTATCATTTATGGCAAATCCTTTATATTCCTACCACTGGATGTCTATCAAGCAGTTGTAAATGTGGATATGGAGCTCAAAGAAACCTTAAAGGAAAGGGCTCATTTACTGATTAGATATAAGAGAGAAAGAATAGGTAGGAATGAATTATGGCTTCAAATTTTCAAGTCAGTGAGCCTGGAAAAAAATGAATCACTTTTGCTTGTTTCACATTTATAGAAACTTTTCTATTTGAAATGTTTAAAAATACATTTTTTTTTAAAATTTAATGTATATTTCACTTCCTGTTTAGTAGTAATCTATGCATACAGCCAGTTTCTTAATTAATATTTGAGCACTTGATTGTGAAACTATTTTTATTGTGTTTAAAAGATCTCACATTTCTTTATTGAAAAATGATGTACCATAAATATGGAAAATAATTTTTAAACTAAGGAAATTATTAGGCACAGAAATGAGATATTTGACACTAAGTGATGATCTAAGCTCATTTCAATTATGGTATAAAGAGACAGAATAAAGTAATAATTGTTGCTTATTAATTTAAAATAGGGATCAGAGAAAGGTAGCATGCAGAGAGTTCTAATTAACCTTGTAGAGCAGCAGTGTTATAACTTTTGGCTTTTCAAAAATGTAATTGGTCAGTAGATTCATGTTCCTTTGATTAAATGAAATAAATTATTAGTGATTTCACAAAACTGAGTTCAGAATGCTGATTGTTATAGCCTACAGTATCATTTATTCACAGGCTTAAAGGAATTGAGCACATATTTCTTAGTTATATTCATTCTTAGCAACTTTTGATTTATCATTGAACGACTTGTGATCATGGAATTATAAAACGTGGTGAGATTTCAAGACATAATGGGGACTTGGAACATCCTCAGATCACTTAAGATGGAGGTACCCAAGTACGAGAGGCCATGTGTCTGAATGGAAGAGGTGGGGATTAACGTGGCTGTAGACATTCTGTGTTAGCCTACCTTGTTATTGGGAGCAGTCTTTTCCATTGACTACATTGCTGATCCTACATTTCTAAAACTACCTGACTGGAATATTTTCACTCTCTCTCTTTCCTGGTTCAGATTTAAAGGACTTATTCACTCACAGAGATGATACTATGCAATAAGTGGAGAAGTGCCTGAGATCCCATGTGGCCTTGAGAAATGGCTTGGGGTTTTGGTCTTTGGTCTTTTTTTGTCCTTTTCAGTTCTAGGAATAGGAAGTGGCATCTGACCTAGGAGCCAAAGTCATGAGGAACTTGGGGCTCAAAGATTACAGGCCATATATTGTAAGTAAACTGTATTGGAAGACCTGAGAAATCATGGTCTCAGAACTTAAACCCGGGCTTGGAATCTGATGGGACCAATGCTGTGTAGGAAATTTTAATCTATATGTCTTCCTCCCCTCCCAAGAGACCAAAGTGGTATAGGGAAGAATTATATCCCTGAAGTGTTGAGGGAAAATGTCAGTATGCTTTTTATTGGTATTCTTTGGAAGTAAATATTGCCTTATAAAAACTAATATGGATGTTAAGTGGTTAAATGCGATTAGGTGCTTTGAACCTTTAAAATTGGGGAACTTAATGGATGGGAACTCTAGCCCATGGCAGAGAAAGGAGATTCTCCCAACTTCCTCAGGGCACTAGAGACCCCAAGGGGGAGGAGATGATACTTGCTTGGCCTTCAGGCAGTGGGGGCCAGAGAATCACTGTTTTATCCCCATCTTCAAATAGGAATAAACTTAAATTAACCAAGCACTTAATATTTAAAGGTTAATATGTCCCCAGAAATTCTACTTGGCACCTCTCCCCATCTCATCCCAATTTGCACTTGTAAAGTTCCTATCCATGGTTTCTAGCCTCCCAGAGAGTATTGTTAATTTTACCAGTGGCTCAGACATTTGCCTGCCTACAGCAAATTCAGTTAGTTTTGATCCTATAATAAAGCACTGTTTCTCAACTATTGATCACTGGACCAGCATCAGTGTGTAGTGAATTGCTACTTATTTGCACAATCCTTCTGAAAACATATGAATTTGATGACACCGAGTTGTTTAATGGGAAGGAGGCTTGATTTTCTAGGGCCTTAGAGACCTCAGAAGTCATCTAATGCACACTTTTGCATTTTAAGAATGCAGATACTGAGGTCCAAGTAGTTAAAGAACTTGCTCAAGGTGACACGGGTATTACGTATCAAAGACGGGATTTGAACTGAAGTCATTTGACCCTAGAGATAGTATATTTCACATTGCTTCCTTCTAATCTGGCTTCAATTCCTGACTGACATTTACTGTGTGGCCTCTTGCATACCACTCAGCCTCTCTGAGACTTAGTTTCCTGTAAAATATGGATGATACTTACAATATTTACCTCAGAGTGTTGTTGTAAGGAAAGCATTTAAATTATATAAATGAGAATAGCTGTGATTGTTATTAAAATTAAAAATCAAACCTTACTCCTCACCTCTTAACCCTTCATCTTTCTCTCAGCCCTGGCTGCCTTCTTCTCCTGGTCTCCACATGCTGAACTGATGAGAACTGAGGCATAACTAATAATTTTTTATACCCAGGGCAAGCACCACAATTGAGGCTTAGACTATGAGGCAGAAATCTTGCCCTCAGTTGAGAGGTACAGTGTGTGAGAAATTTCAGCTATTGGTGTTGTCATTTTTTTCTAGTTTTTCTAGTTGTGCCCATCCCACTTGGGATGGCAGTTTGGCATTTCCTTCTCCAGCTCATTTTAGAGATCAGGAAACTGACACAAACAGGGTTAAGTGATTTGCCCAGGGTCACACAACTAATAAGTGTCCAAGACCAGATTTAAACTCAGGAAGATGAGCCTTTCTGACTCCAGGTCCTACACTCTATTCACTATGCCATCTAACTGCCCCAAGAAACCTCAGAGACACCAGCTAAGACTATTATGTCTATTTTTGTATGGCAAGGGGAAGAGAAAGATGGAACCCCATCTAGTCCACCATCTTGTACCTTCCTTTTTTAACTAGTCATTATTGTTAACTAGGTGATAAACTCTGAGGTTTCAAAGCTGTTGAAGAAGTGCCAGTGATGTCAGCTCCCTCTAAATTGGGTGCCATTTAATTTTGACACCCTAGGATAAGGCCCTGGCCACTCAGCTCTGATGCTGTGGATTGCCAGTCTTTGATAATTAAGAAATTCTACATAGGTGTGTATGTATATCTGTCTATCGAAGTACACATAGATATATGTACATGTACATATATATGTAAGCATTCATATGAGCATAGAGCTCCTGTATCATATAAATTAAAAGGTTTTTTGCAATCATCTAGTCCCACTTCTTACAATTCAAACCAACACCTCTCTTCTGAAACAGCCACGAAGCTGGGGCAGGCCCTTCTCACCTCACACCTCGCCTGGTTCTAATTGATTTCCCTGCTTCAAGTCTCTCCTTTCTCCAGTCCATTCTCTACTCAACTACCAAATAGATCTTCTTAGGGAGCAGGTCTGACCATCCCACCCTTCTATTCAATAAACTGCAACGGCTTCTTACTATTTCCAGAATCAACTACAAAATCTTGTTTAGTTTTTAAAGCCCTTTGAAATCTAGGGTTTTACTTTTCCAGTCTTTTAATACTTTACTCCTGTCCATGACCTCAGTGGACCAGTGATTGGCCTTCTTTCTGTTCTATGCACAAAGTAATATATCAGCCAGCTCTGCCTTTTCAGTGGCTGTCCCAATTGCTGAGAATTCTCTCCCACTTCACCTCTTCCTCCTGGATTCTCTTCACGTCTTATCTATAGTCCCATCTTCAGCAAGAAGCCTTTTCCCAGCTCCTCTTAATGGTAGCACCTTCCCCTGAGATTCCCGTTTACTCTGTATCTATCTTGTACGCACATAGTTGTTTGTATATTGTCTTCCCCACTTAGAATTTGTGCTCTTTCATGGCAGGAACTGTTACTGTTTTTCTTTGTATCCCTAGCACTTAGCACAGTGCCTATCACATACTAAGTTCTTAATAAATGTGTTTCATTTATCTGACTAACAACCACTTGTCAGTTCAGTCACATCGCTAAGTGTATGACTCCCATATAGCTGTTTGCCTAGTATGGTATTGCTTTTTTTCCCAGTGCCTAAGTTGGAAAAGAAAAATACCCCCTTTTCACTCTAATGGTGGCTAGAGATTTTCTTTTAAGTAATAGAGGTAATTTAAATGAATTTTTAATTGTAACAAAGGACAGTAACTTAAGCTTAAATTCCACTTAAGCGGAAATTTCAGGGGAAAAAAGTTTGCTGGCTTGATTGAAATTGTTTATATGAACAGATGAGATCATTACAAGAGTCAGCCTGGGAGCTCTATGTAGGAATAGCTATTGTCCCAAGAGAAATAAAACACAAGGGAACAGAAAGAATAGGCAGCTTTTATGGGTGCCCTTTCAGAAACTCTATCAGATTGCCATCGGGTCTATCTTTAATCCTCTTGGGCCCTGAAAACACAGGGCCATATTTTTTTCAAAGCTCCTCCAAGGAAGAGATAGGTCATAAAGGGAATGATTCTTGAATTGATGAGGTTCTTAAGGGTAGGGTCAATAAGCAAAGAGTTAGAATGTCAGCAGAATGGAACAGTAGAAAGTCATTTACTGTTAGATAAAAATGAATCTGCTTTACCTTCAATAAAAACATATAGATATATGAAAAGAAAATTCCCTAACATTTGCATAGCACATAAAGGGTTTATAAAACATTTTATATATAATTCACAATTTTATACAAAATTGAATCTCACAACAGACTCATAAGATAAGCACTATAAATATTATTAATCCATGTTATAGATGAGGAAACAGACCCAGGTAAGTTAAGTGACTTGCCCATGGTCACAAAGTATAGTGCCACATACTGTGGAAGAAACATGAATTTAGCCTGTTCTGAATGAGTATATAATCTTTGTAGAGAGACAAATGTAATTCGGTTCTAGAATCAAGCATCCCAAGTCTTTTTCAACGCAACAAGAAACCATGAATTTTTCTCAACTTTTATTGTTAAGTCATGTCCAACTCTTCATGACCCCATTTAGGGTTTTCTTGGCAAAGATACTGGAGTGATTTGCCATTTCCTTCTCCAGCTCATTTCTTACAGATGAGGTACTGAGGCAAAACAAGGTAAAATGAGTTGCCCAGAGAGTCACACAGCTACTAAATGTCTGAAGTCAAATTCGAACTCAGGAAGATGAGTCTCCCTAACTTCAGGCTTGGCACTCTATGCAGTGCACCACTTAGATGCTTTATTTCTCAACTAGACATCCACATTCTAGTGAAGCAGAATCCTTATTTCTCATATTAGAGAAGGTGTGCTGATAAATGTAAGGAAAAAGCACAACAGGCTTTTAAGATGAATCAGCATTATTCATACTGTAGTAATGCTTGGCAATCAACAAAACAATAAATCAAGCCCTGATTTGTAGCATTTGCAGATTTCTGAGGTGTAAACGCTTATCCTGGAAATTTAACAATTGGTTCTTGAAATTGGTTTGAGCTAGCACCAGCATGCCCTTGTACATTAGACTCAGGATCAATAAAGATTCTGTTATATAGCCAGTATTAGTATTTAATAATCCATCGAATCAGCAAATGTAAAAGTTTGTAAAGACATCTTAAGTGGAACTGACTTGCAAGTGATCATATACTAGTGAGCTGCCTGATCAACTACAACTTAACAAAATGCCCGTTTCCTTAGGATCCTGTGAACTAGAGTATACAAAAATGAAAGTCTCACTTAGAGAGAATCTCTTCAGGCCCACTTGTTGCCTGAACAAGACACCACATGACGTAAGACTCTCCCAGAGTCAAGGTGCTATATATGCTACTAGGGATTTCAGGGAATCCTAGGGGGTTGGGCATCTCTCTCTCCTGTATTGTCATTGGCTTGAGCTCACACTAGCTGTGGTTCCCCCATAACGACTAGTTCCTCAATCCCACTAAACCATGTAACCCTCAATTGACTTTTACAAAAGGATATTGACTATGAAGACATAGAAAAACAAATATATCAACATTCCCTGTGATACCTGGGACATCCTTTGTCCTTCACTATGTCAGTATCTGGGGGAAGTAGACTCAGCTTAGTTCATTTCCTACATGGCATTGGTCCTACCAAATTCATGACCAGTTATGATGTGATTGCCAAATCAGTCCATTGGGCTGGGATCCCAAATTTCACTCCCAGATGTCACTCCTTGCATTTTGGGATATTGATACTGCATTTGAACTGTAGAACACAAGGATGTTGAGGGAGATTCCACTTCCTTCATTCTTCAGGGATGTTGATATTGTGCTCGGTGCACACCTCAAACCTGGAATGTATGATGCTAAAGCACCTTTCATAACTTTTAAATTCACAAGGTCATATATTTTACTCCCTTCCCCATTTGTTATGAAAGAAGAAGTCACCAAGGTTCCTCAAGAACACCAAAGCAAAGAGAATATAGTTGAGGCTATTGGGCTTTATTTGGAATGTGGCTGAGGCCAATCAAATAGCTTCTTCTTCTCATCAGGACCAGTTACTGACTATCTCTATATGTTCCAGTGTCTTTTCCAGCACTTCCATTCTATCTCATCATTACTCTAATAAAAGCAGACTCTTAGTATCTTCATCATGGAACGATGTCACCTCTGGCACTCTATACAGGGACCATATGGCCATTATACAAAATATAGACATGAAAAATTGTACTTCAAAAAGTAAAAGAAGATAAACTGATTGCTATGAGCCAGCATAAGTCACTTCAGAGTAAGCTCATTTACTATTTTTCAGGAGTTATTATACTGGTATAAGCCTCCTACCTTGAAGCTTTGAAGAAAGACTAGATTAGTATAGTCACATTGGTGGTATAGTGACCAGAATGCTGGGCTTAGATTTAGGAAGATCTGAATATGAATCTTGTCTTAAGCACTTAAAAGCTGTGTGGCCCTGGGCAATTTACTTGAGTTCAGCTGCCCCTATTTCTTCATCTCTAAAATGGAAATAACATCAGTACCTATCTCCTGGGATTGTTGTTAGAGGAGGTGGGGGATGAAAAATATATGTAAAGTGATTTGGAAACCTTAAAACATTTGATGTCTTAGCTATTATCATCATTTCTTCAGAAGGTTGTGGATTGTTATGTATCTAGATTTTAGCAAGATGTCAGGCAAAACCTTTCGAAATACAAGCCAGGATTTTGACTAGCATAAATAATGAGTCCTTTGAAGTTGCTGCATTTATTCAAATTTGCACTATTATTAAGTTTTAATTATATACAATACAGAAATTACTTTGAACCCAATAGAAATATGTAGTGTAAGTTCAAATAATGTGACCACCTCTTGAGATTCATTATTTGTAGGGATCATGACCTAGTTATATCCTTGTGGACAAGATGTAAAGGATACAGAGTAGATGATAATATGACTAGATTATTTTGAAACTTATTGAATGACTGGACACAAATTGCTGATTAGTAGAGGATATCAGTTTGGAAAGGGTGGCGGGTGTTTCTGATAGAAGACTATAGCATATGCTTGATCTTTTTCTGTTCAAAATTTTATCAGTGACTTATATTAGGGTTTAAATAGCATGTTTATCAAATTGGGGAGAAAGGTATTATGTTGAGTGAAAGAATAATTATCCCCTCAAATCTTCACAACCCTGGAGAGATAATAGAATCATAGATGAAAGGGAAAAAGAAGTTATCTAGTCTAACTCTTTCATTTTAGAAACCAAATTAAGTAACTTTCTCAGTCATACTGAGAGTGTGAGAAGTGAGATCTGAACCAAGGTCGTTTGACTCTGAAGCCAGTGGTCTTCCCACTGTACCTGACCTAAGTGTAAGAACAAATTTCTATCGATGCTTCTATGATATCATTGATGCCAAATCTTATAGCATTTTGTAGGTGTCAATGCAACCTTCAGATTTTCAATCCTTTTCTTTTTTTATAATATTTAATTTTCTCCAATTAGAAAAACAATTTTTTCAAGTTTAATAGTATTTTTCCCATGGTTACATGTCAAGAAAATTTTTATCATTCATTTTTATAAGATTTAGAGTTCTAAATTTTCTCCCTCCTTCACTCCCCTCCCCTCCCCTCTTCTGAAAATATAAGGAAGTTCAACTTGGGCTACACATGTGCTATCATGTAAAAAAATTGCCCATTAGTCACAATTGTGAAAAAAGAAACAGATTTAAAAAAAACACAAAAAAACAAAGTACGTGGAAAAAATATGCTTCAATCTGCATTCAGAGTCCATCAGTTCTTTACATGGGTAGGGATAGCAATTTCCTTTGTGAGTCCTTTGTACTTGTCTTGCACCATTGTGTTGCTGAGAAGAACTGAGTCATTCATAGTCAACCATTGCTCAGTGTTGCTGATACTATGTACAATGGGTTCCTGGTTCTTTAAAGGATTTTCTGAAATCTACCTGTTCATTATATCTTATTGCAAAATAGTATTTCTTTGCATTCATATGCCATCACTTGTTTGGCCATTCTCCAATTGATAGGCATCCCCTCAATCTCCAATACTCTGCCACTATGTAAAGGGCTGCTACAAATATTTTTGCACATGTAGGTCCTTTTCCCTTTTTTATGATTGTTTTGGGATACAGACCTAGTAGTGGTATTGCTAGATCAAAGGTTACGTAGAGTTTGGTTGCCCTTTGGGCATAGTTTCACGTTGCTCTCCAGAACGATTAAAGACAATTTTCAACATTCATTTTTAAAAAAAATTTGATTTCCAAATTTTATCTCTCCCCTCTTCCTTCCCCCTACCTAAGTTGGTAAGCAATCTGATATACTTTATACATGTTCAGTCCTACAAAACATATTACTATATTAGCCATGTTGTGAAAGAAGACAAAGATTCAAAAGGAAAAGCACACACAAAAATAAAGTGAAAAATGTATGCTTTAATCTGCATTTAGACTCCATCAGTTCTTTCTCTGGAGGCGGATATTTTTCATCATGAGTCTTTTGGAATTGTCTTGGGATCACTGCACTGCTGAGAATAGTTAATTATCCTATAATATTGCTGTTGCCATGTACAATGTTCTCCTGGTTCTGCTCACTTCTCCTTGCATCAGTTTGTGCCAATGTGTCCAAGTTGTTCTTAAATCAGCCTGCTCATCATTTCCTATGTAGCACAGTAATATTCAATGACATTCATAATCCATAACTTGTTCAGCCATTCCCAGTTGATGGGTATCTCCTCAACGTCCAATTCTTAGCCACTACCAAAAGAACTGCTATAAATTGTTTTTGTACAAATAAGTCCTCCCTCCCCCTTTTTATCTCTTTGGTTATACAGACTTAGTAGTGGTATTGGTGAATCAAAGGGGATGCACAATTCTTTAGTTTTTTTGGGCCTAGTTCCAAATTGTTCTACAGTATGGTTGGATCAATTCACAACTCTACCAACAGTTCATTAGTGTCCTGATTTTCCCATATCCCTTCCAACATATGTGATTTTCCTATTCCTTTTTCCTTTTTCAATCTAATAGGTGTGAGGTGGTACCTCAGAGTTGTTTTAATTTTCATTTCTCTAATCAATAGTGATTCAGAGCATTTTTTTCATAAACCTATAGTTAGTTTCGATTTCTTCACATGGAAACTGCTCATTCGTATCCCTTGACCTTTTATCAGTTGGGGAATGACATGCCTTCTTATAAATTTGAATCAATTCTCTACATATTTGAGAAATGAAATCTTTATCAGAGATACTTGTCATAAAAATTGTTCCCCAGCTTTTTGCTTTCCTTCTAATCTTGGTTACATTGGTTTTGTTTGTGCAAAACTTTTTAAATTTAATATAATCAAAAGTATCCATTTTATATCTTGTAATGCTCTCTTATCTGCTGTTTGGTCATCAATTCTTCCCTTCCCCATAGATCTGACAGGTAAACTATTCCTTGCTCTCCTGATTTGTTTATGGTTTCACCCTTTATGTTTAAATTATGTACCTATTTCTACCTTATCTTGATGTATGGTTAAGATGTTGGTCTCTACTGAGTTTCTGCAATGTTGTTCTCCAGTTTTTCCAGCAGTTTTTGTCAAATAGTGAGTTCTTGTCCCAAAAGCTGGAGTCTTTGGGTTTATCAAACACTAGATTATTATGATCGTTTGCTTCTGTGTGTCTTGTGGACCCATCCTTTTTTTAAAAAAAAATCCTTTATTCTTATTTTATAATTGGCTTATTTCCTTTATTGATCATAAATTTTCTGGATTACGCATTTGATGCCATTTCTTCCTTGTAAGTTATCATTATTAATAGATTGAAGCCAACATAAGCTCACCATGTGTCTTTCTATTAGCTTTGGGTCACCTTTAATTTTCATTCCTTATAAATTGTGGCATTCCATGGTAATGCAATCATATAGCATCACCAAACAAAATGGGTTTTAATAATGGGAATTTTTAAATGCTCAGTTTGGTTCATAGCTCTGTTTTCACCTCTCAGATTGACTGTTATGTTATTTATAAAATAAGGGTGCTATTTGAGCTGTACCCTAAAAGCCTGAACAACTCTGAGCTTCTTGTATCTGTGACAGGTTTTGAACCCAATTCTTCTTCCTTATCCAGGGCCTCTATTCAGTGCCATAACAGCTTTATAAATGCTTGCTCAAAGGGTCATTGGGAGCATAAAATTCTCTCTCTCTCTCTCTCTCTGTCTCTCTCTCTCTCTCTCTCCTGTCTGTCTGTCTCTCTCCCCTCTCTGCCCTCTCATCTTTTCATTTTCACTCCCCTTCAATTCTCTGAACCTCTTGTTCCTCCACCTTAGCTGTGCCCCAAGGGTTCTTTAAACTATAGAATTATGTGATTCTATAGTACTTATGAGAAATGATGTTATTAAATAGCACCAGCTAAACTTGTGCAATCATTTCCCTTAAGTAGAGTATATTTGAGGAGGTGTAAATGAATGTCTTTTCTTAGGGATAAGATTTATCTTCAATTACAGTTAGTTTGAAAAATCCTTTTTGTTTCTCTTTTCTAAGTATTAAAATAGCAATTCTAAATACATAAATCAGAATGCTTTGATTCTTCCTCTGTCACATATGTATATATATATATATATATATATATATACATATATATATATGTATATATATATGTATATATATATATATGACCTTGGGCAAATCCCTATAACTCTTCGGTATGTAGTTTCTTTACCTGTAAATTGAGGGAGTTGGATTGGATGGCCTTTGAGAAGTCTCTCATATCTAAATCTATAATTTTGTGATCCTAAGATGATACAATAGAACTCAGTTTTCCCATGAATGTGCATTAATAGGTTATATAGTGTGGTCTTTGAAAAGCACCTTTAGTAACTCCAAACTTCCCCAGGAAGCAAAGGTCCTTATTTTTAAGTAACAACATTATACACTGTATGAAACCGAGACATAGACTATGTCAGTCTCAGGAAAGGCACATAGCAATTTTAAGCCAGCTACAATATTAATCAATCAGTAAACATTTATAATTAAGTGTTAACTATGTGCCAGCATCGTGCTAACAACTAGCTTTACAATGTAAAATGGAAACTATTTCTTATACCAATTGAAGTTCCATTGTAATGGTGGGAGAGAAGAAGACAACAAATACACAAGTATATATATACCCATTACATATATAGGTATATATAATATACCTATATATGTGTATATATACACACATACACACACATATATAACCACATCCATATATGCATATGTGTATGCATATACATATATTTTTGTATATCCAAATGTGTGTATATACAGATACACATCTGAATATGCAAAAATATATGTATATGTATGGAAGGTAGTCAATCAGTCAGTAATCATTCAATAAGTAACAACTATATGCCAGGAATTGTCAATGCCTATGCCGAAAACAATGACCAATGAAAAACCTCAAAGACAAACAAGAGTGAAAGACATCAACAGTGAAACGTACGATAAGGAGAGGAGATGGCTAGTCACATGGCAAGTTCAAGGGACAGCGAGTTTAAAGCCAGAGTGTTTTGCTACTGTTCTTGTGACAACAGGAGAAAATGGTGAAGACTTCAAGTCCTATGAGGTAATTTATATGAAGACATGGATGAGCTTAGTACAGGTGGGCAAGTAGCATGGATTTTGACCATTGTCATTGGAGGCAAAAATCAAACATATATGATTATAGATCCATTGGAATGTTGTTGTGGAACTAGATTCTAGTATAGACTAGGAATGGAGATATAGGTTATAGGCAGTTTAGGATTTAGATCCAGAAAGATATCATTAGGCCAGTCTTCTCTCTTTATGGATTAGGAAGCTGAAGAATAAAATGGAGAAATGATTTGTCATAGAGCTAGTGAATGAGTTGAGACTCCACCCCAGATCCTCTAATTTCAAATCCAGAGCTCTTTATACAATATTATTGTGGATCATTTGCATGAAAATGATAATTGAATCTATGGGAATGGCTGAAATCAGCAAGAAGGATGATGTAAAGAGAAAAATGATCATAGAACAGAGCCTTGAAAGAATCTTACACTTTGAAAATCAGAAATGATTGGTAATCTAGCCAAGGAAACTGAGGAGCAGTAAGACAGAAGGAAGGAGAACCAGGAAAAGGTAGAATACTATGAAGGAAGGGAGGAGAGTATAGCCAAGGGAAGAGAGTGTTTGACAGTGTTCAAGTTACATTGAAACCAAAGAGGGTAAAAATAATAAAAGGCCACTATATTAATCACTTAAAAGATTGTTGGAGTCTTTGAGTGAAGGTCATAGTCAGAAGCCAAATTGCAAGTGGTTAACAAAAATGTTGGGACATCACCTACAGATACCTTCTAGAATTTTTTGAGGTAAATGGAGGAGAGATATGGGACAGTAGTTTGAGGAATGATGGAAACTAATGAAGAAAATTAAAACCTGGAGGAGACCTGGGAGTATTTGTAGGTTTTGGGAAAGAAATCGTCAGATAGGAAGAAATTGAAGATAAGAGTAAATAAATGACCAATGAAACAAGCTCTCAGGGGAGATATAGAAGTGGTGGGTGTTGGAGTTGAGCGTTTATGTAGAGGAATCAGCCTTGTGAAGGACAAAGACCACTTATTATTGAGAGACCAGAAAAGCAGTTTTTAACGTGGGCCTCACAGAATACTAGGGTCGTTGGATAGATTTCAAGGGTTCATGCACATTCTTATTTTCACTAACCTCTGACAAATTCATCATTTCCTCTAAATATTTAGAAACATTATTGGGTCCACCTGTTTCACCACAATACCAATGGTAGCCATGATATACAGAAAAAGGTTAAGAATCCCTAAAGTGGAGGAAAGGTGGAAAGGCTACATGAAGATGGGTGTTATGTAGGATAGGGGAAATGAAGAAGCATATTATATGTGCTGTTTAACTCCTGGAACCTCAATTTGGCCAACATCTTCTCTGCAAATTACATTCTTAGAAAGTGGCCTTGAGCACTGAAAAATTGAATTGTCCAGGGTCTTATTTCCAGTGCATCAGAGATGGTGCTTGAATCTAGGCCTTTCTGGCATTGAGGTCGATTCTCCATATGTTCTGAGGACTATGTTGCCTCCTATTTGATAACATAGTAACTGCATTCCTCATTGTACATCTTGCTATATTAATTAAACATTTAACGTCTCATGATCTCATAAATTCACAACCTGATGCTAAAGGTATTTTCTTTTAAAAATATTATTTATTTACTTTAGCAAGCTTTCCTTTTTAAATTTTGAATTCCATATTCTTTCCCTTTCTTCAAACTCTTCTCCCAACCACAGGAAAGCAATATGATCTCAATTATACATGCAAAATACTTTTCCACATTAGACTTATTGCACAAAATCCCAAACATAAAGAAAGCAAGAAAATTACACATTGATTTGCACTCATTGTCCATCACTTCTCCCTCTGGAGGTTGATAGCATTTTTTCATGATGCATCCTTTGGAATTGTCCTGAATCATTGTGGTGATCAGAGTAGCCAAATCTTTCACAGTTGATCATCATTACAGCATTGGTATTACTGTGCCCAAGGGTCTCCCGGTTCTTCTCACTTCAGTTTGCATCAGTTCATAGTCTTGTCATGTTTTTCTGCAACCACTTCCCTCATCATTTCTTATGACACAATAGTACACCATCACAAATCTTAAGCCACAATTTGTGAAGCCATTCCCCAATTGATGGATATCCCCTCAATGTCTGATTCTTTGCTAACCCAAAAAGATGAAACAAATATCTCAGTACATACTAATTTTCCTTTTTCTTTCATCTCTTTGGGATACAGACCTAGTAGTAATATTACTGAGTCAAAGGGTATGCACAATTTATACTCCTTTAGACTTAATTCTGAATTGTTCTAGAGAATGGTTGGAGCAGTTCAGCACTCAATCAATACTTCATTGGTGTACCTATTTGTCCTCATGCACTCCAGCAGATGCTATTTTTGATATATGTGAAGTGGTACCTCAGAGTTGTTTTTTGTTTTGTTTTATTTTTTGAAAGTTAATGAACTCTGTACCCCCAATTCCCAAATCAAGCCAGTTCTGGACTGTAAATCCTATGCAATGCAAGCTAAGTCAGCTTGAGAGAAAATAAAAACATAGACAGCCTAAAAAAAGAGAAAGTTAATGAATGAATTTATTTGTACTTGATCAACTTAGCTAAAAAGCAAAAAATATTTAAATGCAAAAAATCAATAGCAACAACAATAAAACTAGCTTTCCAAAATTCTGACAGCAAATTCAATTCAATTCTGGGTCATTCAAAGCTATCCAACAAACATACGTCAATTTTCTACTATTCGCAAAAGCACCTTCTAGTTACACAATATCTGGGGATACGGAAATGGAAAGACACGTGATATAACTCCTGCCTTCAAGGAGGTTACAGTCTATCAGGGGTTAGGAGAGCTACAATATGTATACATATATAAATGTGTATCTACAATGTAAGGAATGATAATAATAACTGATATTTATCTGGCACTTTAAGATTTGTATGTACGTTATCTCATTTGATCCTCACAATCAACTTCCTATGTGCTAAGTGTTATTATTTTCCTTATTTGATAGATAAAGACATGAGGTTGAACAAGGCAGAGTCAAGTGAGAAGAAATAGAACAATTTCTACTATAGCAATCATATTATAAAGAAGAATAATTTCAAGAACTTTTAAAAACTAATGAAGAACGAAATGTACAGAACCAAGAGAACAATTTATATGACAATAACACTATAAAATCAAACAACTTTGAAAGCGTTAAGAACCAAGATTAATATTATGACCATTCATGTTTCCAGAGGATCAACAATGAAACATACTATCCAGAGAGCTGATGGATGTAGGATATGGAATGTAGCATGCATACATACAACATACATTATATGTGTGTGTGTATACATATATACATATATATATATATATATATATATATATATATATATATATATATATATATATATGCTTGCATATAGCCACCAGGGAAATTTGTTTTGTTTGAATAGCATACTTATTACCAAAAATTTGCTTTTTTCTTTGATTTTTTTCAGTTTCATATTTTATTATTTAATATTTTAGTTTTCAACATTAATTTTCACAAGATTTTGAGTTACAAATTTTCTCCCCATTTCTACCCTCCCCCCACTCCAAGATGGCATATATTCTTATTGCCCCATTTGCCAGTCAGCCTTCCCTTCTGTCAACCCACTCCCTGCCCACCATCCCTTTCCCCCTTCCTTTCTTGTAGGGTAGGATATTATAGATTTGTATGCCACATTCCCTATATATCTTATTTCTCAGTTGCATGCAAAACCAACTTTTTTTGAGCATCTGCTTTTAAAACTTTGAGTTCCAAATTCTCTCCCCTCTTCCCTTCCCAGCCACCCTTCCTAAGAAGACAAGCAATTCAACACAGACTACACATGTATCATTATGCAAACACTTCCACAATAATCAGGTTATGAAAGACTATTTCCCTCCATCCTAGCCTGTCCCCCTTTATTCAATTTTCTCCCTTGACCCTGTCCCTTTTTGAAAGTGTTTGCTTTTGATTACCTCCTCCCCATATCTGCCCTCCCTTCTATAATCCCTCCTTTTTTATCCTCTTCTCCCTACTTTCCTGTGTGGTAAGATATCCACCCGATTGTATGTTATTCCCTCCTCAAGTCAAATCCAATGAGAGCAAGATTCACCCATTCCCCCTCACCTTCTGCCTCTTCCCTTCCAGTGAACTGCTTTTTATTGCCACTTTTATATGAGATAATTTGCCCCAGTCCATCTCTCCCTTTCTCCCTCTCTCAATATATTCCTCTCTCAGCCCTTAATTTTATTTTTTTGGATATCACCCTTTCATATTCAACTCCCTCTGTACCCTCTGTCTATATATATATATATATATATATATATATATATATATATATATATATATATATATATATATATATATATATATATATATGTGTGTGTGTGTGTCTGTGTGTCTGTGTGTCTGTGTGTCTGTGTGTCTGTGTGTCTGTGTGTGTCTGTGTGCGTGTCTGTGTGTGTATGTATATTCCCTTGAACTACTCTAATGCTGAGAAAGTTCTCATGAATTATACACATCATCTTTCCATGTAGGAATGTAAACAAAACAGTTCAACTTTAGTAAGTCCCTTATGATTTCTCTTTCTTGTTTACCTTTTCATATTTCTCTTGATTCTTGTATTTGGAAGTCAAATTTTCTAATCAGCTCTGGTCCTTTCATTGAGAAAGCTTGAAAGTCTTCTATTTTATTAAAAATCTATATTTTGCCTTGGAGCATTATACTCAGTTTTGCTGGGTAAGTTATTCTTCATTTTAATTCTAGCTTCTTTGACCTCTGGAATATCATATTACAAGTCCTTCAATCCCTTAATGTACAAACTGCTAGATCTTGTATTATCCTGATTGTGTTTCTATAATACTCAAAGTGTTTTTTTTTTTTCTGGCTGTTTGCAATATTTTCTCCTTGACCTGGGAACTCCAGAATTTGGTGGCAATATTCCTAGGAGTTTTTTTGGGGGGAGGGGATCTTTTTCAAGAGGTGATCAGTAGATTCTCTCAATTTCTACTTTACCCTCTGGCTCTAGAATAGCAGAGCAGTTCTCCTTGATAACTTCTTGAAAGATGATGTCTAGGCTCTTTTTTTCATCATGGCTTTCAGGCAGTACTATACTTTTTAAATTGTCTCTCCTGGATCTATTCTCCAGGTCAGTGGTTTTTCCAATGAGATATTTCACATTGTTTTCCATTTTTGCATTGCTTTTATTCTGTTTTATAGTATCTTGATTTCTCCTAAAGTCACTAACTTCCACTTGCTCCAATCTAATTTTTAAGGTAGTATTTTCTTCAGTGGTCTTTTGGGCCTCCTTTTCCATTTGGCTAATTCTGCCTTTCAAGGCTTTCTTCTCCTCATTGGCTTTTTGGAGCTCTTTTACCATTTGAGTTAGTCAATTTTAAGGTGTTATTTTCTTCAGTATTTTTGGGTCAACTTTAGCAAGTCCTTGACTTGTTTTTCATGATTTTCTCACATCACTTTCATATCTCTTCGCAATTTTTCCCCTACTTCTCTTACTTGCTTTTCCAAATCCTTTTTGAGCTCTTCCCTGGCCTGAGACAAATTCATATTTTTCTTGGAGGCTTTTGATATAGGCTCTTTGACTTTGTTGACCTCTTCTGGCTATGTGTTTTGGTCTTCTTTGTCACCAAAGAAAGATTCCAAAGTCTGAGACTAGACCTGGGTGCGTTTTCGCTGCCTGTTCGTGTTCCCAGTCAAATGCTTGACCCTTGAGCTTTTTGTCAGGTTATGACTGCTTGTAGAGTAGAGAGTATTTTGTCCCAAGCTTGTGGGGTTACGCTGCTGTTTTCAGAGCTATTTCTATTCTGCTTTCATGGCAAGCTCTGCTACAGCAGCACTCTCCCTCCCCCAAGAACTGCCAACCAGGACCAAGACTCAGATCCAAGCAGGTACAGCAAGAATACCTGCCTCTGTGCCAGCAAAGCGCTCCTTGCACTCCCACTCAGATCTGCTGCTTGATTCCTCCCACTGTGTGAGCCAGGGACTCCAGAAAGAGCTGACACTGGAGCTCTGGAAGCAGCCACAGGAAGCACCACCTCCATCACCCCCAGGGCTGGGGCCAGACTGCTCTCTAAGCAGATCCAGCAGTTTTCCCACTAACCTGGTCTTTCGTGTTTGTTGGTTGAGAAGTCTGGTAATTGCCACAGCTCAATGATTCATGGCCCTCAGGCCTGCTCTGGCTGACTCTCTATGTGGTCTCTCCTGGTGCAACCCAAGCTAGGCTGTGCTCCACTTCCAGGCACCACTTCCAGCACAGTGTGATGGACCCTTCCTGGTGACAATCCAGGCTATTCTGGGTTGGAGACCTGCTTCCCTCTGCTATTTCATGGGTTCTGCAGCTCTAGAATTTGTTCAGAGCCATTTTTTACAGGTGTTTGGTGGGATTTGGGGGCAAGCTTAAGCAAGTCCCTGCTTTCCAGACTCCATTTTGGCTCTCAGAGTTGTTTTAATTTGCCTTTTTCTAATCAATAGTGATTGAGAACATTTTTTAAACGACTATAGATAGCTTTGATTTCTTCTGAAAACTGTTCACCTCCCCTTGACAATTTATCAGTAGGGGAATGGCTCTTTTTTTTTAATGTGACTCAATTTCTTATGAGAAATGAAGCCTTATCAGAGAAACATGCTGTAAATTTTTTATATTACTTTATTGTCTATGATACATTTCATCAAAATGTAGTTTCCCTAATGATCTCTCAATTAGTTCTATTTTTGCTTTTCCTTGTCTGAGATCATAATTGCTGCCCTGACTTTTTCAGTTCAGCTGAAACATATTAGATTCTGTTCCAGCCCTTTATTTTAACTCTGTGTGTCTTTCAGTTTCTAGTGTGTCTCTTATAAATACATATTGTTGGATTCTGGTTTTGAATAAATTCTGCTGTCCTCTTCCATTTTATAGATGAACTTATCTCATTCACATTCACAGTTTTGACTACTAAATGTGTATTTCTCCCCATCCTATTTTCTTCTGTTTTTATTCTGTCTCTCTTTTTATCCTGTCCCTCCTCAAAAGTTTATTTTGCTTCTAACTACCAACTACTTTAATCCACCCTCTCTTTCATCATACCCTCCTTTATCTTATCTCCCTCTCCCCCTATCCTATTTCCCTATTTGGTAAGATAAATTTCTATACACTTGAATGTGTAAATATATCTTTACCCAATGAGGGTAAGATTCAAGCATTGTTCCTCCCCCCCCTTCATTTTCCTCCTCCGTTATAAAAACCCTTCCTTGAGCACCTCTTTTATATGAGAAAATTTCCCCATTCAGTATCTCTCTTCTCCCATCTTCCATCATATCCATCTTTCTCACAACTTCATTTTTTCAGAGGGTGTTCTAATATAATCTGTTCACACCTATATCTTCTGTCTACTACATAGACTCCTTCCAACTAACATAATAATGATAAAGTTCTTTGGAATTCCAGGAATCATTTTACCATGTAAGAATGAAAATAGTTTAAACATAGTAGGTTCCTTATGATTTCTCTTTCTTGTTTAGTTTTTTTGTATTTCTTTTGTGTCTTGTGTTTGACTGTCAGATTTTCTACTCACATCATTGTCTTTTCACTTCATTCATTGAAAGTTCTCTATTTTTATTAAGTATCAATTTTTATCCTGAAAGGATTATAGTCACCTTTGCTGGATAGCATATTCTTGGTTAACTTTTGCCTTCCAGAATATTATATGCTATGCCCTCTGCTCCTTTTTATGGAAGCTGCTAAATCTTATATGATCCTAACTGTAGCTCCACAATATTAAATTAACTCTTTCAGAAATTCTTGTTGGGCTTGTGTCTAATTGTCATTTTTCTATGAAGTTTTGGTTGTAGCTGTTTTGTGTTATTGTCTTCTTGTGAGTAGCTTTTTATGGTCTTATTATTTTGTGGTTGTTTGCTCATTTTTCCAGCCTAGTTTTTGACTTTTATGTTAAAGTTGGGCTCTGCTCACTTGGGGTTGGTAACAGATTGACCTAACCTTCATGTTTTTTCTGTGCTATTTTCAGAATTAGTTCTGGGGTTCAGCATGTTTTTGGTATTTCCAAGGTGGTTTGATTTGGGGATACATGTAGTCACTGCTCTCCTTATTTGTACTGTGGTCCTTTCTTGGGGAGGAATCTTGCTTCCGTGCAACTATAAGGACTAGCACTCATTTTCTATGCAGTGACAAGGTCCACTGTTCTCCTTCCACTGCAAGTGCTAGTGCTTCTGTTGACTCTGTAATGGTGACCAGGCCTGCTCTCTTGTGACTGAGCACAAGTGCTCCTCTCTGCCCTGAAACTGTGACTTATAACTGGGTATGTGCAATGGAGTTGCCAATCAGCACCAGCTGTACCCAGTGCCAGCAGTGGTTCCTCTTTAATCTCTCTCTGGCCTGAGAGTTCCTGAAGCTGCTTTGGTCCCTGTTGCTGCTGCCATGTCTATTGCGCCCATTCAGGTGTCACAGACCTCTCCTTCCAATATCTTGAGTTTTTTAGGCTGGAAAAAATGTCTCATCCTGACCTTTTGTTGGTTCTGCCACTCCATAATTTATTTTGTGGAGTTATTTTAAAGCTTTTTGGATGGGAATATTGAGAGAGTTCTGCTGGTTTGCTGCCTCTAATCAAACATCTTTGCTAAAGGCATTCTCTAAGAAAACACAAAGCTTCAGTTTCTGAACTTTAAGTCATATATCCATACTGTTTCAATTGTGTTACAATTCAGAAATGTGTTTCCAAAGTACTGTATTTATTTTTGTTTTACCAACACACAGTTCATCACAACAAAAGAGAAAGCCCTGAATTCAAATTCTGCTTCAGTTACTTCCTAGGTGTGTTACTCTGGGAAAATTACCTTCCCAGACTCATTTTCCTCATCTGTAAAATGTGGGACATAGACATATTGGCATCCAAGCTCCATTCCAACTCTGTGTCTGCATGCAGTATATTTGAAAGCTACTTGTCTTTTATAGCATACTTATCTAGGCCCTTGAAAACCTCCAGTGACCTTAGTACCTCATGAGTCATACCATTCATTGTATTGCTGAGCAATTCTAGTTTTTAGAGTATTACATAGAGTCAAAATAATTGAATTTGTACTCTTGGTCCTACTTTTGGTCTTTAGCACATCATTCAACAATTTTATTGTTTTCCGCATATATGCCTGGAATAATTGGGGACATTTATCTTGTCTACTTAAAATCTTCTCTCCTTCAGACTAAGGTTTCCTGAATCCTTTATGGTATGAATTCCAGACTCTTGGTTAACCTGGTTTTCCTGGTCTGTTCATGCTCCAGGTACCAATATACCTCTTAAAATGTGACACCCAACTGAGCACAGTCTTGCAGATGTAAGATTGTGGAGAGCATGCCATACCTTTACGAACAAGCTAGTAGAATGTGGGTTTGAATAACACAGTTTGGTGATTTTATAGGTTGTTATATAACATTACCCAAAAAGAGATTGATTCATGGGCCAGTTTTAGCTTGGAGAAAGGTAGAATATCCCTGTGACTTTGGACTTGGTTCTGTTAATTTTTTTAATAACTTTTATAAAGTCTTTCCCAGAAGTGTGTTTCACAAATGTTCAGCTGACATTGCCCTGGGGGAAGCTAGCTAATCCAATGGGTGCCAGAAAATTAAAAAAATAAATAAATACATGAATAGGTTGAAATGATTTGTGGAATCCTAAAGATGAAATTTAAAAGGGATAAATATAAAGTCCTTATTAGGGGAATAAATCAACTGCATACATGAAAGACTAGAGACCAGAGGTCTCACTTCTCTCATGTTTAGAATGGTTAGCTTGATTAGATGACCTCTAAGTTCCTTATGGATCTAAAATGTGATTCATGAGAAAAAGTAGAGGTTTTAATGATGTCACAAGAAATACAAAGATCAATGTAATGTCATAGTTTGTCTATTTTCTTCCCTACACTATTTCTAGAATATTGCTTTCACTTCTAAGATCTACACATTTTAAAGGAATATGTAAAAACTTGAATATTTCCAAAAGAAACACAGAATCAGGAAATCTTTGGAAATAATGTCATTGGACTAATGGCTGAAAGCAACGGGAACAAATGGTTTAGAGAGGACATCAATTTAGTAGAAATGTGATGCTATCTTTAAATATTTGGAAGCCTCCTAAGTGGAAGAGTACACTTGTTCTGTCCAAAGAACAGAACCAAGATCTTCATGAAATCTACAAGAAAGCATCAGAAGAAAATACTTTCTGACAATCTGAGCTGTCCAAAGGTAGAACAGTTTGCTTTCTGAGGTACTAAAGTCCTCATCCCTACCCCCCACCCAAAATGGTTAAAGAAGGGGTTGGGTGACCATCTCTGTACAGGAGATTGTTAAGTTAGGTGAGAAGTTGGACTTAATAATCTGTGAACAGAACTGAGGTAAAACACTTATGTGCCAGAGGAAAGGTTTGAAAACTCTATTTCCCCATATGACAAATTTGCACACTGTATTTAACAATTCATAAGAGGCCTTGAGTATTAATTGAAACATGTGTAACTTGAATTATTACAAAATATATCTATATATAATGGTCAGGGAATTTTCTGCCATAGTAAGATAGATATTAGATATTTAGATAAGAATGGAGGGAGGGAGGTAAGGAGAGAGAGGAGGGGAGATAAGAAGAGAAGAGGGGAAGAGAGGAGAAGAGAAGAAAGGAGAGAGAGAGAGAGAGAGAGAGACAGAGAGAGAGAGAGAGAGACAGAGAGACAGAGACAGAGAGACAGAGACAGAGACAGAGAGAGAGAGACAGAGAGAGAGAGAGACAGAGAGAGACAGAAAGAACCCGACCAACCTGGAATTTTAGTAGCACTCCCATTTGAAGATATTCCCTCTATTCAAGCAGGTCTGCACCTTCTCTGCCACTTATATTCTTAGGAAATTGCCTAGAGCACCAAGAAATTAAATGGCATATAGCCAATATATGTCAGAGGTAAGACTTGAATCTAGGTTTTCCTGGCTTTAGGCTGGTTCTCTATCATCAGGTTGCCTCTATAGATATACAGGGTATTGCAAAAGTCAAAATGCAAGGTTAAGCTATTAAAGCTATTAAATTTTAAACTATTAAAAATTAAAATTACACATTAAAGACTTTTGGAATGCCCTGAATATCCATTTCTAAAGATGATGATATTCAAAAATGTCCCTGTACATACCTGTCTGTATATTTCACTCTGGGTATACCTACCTTGCTTATCCCTGCTTCCAGCTGTACTTGTAGGGCCCATCACAACTCTTAAGAATATTTAATTCTAAGAAAATAGATGATTGCACAGAATTTGCTTAGCTTATGGGTAAAACTGAAATTCATAGGGCACTTTCTTCTGAGGATCATTTATTTGCATTATTAATCCCTATGGAATGCTTATATGTTAGCCCAAAAGTCAATGATATCAGCATTTTACAGAGAAACTGAAGAGCAGGTTAATTATACCATTCAAGGATAGTCTTTGTCCATTGTGGAACTAAGGATGAAATTGAAGTTGTTAGATTCTCTGATTGAGTTCTCTAATGTGTTTACTAGCTGACTGCAGCAGGAGACCTGAGGAGGGGCAGAAAGTATAAATATAAATTTGGCTAGATTAAGTTACGGTAATGACTTAAGACCACATTCCAATGACAATGGAGTCCTGCAGCTGTGTGGTTGCTATAAGAATTTCCAACAGATGGTGCACAACTTTAATATTTACAGACAAGTGCACACTTCTCAATCAAGGAGGCAGGAATGCATCATGATTAAATGCACCTTCATCAGGATAGGAGATGGAGTTGTGTTCCTATAACCTTCAAAGTTTCAAATTAACCATAATGAGAAGATGTTTATTTTCTAGGATTAAACACCAGCCACAAAGTTATTAGACTGTGGTGCTAAATGTAGAAATTCAAAGCCAGAGGCCATTAATAACAAATGGGACTTAAAAGAGAGAACATTTGGATAGCTCAGTGAAGTGTTGCAAAAATAGGTTATTGTTGAAGTTAGTTAAACTTAGTTAGAGGCTATAATGTTATATAATTAAAATATTCTGAGATTTGTCTGTCAGCTGGAAATTACTAGGGTTAAATGTGTTGGTGTTGCTCTCGTGCTTCTATTGGAAAAAGAACAAGAATATTAAATTTTGATTTCCTTTTGGATAGAACAGGACAATAAAATTGTAAATTCAATTCAACAAATCTTTATTAAGTGCCTACCATATACAAAGAAGCATCCTACTAATCACCTATCAAGGTTGTATCATCTTAACAATAATGAGAAGAGATGCTATTTTCTGTTTCACATAACGATGTTATGCATGCAGAATGGAGCAAAAGGAACTAACCTAATAGCCAGCAACAGTCCATCTCCTCCCCTCTCCTTCCCTTGCCCACGAACAATATCTCTTCCTTGTCACTACCACCTCCTACCACCAGACATAACACAAAAGTATTTTCTAAAAATATTATTTCATTGCTCAAAAACCTACAGTGGATTTCAAATGGAAAAGGACCTGGAGAATCACTTGATACATTGTATTCACATTATAGATGAAGAAATTGATCTACAGAAATCAAATTATTATTAAATAGCAGATGCAGTATTCAAAGGCAGGTCTTTTGGCAAAGTGCTCTTTTCCTCTCACTACCAGCTTCTTTAGGTTTTCCATTGTAAACAGAATAAAAGATTGAAGTACATACTCCTCAGACTGGCTAGAAAGGTCTCTGTGATCTATTTTTTCAACCATCACTCCTACTATATCTTCAACATACAAAATTCACACTAATTACATCAATCTTATGTTTAGGTTTTCTGAAGTTCTTCACTACCCTGCTTTGCCTATTTTATTTGCTTAAAAAATTTCTTTTTTTTAAGTTTTGAGTTTAAATTCTCTCCCTTCCTCTCACCCTCCTCCACCAACTGAGAATACAAGCAATATGATATGAATTATACATGTGAAATCATGCAAAACATAATTTGACATTAGACATACCATTAAAAAAGCAAGAAAAATAAAATGAGAAAACTATACTTCAATTTGTACTCAGAGTTCATCAGTTCTTTCTCTGGAGGTGGATAGAATTTTTCATCATGAGACCTTTGGAGTTGTCTTAAATCATTGTACTGATCAGAGTGGTTGAGTCTTTCACAATTGATCACCATTGCAACATTACTGTTTTTGTTCACAATGAATTCCTGGTTCTGTTCACTTCATGAGGAGGTCTATGAGTGTTGTACTTTATATAATATTTTCAGAAATTTTTGATGCATGAATCAGTTATGCTCATTTTCCCCTTCTTTTCTTTTTCATTTAAAAATATAATTAGTTACATAAGATATCTCTGGGAGAGGAAGGAGAAAGTTTACTGAAGAAATTATGGTGATATAAAAAATCAATAAAACTTATTTAAGTAAAGGAGGGAAACAGTTAATTGGGAAAAGTATTTGTAGTTAGTGTCTCTGATGAAGCTGTTACTTCCAAGACGCATGAGGAACTGATTCAAATTTATAATCAAAGGAGTCAATTCCAGAACTATAAATGGTCAAAAGCTATGAATAGGCAGTTCTCAAAGAAAGAAATCCAAACTGTCTATAGCCATATAAAAAAAAGATATTCTAAATCACTAATAATTAGAGCAAGGCAAATTAAAGTAAGTAAGCTTTTAACTCACACTTTTTGGTTGGGAAAGTTAACAAAAAAAGGAAAGTAAATGTTACCCTCAGGGGTTTGGAAAACAGAAACATTTGATATACTGTTGGTTGAGCTGCATTAATTTGGTATATCTTGAAAACAGTTTGGAACTATGTCAAACTCAAATAGAAAGGGATCTTTGGGTACTGAATCAGAAAACCACAAATTGACATTATTATGTTGTATTGTATTTTTTTAAATTGAAACATTTTCCAATTACTTTTTTGACAAGGATAAATATTTCATTTACCTTTGCACTCAAATACAGCGACCCACACTTGCTGACTGTGTTAAATGTTTAACAAATGAGTGAAGTGCTAGATTTCAAGAGTACCATTACATGGGAAGGAGAAATTATCATAAGTATCATTTGCCCCAAAGAAAGTATGTAAAAATGGGCTGTCTAATTTATGAATCATATCACCCTGGGTCATTTCAGTGTTTTAGCACCCCTACCAAAGGCCTATATGAAAAGAGAATAAATTAAGAACTAAAATTTAGTAACTGTCAGTGAATTTCAAGGTTTAGCTCTGTCCCATTATGGTTAACTGGGAAATGGCAGTATTTCTAAAGTACTGAGTATCACTTAAAACCTCACCTCACTGCATTCTAAATCTGTGATTGTGAAGAATGACTTTGACTTGTTTTTAAAAGGATATATCACTCTGGCATGCAAATCTCAAAAGACATTTTTTCTCTGAAAGATCCATGGCATTTGAAAACATTTTTATTCTTGGTATTACTCAGTCATGCACTTTAAAAAATGTCCTCAACACAATTTTATTATTCTTCATAAAATTCTACCTCAGATAAATAGTATTTTGATGCAGGAGATAATCTCACATAGTGGTTATTCCCAACCTTGGAGTTAAAGCCTGGGTTCAAGAACTGCCTCTGAAAGTCTGTGTAAACCCAGGCAAAAGTTGCATAAACTCTCAGTACCCCAGCAAACTGTCTATGGCACCACATTGCAGTGAAGGTGCTAATCTGAACCCGTGAAAAGATTTTCATCATCTGGAGTTCCCTATGGCAATGAAATTATGGGGCTATCAGAAATAAAACATGGTCCTCACTCATATTGTGCTGAGGGGTACTCACATTCTTGGCCCTTTGGAAATACACCACTGGGATACAGGTCACATATGGGAACTGAGGGTGGGTCTATCTATGCATTTAGCCTTTTTTTTCTTTCCTTCTGCATCTCCATCTTTGTCATCATCCTCTTTTTCTTTGTCCTCCATGGCTTTTTTCCCTAGCTCTTTGGCTGTCTCATTGACTAATTCTCCCTCTATTTCCCATTGTCCTGCAGCCATGGCATTGCCCTTCTTCTTGTGGCACGTTTTCTTAGCTGTCTCCTTAGTCAACATGATTGTCCTTGTCGGCTGGCTCCAACTCAGTGTTCAGGTTCCTCTTGGAGGTTGTAGCCTCCACACCTGCCATGTGGCTAAAGAGAGGTCTAATTATACTTTAATATGGTTCTGGCAGCCCTGGAGTTTTGCAGCCCCTTGAGGTGAAGAGGTGTTAAGTCTGACGCCTCTACTAAAGCTTTGAAAATTTAAGTGTCTTGCCCATGGAGAGGAAACCAGTTTGAGCCATAGATGTAAAACTAGGTCTTCCTAGCTTTAAAGTTTGTTCTCTGTTTACTGTGCTGGACTATTTCTCATGAAACAAGAGGTAGATATGAGGAAGTGGATAGAGATGTAGCTTGTAATTTAAAAGTGAAGCTGCTGGTCTATAAGTCCTTCAGTGAATGCAAGATGAACTAGAACCTGAAAATGCTCAGTTCAAATATCACTAATTACAGTCAGGTCCCAATTCATGTGAATAATGAATCTTTTGAAGTGATCAGATGTATTTGACTTTGTACTACTCAAAGTGATAATTATGTAAAATATGGTAATTGATTATAGCCCAATGGGAATGTAAATTGTGAATTCAAATAATGCAGGGGATTTATTAGTCACACTAATCAGCACCCAGCTGTATGAAAAAGGTAAACCACAAGTATCTATTAAATGGAAAGAAGATACTAGTGGCCTTATTCTCTGCTTAACATAATTAGATACAGGTCTCATCAGTTATAGGCAAAGGATTTGTATTACTTTTTGTTTCTTAGCTCCAAATCATAAGACAATGTTTTGCACAATTGTAAGAAATAGCTTCATTGGTAAGCCTAGATTAGCTCAAATAGGAACAATGACTGAGGAACTACTAGAATCTAAAAAAGGAAACTGAAGCCATTGACTGTCTATATTTAATACAAATTGTAGAAATTCTACCAAATAACTAAAAAGATGACAAAAGCAATGTTGACGTTAAAGAAAAAATAGACATAGTAGATTGGAATTTTAAAGAGTGCCTCTGATTTTGATAGTATAAATGGAACTATTAGAGCAGTGATAGCAAAGCAAAATAATTTTTATAGGTTGTCTCTTCCCATTGCCAGCATGAATGAATACATTCTCCCATGATATTTCACAGGAAGTATAAAAACATTGCAGAATCTTTATACAATACTATATGTTACTTGCCTTGGTAGGAACCATAAAAAGAAAAATGATAGTGTTATGGAATGCACCTAGGGACAGCTATCAAGAAATACTATGGTAGAAATGACTTTTAAAAACTATCTAAAGAGCTCAAAATGGTTTTGGAAGGTGCCATGAACATCTCACTGGTACAACTTATAGAAAATGTGAAGATTAAAGAACCTGATTGGTGACATCAACAAAGAGAAATGGAAATGAATTCAGTAAATGGGAACCTATTAAAAATCCTTGATTCTCTTAATCAGTAAGCAAAAGCAAAAATCAAAATATTAAGACAAAATGAGTAGTAAAAGCAGCACAAAGAACAAAATAAGGCATTTGACATGAATCAAAAGCTCTAAAAGAGAGTCTTACAACACGAAGATTTTAGAAGAGAGAGATACATCCCAATGAGAGAAGATACAGAAAAGTTTTTGTTGTTTATACATTTGGAAAAAGTCAAAACATTGAAGATGTGAGTTAGATTAAATGCAAAACAGAAAGACAAGGGACCATTTATATAATGAATGGAAAAACAGTCACATCAAGGGAAATTACTAATGCTCTAGCTTCTCTGTAGAGCTGAAAGCCAGATAAGATCCATAATTATTGGCTCAAACACTTAATATTGTTTCAGGAGCTACTACATTCTTATCTGTATGAATGAAGGGCCATGAGTTACTGGTATCTTTTTCCTTACTCCCATGTTCCCCTCTCCTTACTTCTCACTCCCAAGCTGCAAGTTTAAGCTCATGAAGATCAAAGTGAATACTTAGATTCAGGCCCCAGACAAATGTCTGGGAATCTTTCCCTTTCCAGATCCCTGACCTCAACAACCTAATTGAGTAGAGGGGAATCCCCAGTATCCAAGGCCTTCACCTAACTGATTCATAGAATCGTACAATTTCAGAATTGAAAGGGACCTCAATGGTAACCTAGTACAATCTAAAGGTGAAAGGAGTCCTTATTAAATTATGCATATCAAGTGGTAATTCAGACACTTTTTGATGACCCCCGCTGAAGGGGAATCTTTTACTTCCCAAGGCAACCCATATCCCTTTCGGATAATTCTAGTTGTTAGGAAGTTATTTTATCTCCCTAATGTGATTCTTAAATATTCTTCCTCTTTTTTTAATTTTAAAACAACTTCTACCCATCATTCATGGTTCTGATATGAATATAATCTCTTTTCAATGCCATAGCTTCTCAATACTAGAATAATATCATTTTATTTCCCCTAATGCCTCTCCTCCAAACTAAACATCTCTAGTTCCTTCAGTCTGTAACTGAGGACTAGCCAACATAGGTTCAAGCATTAGAACACTTAGATTTGTTATTTAGCACATGTACAGATACTTCCTATTTTTCTTCACCCTAGTGAGTGAGGGGAGATATGAATCAGAAAAGAAATAGTGATTTGGCAATTAAAAATTGAAATAAAAAAGAAGATGCATGATTTCTTTGTTAGAGAGTAGAAGACAGGAGGTAGAGGAGATGATATCAAGGGGTCTTAAGATTAAAAGAATCCGAGAAGAGGAAAAACTTTAATGAACTGATGAAGAGTGACAACAATAGAACCAGGTAACAGTTTAAATGGTAACATTAGTGTTATAAAAATGAATACTTTTGAAGTACTTTAGAACTCTGATCATTGCTACCTGCCTTCTAACAGAGAGATGATGCATATGAAGAATGAAACACCATTTTGGATGGTGAACATGGAATTGCATATTGCTTGGCTATGTTTATTTCCTTAATTTTTTCTTGTTTTTTTACTAGAGTAAGATTTCTGGCACAATTTCAAAATACTGTGGTAATATCTTTGCTTTACATACTATCTTGCTGGAAATGGCATGTTCTTTTTGATGATTATGTATAATGTTGGCTCATAATTTTAGATAGTTACTACTTACCATGTTAAAGAAAAGTCAATTTATTCCTATACTTTCTAGTGATGTTGAATTTTTTTAAATAGAAATGGATGGGGGGGGGGGGCTCAGCCAAGATGGTGGCTGGTAAGCAGGAACTAGTATGAGCTCCGTACGGAGTCCCTCCAAAAACCTATAAAAAAATGGCTCTGAACCAATTCTAGAACGGAAGAACCTACAAAACAGCAGAGGGAAGCAGGGCTCCAGCCCAGGACAACCTGGATGGTCTCTGGGTGAGGTCTATCCCACACGGAGCTTGGAGCTGGGAGCTGGGAGCTGGGAACGGAGTGGAGCAGAGTCCAGCGTGGGCAGCGTGGACCATCCAGACCAGAAGCCGGGCGGAGGGGGCCCTAGCGCCCTGAATCAGTGAGCTGCAGCAGTTACCAGACTCCTTAACCCACAAACACCAAAGACTGCTGAGAAGGTTAGTGGGAAAAGCTGCGGGAGTAGAAAGAGTTCCGGTTCGGCTTCCAGCCCTGGGGGCAGCGGAGGTGGGACAGCTACAGCTGTTGTTACTTCCGGCTCCAGGCCCACCTGGTGGGAGCTATTAAGTGGCAGATCAGAGCAGGAGTGCATGGCCTGCTGAAGATCTAAGCCCAGTCCGGGTTGGGGGTTCTTGGGGAAAGAGCAGTGCTGGTGTGGCAGAGCTGGCACCTCCCCCCCAAACGTGGAACGTAGAACTCTTTAGTCTACAAGCAGTCATACCCCACTGAAAAACTCAAAGGTCAAGTTAGATGGCAGGGAATATGGCCAGGCAGCGAAAACGCACCAAGATTCAGTCTCAGACTTTGCATTCTTTCTTTGCTGACAAAGAAGACCAAAACATACAATAAAGTGCAAGTGCCTACACCAACAGCCTCCAAGAAAAAACATGAACTGGTCCCATGCCATGGAAGAGCTCAAAAAGGATTTGGAAAACCAAGTTAGAGAAGTAGAGGAAAAATTGGGAAGAGAAAAGAGAAGGATGCGAGAAAACCATGAAAAACAAGTCAATGACTTGCTAAAGGAGACCCCAAAAAATACCAAAAAATACACTGAAGTAAACAACATCTTAAAAAACAGACTAACTCAAATGGCAAAAGAGCTCCAAAAAGCCAATGAGGAGAAGAATGCCTTGAAAGGCAGAATTAGACAAATGGAAAAGGAGGTCCAAAAGACCACTGAAGAAAATACTAACCTAAAAATGAGATTGGAGCAAGTGGAAGCTAGTGATTTTAAGAAAAATCAAAATATTATAAAACAGAACCAAAAGAATGAAAAAATGGAAGATAATGTGAAATATCTCCTTGGAAAAACCACTGACCTGGAAAATAGATCCAGGAGAGATCATTTAAAAATTATTGGACTACCTGAAAGCCATAATCAAAAAAAGAGCCTAGATATCATCTTTCAAGAAATTATCAAGGAGAACGGCCCTGATATTCTAGAGCCACAGGGCAAAATAGAAATTGAAAGAATCCATCGATCGCCTCCTCAAGTAGATCCCAAAAAGAAATCTCCCAGGAATATTGTCGCCAAATTCCAGAGCTCCCAGATCAAGGAGAAAATACTGCAAGCAGCCAGAAAGAAACAATTTGAGTATTGTGGAAACCCAATCAGAATAACCCCAGATCTGGCAGCCTCTACATTAAGAGATCAAAGGGCTTGGAATACGATATTCCGGAGGTCAATGTAGCTAGGATTAAAACCTAGAATCACCTACCCAGCACAACTATGTATCATGCTCTAAGGCAAAATATGGATTTTCAATAAAATAGAGGACTTTCAAGCTTTCTCAGTGAAAAGACCAGAACTGAATAGAAAATTTGACTTTCAAACACAAGAATCAAGAGAAGCATGAAAAGGTAATCAAGAAAAAGAACAAGAAAAAGAAATTGCAAGGCACTTACTAAAGTTTAACTGTTTTGTTTACAGTCCTACATGGAAAGATGATGTGTATGATTCGTGAGACCTCAGTATTAGGGTAGCTGAAGGGAATATGCATACATATATGTTTATGTATATATATATGGGTGAATGTGTATGTATGTATATATCTATGTGTGTAAGTATATATATATATATATATATATATATATATATATAGAGAGAGAGAGAGAGAGAGAGAGAGAGAGAGAGGGAGGGAGAGAGGGAGAGAGGGAGAGAGCAGACACAGGGTGAGTTGAAGATGAAGGGAAGATATCTAAAAGAAATAAAATCAAATTAAGGGATGAGAGAGGGAGATAAGGAGAGATAGAATGGGATGGATTATCTCCCCTAAAGGTGGCAAGAGGAAGCAGTTCTGTGGGAGGAGGGGAGAGGGCAGATGAGGGGGGAATGAGTGAACATTGCTCTCATCAGATTTGGCCTAAGGAGGTAATACCATACATGCCCAATTGGGAATCTTACCCCACAGGAAAGAAGAGGGAAGAAGATAAAAAAAAATGGGGGTGGATGATGGAGGGGAGGGCAGATGGGGTGGAGGTAGTCAAAAACAAACACTTTCGAAAGGGGACATGGTCAAGGGAGAAAATTCAATAAAGGGGAATGGGTTGGGAAGGAGCAAAATATAGTTAGTCTTTTACAACATGAGTATTGTGGAAGGGTTATACATAATGATACACATGTGGCCTATGTTGAATTGCTTGACTTCTTAGGGATGGTGGGCGGGAAGGGAAGAGGGGAGAGAATTTGGAACTCAAAGTTTTAAAAACAGATGTTCAAAAACAAACAAAAATGTTTTTGCATGCAACAAGAAAATAAGATACACAGGCAATGGGGCGTAAAAATTTATCTTGCCCTACAAGAAAGGAAGGGAAAAGGGTATGGGAGGGGAGTGGGGTAACAGAGGGGAGCGCTGACTGGGGAACAGGGCAACCAGAATATATGCCATCTTGGAGTTGTGGGGAGGGTAGAAATGGGGAGAAAATTTGTAATCCAAACTCTTGTGAAAATCAATGCTGAAAACTAAACATGTTAAATAAATTTAAAAAAAAAACTAAAAAAAAAAAAAAACAGAAATGGATGGGGTGGGGGGTGCGAAGCAGAGCCAAGATGGCAGAGTAGTAGCAGGGACCTGATTGAGCTCTCCCCCAAGAGCCCTCAAAATGACTCTAAACCAATTCTAGAGCAGCAGAAGCCACAAAATGACTAAATGAAGCAGATTTCCAGTCAAAGACAATCTGGAAGGCCAATAGGAAGGGTCAATCACATCATGCTCAGGAAAGAGCACAGCCCAGCCCAGGCCATGCCCCCACAGACCTGACTGGAGCAGGCCTCAGGGCACTGAATCACGCACAGATGGGATGGTTTCCAGACTTCTCAACCCACAAATAGTGAAGACAGCTTCAAAGATTAGTGGGAAAGCTCTCTCACCTGTGTGAGAAGGGAGTATGGTCTGGCCACAGCCCCAGTCCCAAGGTAGTGGCAGCCATTGCCACAGTAGCAGCTGCTTCTGGAGCTCTCGGCTTATAGATGGTGGAAGAACCAAGCAGCTGATCTGCATGGCAGTCCTAGAATGAGGAGGAGTGCTGACATAGTGGAGCTGGTGGTGGCTGTGGAGAGGGAACCCTCTTCGCAGTTCCAGGGCAGAAAAGAGTGCTTGTGGTTTCTCATAGACAAGATTGCTGGCCAGGAGAGGAACAAATACCTCTCTTTTGATCAAATCACTTCTGAGGAACTGACAATTTACAGGCCCCTAGAGATATCTCTGAAGAGAGTGGCACAAAACCCCTGAAACTTTGGGCAGTGTGCCCTCCACTTAACAAAGAGCTCAAAAGTCAAATAATTAGTTGGGAAAATGAGCAAGCAGGGGAAAAAGAATAAGACTATAGAAGGTAACTTTCTTGGTGAAAAGATGGTTTCTTACACACTTAGTGATGAGGAAGGTCCAGGCATGCAGCCAGAGGAAGACAAAAAAGTTAAGGCTCCTACATCCAAAGCCTGAAAGAAAAAAATAACATTATGTAATGGTCTCAGACCATGGAAGAGCTCAAAAATGATTTGTAAAAGCAAGTAAGAGAAGTGGAGGAAAAATTGGGAAGAGAAATGAGAGTGATGCAAGAAAATCATGAAAAACAAGTCAACAGCTTGCTAAAGGAGACCCAAAAAAATACGGAAGAAAATAGACTAACCCAAATGTCAAAAGAGGCCCAAAATACCAATGAGGAGAAGAATGCCTTGAAAAGCAGAATTGGCCAAATGGAAAAGGAGGTCCAAAAGGTCACTGAAGAAAATAATTCCTTAAAAGTTATAATGGAGTAAATGGAAGCTAATGACTTTATGAGAAATCAAGAAATTATAAAACACAACCAAAAGAATGAAAAAATAGAAGACAATGTAGAAAGATCTCATTGGAAAAACAACTGACCTGGGAAATAGATGCAGGAGAGATAATTTAAAAAATATTGGGCTACCAGAAAGCCATGATCAAAAAAAGAGTCTAGATATCATTTTTCAAGAAATCATCAAGGAAAACTGCCCTGATATTCTAGAACCAGAGGGTAAACTAGAAATGGAATGAATCCACTGATCACCTCCTGAAAGAAGTCCCAAAAGGAAAACTCCTAGTAATATTGTAGCCAAATTCCAGATTTCCCATGTCAAGGAGAAAATATTACAAGTGGCCAGAAAAGAAGCAATTCAAGCATTGTGGAAAAATAATCAGGATAATACAAGATTAAGTAACTCCTACACAGGGAGATCGGAGGGCTTGGATATGATATTAAAGAGGTCAAAGGAGATACAATTAAAACTGAAATCACCTACCCAGTAAAACTGTGTATAATATTTCAGGGGGGTGGAAATGAAATAGAGGACTTCTAAGCATTCTTGTTGAAAAGACCAGAGCTGAATAGAAGATTTGATTTTCAAATATAAAAATTAAGAGAAACATGAAAAGGTAAACAGGAAAGAGAAGCCATAAGAGACTTATTAAAGTTCAACTGTCTGCATTCTTACATGGATAGATGGTATTTGCAACTCGACACCTTTCTCAGTATTAGGGTACTTAGAGGGAATATATGTGTGTGTGTGTATATATATCTATATATATATATATATATATATATATATATATATATATATATATATACACACACACACACATATGTATATATGTATATGTATATGTAATGTGTGTATGAGTGTGTATATATGTATATTATACATGTATGTGTATGCATATGTGTATATACATACATGTATGTGTATATGCACATATACGTGTGTGTGTGTGTGTGAGTATGTGTGTGTGTGTGTGTGTGTAGACAGAGTGTACAGGGTTTGTTGAATATGAAGGGATGGTAGCTAAAAAACAAAATTAAGCATTAAGTGGAATGTACTGGAAAAAGAGAAAGGGAGAGGTAGAATGTAGTAAATCTACTCACATAAAAGAGGCGAGAGAGAGATTTGGCAATGGAAGGGAAGAGGGGGAGGAAAGAGGGAATAAATGAGCCTTACTGTCATCAGATTTGGCTTAAGGAGGCAATAATATACACACTCAATTGGTTATGGAAATCTATCTTACCCTACAGGAATGCAGGGGGGAAGGGGATAAAAGAGGGGAGATAACAGAAGGGACAGCAGATTGAGGGAAGGGACAATCAGAAGGAAGTACTTTTGTGGAGGGACAGGTCAAAGGAGAGAATAGAATAAATGGAGGGTGGGACAGGATAGATGGTAATTTAGTTAGTCTTTCACAAAGTGACTCTTATGGAAGTCTTTTGCATGACTACACATGTATAACATATATCCAGTTGCTCGTTTTCTCAATGAACATGGGAGGAGAGAGAGAAAGGGAGAGAATGTGGAACTCAAGGCTTTAAAATGAATGTTAAAAATTGTTTTTACATGGAACTGGGAAATAAGATATACAGGCAATGGGATTTAGGAATCTGTCTTTCACTACAGGGAAAAATAGAAGGGAAAGGGATAAGAAAAGGGGTGGCAGTAATAAAAGGGAGGGCAGATTGGAGGAAGGGGTAATCAAAATGCATGCTGTCCTGGGGTGGCGAGAGGGGAGAGATGGGGAGAAAATTTGGAATTCAGAATCTTGTAGAAGTGAATGTTGAAAATTGTAAATAAATAAGTTTATATAAAAAAGAAATGGACATATTTTGTCATAGCTTTTTGGCTATCTGTTGAAATAATCATATATTTTTTGCTATTCTTGTTATTAATATTGCCAATTATGTTTATAATCTTTGAAATGTTAAACAAATCCTGCACTTTTTTATGGATATAAATCCAAAGTGGTCATAATTTCTAAGATTTTTGATTTATCACTATTACTTCTTTGGTAATATTACATTTGAAATTTTTGTATCCGTGTTTATTAAATTATGTTGGGTATGTTTAAATTGAATAATTTTAATAATTAAATTATTCTGTTAATCTGAATATTTTTATTGAATATTTGTATTAATTTGTATGAATATTTCATTGAAGTTACAAGGTTTTTTGAAATATAATTTCAGATGGTCTTTATTTTGTCTTTCTTTCCTTGGTGAATTCTCCTTTTTTTCATTTTTGATCTTGGTAATTTAACTTTTCTCTTTTTTCTTTTTCATTAAATTGGCCAATGCTTTATTTTATCAATTTAGAAAAGAACTCCCCAATTTTACTTATTAAATCAATCAGTTTTTATTTTTTGCTTTTATTAGTTTATTTTTTTATTTTTAAGATTTTGATGTTGGAGTTTAATTGAGGCTTATTACGTTGTTGGTTTTCTAGAGATTTTTAGTTTGTAATTTAGTTATAGCCCAAATTTATTGGTCTATTCCTTATTGATAATGAAAGTATTTAGAGATATATTTTTTCAATGAAAATTGTTTTGACTGCATTTCAAAAGTTTTAATATAACATCTCATTATTTTCATTTTCCATAATGAAATTATTTTTACTACAATTTGTTTTTTTTTTACCCATTAATTCTTTAGTATTAAGTTATAAGCCTCTAGTTAATTCTCAATACTTACTTCAATAGCCTGTTATTGAAGGAGATTTATTGATATTCCCATTAATACATTTACTATCTCCCCCTCCCTTCAGTGTATTACTTTTCCTCTCACTATCCTTTCTTGTTTTAAGATTATAAACATTTAAAATAAAATTCTCAGACCCTCTTTTTCGTTAGACTCCCACTATGACCTCAATGATGATGGCATTTTGAGAGAAAACATATCTTTTCCCCATATTAGAATATGAACAGTCTGTCCTTGTTTAGTCCTTTATGATTCCTTGGTCATAATTACTATTTTTTGTTTCTCTTAACTCCTCTGTATGTATTTAAAACTTTCTATAGTAGCTGAAAAATTATATCTGCTTTGAAAATTCATTTAACTATAAATGACTGTAAAATAATCACATTTATTTGTATTAATGTTTAATCTTATGTTTTTAATACGTCACTTTTGAAAAACCTCCATGCTTCTTTGGCAAGATTCGACAACAACAAGTCTTTCTAAATGTTTTTTGAGTTAAAGGCTTAGGCATACACACACACACACACACACACACACACACACACACACACACACGAAGATATATATATATATATATATATATATGTGTGTGTGTATATATATATATATATATTAATGTAGAACTTAGGTATCTTAATCATTCAGAAAGTTTTTTCTCATTTGAGATATGACCTCTGAAAAAAATATGCATATTTAAAAATTATTTTTGCTTCAGGTTCTGTTAATCAAGGTTTTGCTGAATATTCCAAATTCAAGGTAGCACTATGTAATTTTCTTAGGTGCAGTAGGTTGTTTGTAAAAAATACTGTTATGTTTTCTCTTTATATAAGTGCATTGCTTTGGAAAATGACATTTTTTTGATATTTTCTACCATTTTTTCCCAATTAAACGCAAGAACAGCAGGTGACACAGGGCAGGGAACATAAGACTTGGGGTCAGAAGGACCTGAGTAAAAGGGGAGTAATGATATACCTACCTCACAGGGTTGTTGTAACGATCAGTTGAGTTAAGACACATATGTAAAGCAGTTTGCAGACCTTAAAGTGCTATGCAAGTGTTCACTTGTTATCAATCTTTTGATGAAATTCAACTAATATTTTCACACCTATTTCTTTATATTAACCAGTTTTAGACCAAATACTGAATTACTCTGACTGAATCAGGAACTGCTTGGTTCCTTAATTGTGTGCCCCCTTTTTTTTCTTCCTCCTGGGAAATAATTCATGAAGACTGTTAACATTCAGTGATTTACAGTCTTATGGAATCTCTCCAATAGTCTGTGATCCCACAGAAAAGGATGACAGTGGCTTAAAAAGGTCATCTACATTTTTTTTAGAATCATGGGGTATAATTTATTTAGAAGAGAAGAACTCATTTAGAACTGAGGAACTATAGAATAGTAGTGCTGGAAGTGACCTTCAAAGATGACTATCAGTCCAAACTTCATTTTGCCCCCAGAGGAGGTAAATAAAGCCCAGAGACATAACATGGCTTTCTCAGGGTATTTTCTCCTACCTTTGTCCCATCTTCCTTCTCCTTTTTTCACATCTTTTTTTTTGAATTTATTTATTTTTAGTTTTCAACATTTATTTCCACAAGATTTTGAGTTACAAGTTTTCTCCCCACTGCTACCCTCCCCCCCCCACTCCAAGATGGCATGTATTCTGACTGCCCCTTTCCCCTGTCTGCCCTCCCTTCTTTCACCCCTCATCTTCCTTCTTAACCATGTTTGTTTACCACTTCTCATCTGGAAATTATTTTTCTTGATGGGGGAGAGGAACAAAACTATGGCTTAATAGATGTGCCTTCTCTCCTAAGTCTATCTCCTCCTTCTCTTATACATCATTTTAATACATATTTAATCTTGTTTGACCACCAGAGCAAAATTGGCATGCAGGTACCTAAGGGTACTTGCTTAACACCAAATAGGGAGTGAATGGGACCACCATGTCTTCTGAAACTAATGCTGGCCCTGATTTAATTTGCTGATACAAGGCCTTTTGTTAAAAATTTAGTCGCGTGTCTGTAATTCCATCAAACTAGCTTTTATGGAATGGGAGCAATCATTTGCTACTTCACTTTGTGAATCCCTTTAGATTAAACTTATTGCTGCTGTTATTTGAGGTAGCACTATGTCTTTAAAGATTTTTAGCCATTTCCAAATTGTGGTTAAATTTAATATTGCAACAGTAAGTGTTATTTCAGAAAACTTATTTTGCTTGATTCATTTTTTTTCTCCATGACCATAGGTATTATACTCAACCTTCTCCAGTTATCATCTACTGAAATTAATGACATCAGTTACCCTATTCTTTTTACATGATACACCAAATTTTCTCTGAAGTATCCATTTTACACGATATAGCCAATTTTCTCTGAAGTACCCAATCTATGCATTTTTATTCTTCTCTAACAACCCTATGAACAGAACCCATAATTTGTACACCTTGAGCACAAGTCAGCCAGGATCCTATACCTACCCTTTTCTATTAACACTAAGACTGGCCCAGTTATGGACTCTGTAAATGTCCTATATCTTTCAGTTCAGACTCTGAACTTGACTTGACTTTAATGATCTAGAGAAAGTATAGATTTTCCCCCAAATTGTCTGACTCCCTTGACTATTATCCCCTGATTACAAAATCTCTAGATGTCCTCTGTTATCCTAATCTGACCCTCCCAATCAAGAAGGCATTTGATTCTTTTGACATCAGAGTGCAGGTGTTAACCATGTACTACCATTAGCCTCTAATGAGTCCCTTTACAATACATAAGGACTTATCTGGCTTAGTCATGTAAAAGCTGGACAGAAAATTAAATCATGTTCATTTGACTAATAGTGGCTAGGTTTGGCTGTAGTAATGCAATAGAACCTAAACTTCTTGTTAAAATAGTCAGAAGTTAGAATAAATTGTATAAAACATTTTCAAATAGTTTACTATGTATCAATCATTGTGCTAATTCCTGGAAATATAAATAAGTACAAAAAAGAAATATGGTCTCTGTCCTTAAGGACCTTCCATTCTAATGGAGGTAAACAAAATATGAAACTAAAAAAAGGGAGATCCACACAGAATCAAGGGAAAAAGGTAACCTAGAGAGTCAGGATCCAGTTAAGAGTGAGCATAGCTGATATGAATACTTTCTCAAAGTAAGGTTCTAGGGTGGAGCTTTCCGATCAGAGAAAAAGGTAGCACGGGTTTAGTCTTCACCAGTTTGAGAAGGCCCCTGAATGGAGGCATAAATGTAGCCTGGGGAGTCAGTGGCTACGATTGATTAGGAGTTGGGATAAATATAGAGTAATAGAGTACTGAAAACGTCCCCCTACCAATAATACCCCCCCCCCCATTGAGTTTATCTATCCAGGGGATAAAGGTACGGAGAGTTTGGTATTAAATAGATGGGGGATCAGTGAGATAAAAAGGGAAAACCTGAAAGAAGGGGTGGAAAGGTAAAAGTAAATGGAAAGATGGGGGAGTGCTTCAGAAGATAGAGGATAAGCTCTCTCCATGTCCTTCATCTCACACAATACCTTCTCTCCATATGTATATTACCTTTTCATCCAGCTTCTCCATAGTGGATGGAGGCAGTATGTTAGAAGGAAAACAAGGTCTCTCTTGTAGTCAGGAAGATGTAGGGACAAAACCTAATTGACAAAAATGTGTTATGTGATCATGGACAAGTCACTTAACATTTTGGTTACTTGGGAAACTTCCTAAGACTATAGTTGATGGTGGATATGCACTGGTAAAGGAAGTTTTTTTTCAATTAGGAGCTTCTTAACCAATTAAATCACAGATTAGAATAATCAAAAATATAACAAACTGACAAATAAAAATAGCATAGGGGAAAAATCAATGGCATAGAAACCAAGAAATGTTTTTATATCTGTATCTGCAACTAATTCATTGTGTGATATTAGAATTCATTTAAATTTCTTGGGCCTCATTTTCTTCATCTGTGAAATTAAAGGAATAGACTTAATTTCTAAGCTACTTTCTAGCCCTAAAATATGATGACTGTGATTCCCCACCCCCAACATTTTGATTAATTTCAGTTATAAATGAAACATTCAAACTAGTTTCTATTTGACAGAAAGTCAATGAAATGTGCTGTTTCAAACTCCAGGGTCTCATTTTTGATGCATTAATAATGAGTTACTCCACCGACAATGTATGCTTTTAATTAGGCCCGTCTTTTCCCTTCCCACCCCTCCACAACATGAATTACTGCATTTCACAAGGTAAGCATTTGTCTCCCTTTTATCTTTAATGCATTGTTAAAAATCAAAGCCCAAATCCAACTAGAATAGCCAAGTCAGTTGGTTTTTTATCCATTGTAATTATATGCTTTATTTGTCTCTCAAATACAGGCATATAATTGCTGTGGAGACATGCTCTGTGTTGAATACAGGTGGGCTGAGGAATGAAATGTACCTTTTCTGAACAAAGTGGAATGAAGATGAAAACTTCTGCAATACATGGCTGTAATTGCTGGGTGCAGGTGTATAGGAAAGGAATGTTTCCAGTCACTTTGTTCATTCATCTAGTTTTGAGAAGAAAATGCTCCTTTTGTAGAATAAAAAGGAAGGTGTCACTATATTTGTAGAACTGGTTAAAGAGCACTGTCAACTTGGTTAGCCTTGGGATGCAAAGACATGCTCACGCGTTGCATTTATGAAAATGCTGGTCCTTCCCCCCTCCATTCTTAATACTTTGGGATGTTACACTTTTCAAACTGTCAGCTCAAGGCTGAAATCTTGTTTGGGACATGAGAAATGGGTTACCATTTCTGCAGGTCTAATGCTTGCCTCAGCAGCTTTCTCAAGAGTCCACTGGCAGAATCAAATTATCAGAGGTCACGGAAGAGGCTGCTCCTGACAGTATGCATTACACCGGAGACTCATCATTGTTGCAGCCATAATTTTTATTAACATTACTCACACAGTTGGTAAGTGCCAAAAGTGCTCAGGTTTGACCCTCCCCATGTACCCCTTTACACCCCTCTCAGATCCCTGACAGTTCTCTTATCTCAGGGGTCTTACTGAAAAGGAAACCTGTTAAATAACAGGGAATTCAAGTAGATTTATTTAACTTTGAAATCCTTGTTGGTGGAGGCTTTCCACTTTGTGTTAAAATATCTTTTGCCTTTAAATATCATCTTGCTATGATAAAATTTTATATCTTTTTTAAAATGAAGTATTAAACCCTATTTGTTAAAATGAAATAGATTTATTTCTTATTTAGCATAATATATATGTAATAACTCAAATATTGGCATTCTCATGGTTTCTTCACCCAAGTTTTAATGACACTTATAATTTTAGGGAACAGTGCCCTATTGAATATGTAGAATTTTATCTTCCCCACCCTGCCCAAGAATGATTTTTTTTTAATTTTGAAGAATTAGGAAATATTTCGCTTCTTAAAACAGCACTAAAAGACTTCATATTTCACAAATGTATCTTGGAATCATATTTATACTGTACTTTCCATTCTAGGTTTTAGCAAATGCACTGTGATTACTTTTAAATTTAAATTTGGACTCTTCCCTATATTGTCTATTGGCAACAGTGACAGAAACTACTTTTGAGAAGAAATTTACATTTTTATGCAATAAAAGGTTGAATTTTATGCACTCTATGACTTTGACTAGAGACAACGCACTGTTCTAAGAATCAGCAAAATGAAAGAGGAAGAGAAGTGTACATTAATTAAAAGACTCTTTCTAAAGAACATATATTACCTTTTCTGTAGAGAGAAAATAGATGAAAATAGTGCCAAAACACTGCCCTGAACACCAAAGTAGGGTTTTTTTTGAAAAGGTGGGATAGTTGTTGTTCATTATTACTTAAGTATTTGACTCATTGTGCTTGTCTGCTTCCATTTATGTGAATGCTATAGTAACTGACCTTCCTTGACCAGTCCATTTTACAAGCCAGTGCCATCTATTAAACTTTTGAAATGACTTTGCCAATACAGCTTGGATGAAAAACCAATAAGTAAAAAATGGTTCCCTTATGGGCTGTCTTAGCATTTCTGGTCATGATTAATACTAGCAATTGCCCATGTTAGACTCTTTGTGGATCTGATAGCTAAACAGGAAGAACAATTTTAATGGAAAGGAAGATTTGCCAGTAGCTTATAACATTGCCTGGGGTTTCTATGGAAAATATGCTTAATACTCGTATGATTTATTACTATATTGAAAGACATCAGAAGTGAGGAAAGCAAATATTAATGTAAGACACTAAAAATGCAGAATGCAAAAAAGGAAGTAGGCAATGCTTGATATACTGGTGATGAATCTTCTATGCCAGGATAATAAATAATTGTAGCCTAATCTAGAGTGTAGTTCCACTGTCTCTAAACCCAAGAAGCATATCAGATAAAAATAACCATCCTCGACTCTTACCAGAATTGGTTCAGTAATAATCACTAATTATCTACAATAGGGCTGTGTGAGTTCAGAGAAATATATGTTCAAAAATAGATGTAAAAATTCTACAAACACACAGATTAGAGCTCAAATGCCCTATAACCTCTTATTAACTAATAACTTTTTTTTAAAAGAAAGGCCCTCAAGGGCTGCTTAGAATAAAGATGCCATTAATATTTAGTACTTTGATGTTTTGAAGGTGCTTTTGCCCAGCATCAAGGTTAATTTGGCATGCTTATTATAGAGATAGATGAAATGGGATAGGAGAAGGATAGGGGTAATTAAGACAACTTGCATAGAAGATTGAGCCTATTCAGTTGTTGAAAAAGCAGTCCTTTAACAAAACACAAACTATTTTGTCATTCTAATCTAAAATTAATTTGTGCACTATTCACATTATCTGTAATTTTCTTTGCCATCAACTATTTGGCAAATTAACGATATGCTCTCTGAATAATGATTAGTGAAGAGTGTTAGCATTCTTCACGTCGAAAATGGTTATTCAAAAGTGGTTATTAATAACAGATACATATGTTGAATTTTATCTTAAATTTCCAGATCAATATAAGAATCCTCCAACTATGTTGTTATGCTACACACTTAATGATTTTATAGCTTTTAGAAGTATAAGAATGCAACTACTGTGCAATTATAGGAACAAATAAACATCTGTATAAACTTAGCAAATTACCAGGATTTCTCCATCATTAGTAAAGTTGTTTTTAACTTTTTTGTTCAATATTACGTAGTAAATATCATTTATCCTCTGATGTATGTTGTCTACAAATATCACAGTTTTGTGTTCCATGCTCAAAATTTGTCCCTCCCTTAAGTAGTCAATCAGCAAGCATTCATTAAGCCCTACTTTGTGCTAGGTATTTTACTAAGACCAGAGAATACAGAGATAATTTAAAATTATCCCTGCCTTGAATGATCTTAGATTATCTAAGTGAAAACAGCATGTACTCATATAAGTAGGTGCAAAACTATGGACAAAGTAAATATTCAAATGGATATGTGATCTTATCCATTTGCTAGTTCTGTCCTAGGATGCAGGTCAAAGTCCATTCATGCTTCTTAATGCCATGTAACTTTTCTCTATTTCCTTCCATAAATTCACCTCAGGGGGTCCATGATGGAAGATTTCCTTGTTTTCTCCTTACATTTTGAGAATACATAGACCTTGCCACATAATCAGCCCATCTTTTCTTCCAATCACATCATTTTTTTTCAAATCCTTTACTTTCATAGGATAGGTGGTACAGTGGATAAAGTGCTGACCCTGGAGTCAAGAAGACCTAAGTTCATTTTCAGGCTCAGACACTTTGCTGTGTGACCCTGGGCAAGTCACTTAACCCTGTTTGTTTCCGTGTGTTCATCTGTAAAATGACCTGGAGAAGGAAATGGCAAACTACTTCAGTATCTTTACCAAGAAAACTCTAAATGGGGTACCACAGAGTCAGAGACAACTGACATGACTGAACAATAATTAAACTTATTAAGGTAGCAGCAACATAGCCCTGTTTGCTTCTGTCTCCTGAGTATGACTGTCGTGTGTTCCATTGTATGCATTTTTAGTGCTTTACATACACTTTTTAACATATACTGATAAAAAATACCATTTCAAATAAAGAGCATGTTTTGTTATAAAATACTAAATGACTCTCCTTTGTTGGCATGTTTCTAAACATATAGATGTTTGGCACATGTGGAAAAAGTATCTTGTAATTGAGCAGATATGTTATTTTCATTCAAATGTTTAAGTATATAATAACTGATTTAATTTTGTAATCATCAATAAATAACATGGGGATTTTGTGCTAATTTTTTTTGCCATACTTTCAAAGGATCAGAGGAAATATTTTAGGAGTATTTGATTAAAACAATGAAATGACAGATGATAGTGAGTTTGCAGGAATACTTAAGCTGGGATTTACTGGAGCCAGCTCTCATCTTTGAGAGATGATTGTTAAATTTTCAGTGTGAACATGAACACTTCAAAAATTGGCAATGCCAAAAAACTGGGCCTTGATTAATTGTTCTATTGATTGTCTAGACTTACAGAAGTGTTAATAATACAGATGAAATTGAAGAGTGTGTGTGTGTGTGTGTGTGTGTGTACAGGTTTTGTTTTTGTTTTTGTTTTTGTTTTTTTTTGGTGAGGTAGAGCCTGGCTATTAAACATTTACCAGAATACCTCTGTCTTCCCTGTAAACATTGCTTGAGCTTACTAAGAATATATTAGACTCAAGGAATAAGTCATTACCAGACCAGAGGCCTTGTGACTGAAGACTAATAATTTATGCAGATGATGATGATGATAACTGAAATTTATATTATGCTTTAATTTGCAAAGTGCTTCATACTCATTATTTCATTTGAGTTTTACAACAATGCTTTTTACTTCAGTGTGGAAAGAGATCATTAAGTCAAATGATCTTATCAAGTGTCTGCTAGGTCTCCGGTATTATGTTAGACAAAAAGATGTTGATGACACAATTCTTGCCCCTAATCAACATGTAGACTATTTGGGAAAACAAAATTTAAATAACTGAAACAAATAGGGAATGTTACCAAAAAAAAATAAGCAAGTGATGTACTGAGTGGTATAAACTCTAAATTTTACTTGAGCAAATGGATTTTTAACTACTAGAAAAGATATAAAACATAAGAAAAATTGAGTTCCATTCCCATCTGATGACTATATATATATATATGAAAAAGAAAATCTCAGTAATCTTTATGGCAAACTCTCCAGACAAAAACTAAACATCTACTTGTAATCTGATTTTAGTAGATCTAGGAAAGTTCTCCTGACCTCCAAAAGCAGTAGCTTCAGTCACCAACTTGTTGTTAACTGAAATTCCCCAAACAAAGCCTTTCTTTTCACAATTAGACCTAAGGCTTAAAATGTAAATATCCCCCTGGGGGAAGCAATTCAGTTAATTAAATTTACACTAAAGGGTAATTAAATTTACACTAAAGGGTAAAGGATCAAAACTTTGCTTAGGGTAGTTTTTGTTACCAGAGGAGAAAAAGGCCCTAAAAGGGAAACCAGTCACCAATGATGAATTTGACTTAAGTGACAATTTCTCTGAGGGTTGGCCCTAACAGAAACCATGTTTTTGCATGCAGTTTTCAGTATATGAGATCCTTGAATCAACTATATCAATAAATGTCTATTTATGAAAATACATTAATTTTCTATTTGCAAAATGGACTCTTTAAGAAAAAGTGATATGTGAGAGGTGAAAAAGACGATTTCATTGTGTATAGATATCATCCTAAGGGTATTTTAGATTCTTACGATTGAAATTCCACTAGCTAAATCTTTTCTTGAAGCATCAGAAAGACAGCTAAAGGTTACCTAGATGATTGGTACATATTTAGGTACCAAGTTTCACTGAAATTAATTTTAGAGTGCAGAGGGAAGCACTGCAGGGGAGCATTCCTTTGTGAACTGAGCAGCACTGCATAGAAACCATATTTGGAAAGATAAGATGAAAAATATGCAATAAAATTCGCAATGAATTCCATGGGGAGGAAAAAATTATTACAGCAAGTTCTTGCTTAATGTAAATTCTCCCACTTTTCCAATTCTCTTCTTTCCTTTCTTGTGCTTCAGTATCCTCCACTTTACCTCTACTGCATATGAATTAAGGGAATTCATTTAAACTAATAAAATGAGGGTCAATTAAAAGACACTTTATACAGTGCCATCATTGTATATAGCATATTAGGGCAATTAAAATAGTCACTGACATAGAACCTCATTTCATAGGAACTCATGTGGCATATTTAGGAAAGATTCATCAAAGACCCAAATTACCAATATGGGAATATTAAGTAAGTGAACTTGGTTCTCTACCTCTATCCATATCAGACTCACCTTTAACAAACCTGAAGTTCATCCCTATTTTATCCTAATCCTTGACCTTTAACATCGAGTTAATCTTTACTTTATCTGGAGGAGCTTACCTGAAATTTAAGTATTTCCAGGCTTTGCAGAATCATCTGAAGAAATACAGAATTTCTCTGCATATTAGCATTTTGCCTTTTTTGAAGATATTCTTCACCCTTTAGCTATCTTGTTTCCAGGTGAAGCAAAACCAGCTCCTTCATTCTTTCCTTCTAAGACCTATTTCTCTCAATAATTTTCTTGCTTTTATCTGGGCAATCTCTATTTCTCCCCCAACCCTACTTAAAGTGTGGAGACAAAAATTAGACACAAAGATCTAGTAATCTTCTTGCTATTTATTGCTAAATGATGACAAGTCATAGGAGTTTTTCAGCTGAAAAGGGCCTTAAATATCACATAGCTCTGACCCTCTGTTTTATAGATGAGGAATCTGAGGTTCAGAAATGTTACATGATTCACCCAATATCCCCAAACAGATATAACACAATTTAGTTTCCATCATATTATGTCTTATGTTGTTCACTGCTTTTTCACATATTAGTTGTGCTGACCTCATTGCTGACCTCATATCCCTGTGAAACCTGAAGAGTATATCAGTGCCATGCCAGGAAAAGGAATCGCTTCCATTTCAATTGTCTTAGGAAGATTCTGAAGATCACTTGGCACAATAAAGAATGAGCACCTTCTTATTTGGTCATAATCTTGGCTCTTGTGTTTCAGGGGATCATGGTTTTCCTCCAGATGCAGCCCAGTGAATCCTCAGTTTCAAACAATTAAGTACTTATTAATCTTGGTCATATATTCTAGACATTATTCTGGAGATACAAAGACAAAATTGTTTCAGTCAGTAATCCTCTCTGTATGCAGGTCAGGGATCTGGAAAGATGCAGAAGAAGATGCTACTGCTTTGGAATCCATTCTTCAATCCTAAAGGATTGTATGGAAGGAAGTTCTCTCCCCACCCTCCCCAGCCCCTGGAGGCAATTGGGGTTAATTGACTAACCTAGGGTCACACAGCTAGAAAGTATCTGAGGCTGGATTTTGAACTCAGACCTTCCTGACTCCAGAACCTGTGTTCTATTCACTGTACCACCCAGCTACCCCATAGAGAACTTGTGAGACATGTGAAGGGAGAGTCATAGGCTAATTGCTTCAATTCCATTAACCTTGGAGACTTTGACATATCAACATTCTTAGGCATATGTATGGCATGTCTGTTATATAAACAGCATTGTTACTCTGCGCCCATCATATTAATTACATTTGAATCTAAGAAAAAAAAATAGATCGTCTTTCTGATTTACTGTCACAACTCTTCAAGCAAAAACTAAATCATATTAATGTCTCCTGGTTTTCAATTATATTCTAACATTTGTATTAATTTGTTGATTATTACCTTAAGGTTCCCTCTAGGATTTATTGCTTTCCATGTTTTTCCCTCAAGTAGAATAATAATATCTCATGCCTCTCCCTTGGATAATTTTCATTTTTCAAGTGGAATCTTCTTTTTTATCATCCTCTTGCCTTATCTTTCCATATTTCTAGGTAGCTACCTTAAATCCACTTAGCCAGCCTCCCTTGTGTTATTCTCCCCCAGGTTAGTGCTGTTGAATTTCATCAACTTGCTATTTACTACTTCTTTCCTAACCAATGGGGAAAAAAATAAGGCTATTACCGAGCACTGATGTTTATGGTTTTTTGGTACCATATCCTTTGTTTCCCTTTTTAAAAATATTTATTTAATGATGCAATACCCAAGCAACCTAGTGTTTTCATTAGCACATACTAAGAGATTTATAGATTCATACACCCAGAAGAGAAAGTCTACCCGCTTTCAGAGAGTAATTATAGCTAAATTGTCAAAGATAAATGTGTGCATATACTATTTTAAAGATCTTAATGGTTAGGAATTTTAAAATTTCTTTTGGAGTCTGTTTAATCATATATCATAAAAAACCCAAAACAACACACCAAAGTTCATTACAGTACGAAATTTTATTATTTGAGCTTGCTACCATATCGTGGTTGACTTTATTCCTATAGGGATCTAACATTGGTTAATCATTGGTTCTGGACCATATCCTAAATCCCACCCAATTATCCTAAACTGTATGCCATTCTGTTTGTCACAAGGGGGGTCAGGTAAAGATGTCTTCATTGATCAGCACTAATTAATCATTGTCACTGGAGAAAAAATACATTCTTTATAGAGATAGGGAAGAAAGTTAGTAGACCTGTCACTATACATCACTTCCTTAAACCTCTTTTGAAATTAAAATTTTGGTTTTTTCTTTGTTTTTACATCATCTATGCTTTCCAGTGTGTCCCTGTCCCTTCTTAGAAAGCAATCCACTGATGCAAGTATTAAAAAAGAGAAGAGGAAAAAGTTCAGCAAAACCAACCAATACAATGAAAAATTCTCATGTCACATGCAGCATTCTACACTCCTATTGTCTCATCACTGTAAAGACAAGGGAGAAGGTGCCTTCTTATGTCTCTTCTTTGGAACTAAGCATGGTCATTATAATTTTACTGGACTCTTATTTCACTTGTTTTGGTTTTATAGCCTTTTAAATTGCAGTAGTCATACTATATATTTTTTCCTGGTTCTACTTACTTGAATTTATATAATTTCATATAATTTTTCCCATCCTTCTCTGTATTCACCATAATCATCATTTGTTTACAGGTTAGATACCAAACATGTTCATATTTTATTGCCTAAAGTTTAGTTAAAATAAATTATATCACTATACTATTATGTAAACATATATAGCATTATATATGATATACATTGTACTTACATAAATTATATAAACATAACATTGCCAATGTCATAGAATGTTTTTATAACAGTGGTTCAAATATGACTTAACTCATGAGAAAATAGATTTTTAAAAATTTAGGCTTTCCATTTTAGTACATGGAAACTTTTAAAGAAACAGTATTTTGATTATGTTTTGAGCCATATTGTCAAATGCTTTCAATGTGAATAAATATGGCATCAAGGTCACCTACCACACTGATGGTAAATTCTTCAACTTGAAAAGGCTACAAGCCAACACCAAGTGGAGGGAGTGGTTGGTGCATGATTTTCTGCGTGCAGATTATTGTGCACTCAATATAGCCTCTGCACCTGAGATGTAACAAAGAATTAATCAATTCTCTGCTGCTTGTGCTAATTTTGGCCTAACAATTAACACCAAGAAATCACAGGTGCTCCATCAGACACCACCATACCATCCATACATGGAACCATTGGTTACAGCCAATGGAGAAGTTTTGAATGATGTGGATAAGGTTCACTTACCTTGGTAGTGTACTTTCCAGGGATGTACACATTGATAATGAGGTTGATGCATACATTACCAGAGTTAGCTCAGCGTTTGGGCAGCTCCAAAGGAAAGTATGGAAGAGAAGAGACATTAGACTGGCTACCAAACTAAAGGTCTATGGAGCCGTTGTACTGACCTCATTGTTGCATGCTATTTATATGCCTATCATGTTTATTTCTAATGAAATGTTGAATCTATGAAAGTATTCTTTTTGGAATTTTAAAAATCACAATGTTCCTTAATAGGTGTCAGAATGTAATTTTGATCATGGCATTTTTTTGCTCAAAAGGTTTCAGTGACTCCTTGTTATCTATTAAATTACAAAATCATGATCCAGCCATTTAAGGCTAGTGCCTTAAATTAGAACCTGTCTTGTTAGCTTTATCTCATATTGCTCCCCTCCTTTACTCTCTGCCAAACTAGGCTAGTTTCTATAATTTTTTTCCTCCTTTCCCTGTGACTTTGATCACACTGTCCTCCATACTTACATGAGATTTCTCTTTTCCATTTAAGTAGAAAGAGCCCTGAACTTGAATTTAAGAGATCTAGGTTTGAATAAATGCTTTGGCACTTACTGATTTGTGAATCATAGAGCTATCTTGTAATTTCCCTGAGCCATCTCTGCAAAATGGGGATACCACTACTACTACCAGTACTGCCAGTAACACTACTACTACTGCTACTACCAGTACTACTACTAGCTAGCTATCTAGCTTGCTAGCATTTAGATAGCCCCTATGAAGCATGAGGCACTGTGCTGCATGCTTTACAATTATCTCATTTGATCCTTTAAAATAGGTACTATTATTATCACCATTTTGCAGATAAGAAAAAAACACAAGCAGGTTAAGTGATTTGGCCAGGGTCTAAGCCCAAAGTATCTGAGACTCGATTTGAACTCAGGTCTTTCTGACTTGAGGCCTACCCTTTTATCCACTGTGCCGCCTACCTTCCTTTTGTGTACACACACACACACACACACACACGTGTGTGTGTGTATATACATGCACACATACATATATGTATATATGTATGTATCACACACATATAAAACATATATATGTATATGTGTATGGGATGAGGAAAGCACTTCATCAATCTTAACATATTAGAGAAATAGGAGTTAATATTAAAACTCCTTCATTGCCACAAGGCCCAATTTAGGCACCAGCTTTTATAAAAGCCTACCTAACTCTCCTAGATTAAAAGAATCTCTACCTCCACAAATTATCATGTCAATTTATTTGTAATTTGGCATATTTCCAATTGTCTTGTACCATAATTATTTGCATACATGTCTTTTCCCTTAAATAGATCAGCTCTCTATTCTAATGTATATAACTTCCTTGATTTCTTTTAACTGCTTGTCATGATAAAGAGGTTTACTAGTCATTTGTGATGGTCTTTTGTATCACCAGCATTTGATGAGAGATAACTAAGTGGTAATGGTAGCTTGCTAAGGAAAGCTAAGAATAAACTGGCCCCTTGAGATCAACCAGGAAATGTAATGTTTTTTCTTAGGCCCTAAAGTCCAGTAACCATAGACTACCAGTATTTGAATGTAGTGGATAGAAATAATCCTTGTGCATAGAAATAAACCTAGTGGACAGAAATAATAGTTCTCCTAGCCCAGAGAGAGGAAAGAGAAATAGCAAGCACTCATCTGTACTCCCTCTTCTCTTCCCTACAAAGTTGGAAATCACAGTCTTCCTTTGGAAAAAAGGTAGGCCTTGGGAGCAGGGTCTATGGGAGATCTATTTTTATATTTCCATTGCCTATTGTATAATCAATAGTTAAGTTATGTTTTATTTATCAATGTGGCTTTCTATCTCTTTTTGGTTTCTTAGTAGACATTTGTGTTAAGGGGTCAAATGGATTGATCCGAATAACCACATTTCATGGCCTATGTAAAAATATGTCCGAAAAACAGTAAACTTATTTATTCTGGTGTAAAAATGTGAAACTTATTTAAATTTCTTCTACATGGTATGAGCTAGTTTTATGGCTTTTTAAGTGATTTACCTAGAATAATTTATGTGTGAATGAAACTCAAAGGGAGCAAAGCACTATTGGTAGAATGCATATTTTCTAATAGGAATAGACACCTAATGATATCTAGTATGCAGATGATGATGTATCTGAAGAACAGCAATAATTCTGAGATTTTTCTCTGACTCTTCAAACTAACCAAAGCAGGGACTTTAGAAAAGACTATGTCTCCATGCTTCAAATTAGAACTAATTTTCCTTCCTCTGAAATACCATAGCACAGTGCATGTAACTCAACTATGTATTTCCACTCAATTTTGAGCGTACTTCTGACCTCCTTGAGAGCAGGTACCATGTATTATTTCTGTATGTGTATTTAATGTATTAGGGAGCTAGGTGGCACAGTGAATAGAGTGATAGGTCTGGAGTCAGGAAGACTCATCTTCTTGAGTTCAAATCTGGCCTCAGACACTTACTAGCTCTTTGACCTTGGGCAAGTCACTTAAACATATTTGCTTCAGTTTCCTCATCTGTCAAATGAGGTGAGGAAGGAAATGGCCAAGTACCCTTGCCAAGAAAACCTTATGACAGTCGCAAATTACAAGACCCAACTGAAATGACTGCGCAATAACATTCAACATACTGTATATGTTGCTGATAGTTGTCTAGTATAAAATGTAGTTCAGCTCTCATGTGGCCTATATAAATATCTGATCTCAGATTTGGCCTGCTCTGTTTCCAAGGGGAGACTGTGATTTCCTTCTATATGGAGAACAGAAGAGAGACTGCTGTAGTTGAGCATTTATTCTTTACCTTGACTATCTCCAAGAGATGTATTGAGCTAGTATTATATCTATCTATTCCATTTCAGATGGAATAGATCTATTCCATTTCAGATATTGGTAGTCTAGGGTTATAATACTTTTAGTGCCCAAGATAAATGTCACTTTTCCTGGTTGCTTTCAAGGGAGCAGAAGTGGGAGTAGATTGAAGAAGGTAATACTTAGCTTACTATCACCAATTTAGCTACCTCCCACAAAACACTGATTATACAAAAGACCATTATAAATAACTAGTAAACTTCTTATCCAAGTAAGCAGTAAACAGAAATAGAGAAAATGATACATATTATGGTAGACAATAGAATACATTAAAACCTCAGCTAAATAAAGGGGAGAATGATCTCAGGAGCTCAAGGCAGGGCAGGGGTCAGTAGGAAATTTATTTTAGCAGTTTCTAAGGTTCTAAGCATAGAAAGTGAGGGACATTCTGAGGGCTTCCCCACATGTCACTGTACTTGCCCCCTTTAGATTGCCTTTCCTGAAATTCTCCATCCATCTATAACAATTTCCTGTCCATTCACATAGATAAACAACATCTTGGCTCAATGTTCTCTTGGTCAATTAGGAGTCACATATACCTTCACATTACATAGCATGCAGCAACGTAAGGCTATTCTTCCGGAAAACTGCCCAACCTATGTGCCTGGAGGTTGTATATGCATATGTAAATATATTTGCATACTTTAGCACTAATTATTGTTGAATAAAATAAGCTAGGTGTAAGGATGAGAATAGAGAAGATAAATAGGTAGATGGATGATAGATAAAAACAGACAGATATAGGTAGATAAAATATTTAAGTTCCTCCTATATGCCAGTCACTGTGCTAGGCAAAGCACCACGATTTACAAAGGTTAAATCCCTCTGTTGCTCAGTGCTTACACTCCTGGAATCATCAGTAATGATTCCATTTTCTCCCCTTCTTCTGAAGGAAGGGGCTTGGTATGACCAGACTGCTCTAGTCACAAGGTATAACTTCCCATAAATTTTATTATCTTCTAAGACTGACTGACTCAATGAAGGTTTCCAGGAACGTTGGCATGGGTGCTACTAGATATCTACTTAATTTTCATCTTCTATTGCCTGATTTTTCATAATAAGTGAAGAGTGCTTGTAATTAGAGCTTAACCTTTTGTTCTGCCTGTATCTGTCTAGAATCCCAAGATGTCCATAACTGTACATCACATGGAGAGGACAGGTCCAATGTTTCTCAAATAGGTTATAAAAAAGCTCTCAAAATACCATTGACGTTTTTGGTAAGCCTAGGTCAGATTTTGAGTTTTGGCTCTGCAAACTGTTTATTTTAATTTTTTTAGCTGTTATCCATTACCTTCTGAAAATGCATGTAACAGTGTATTGTACATTGTAAATACTCTAAAAGTTTCTGATTGGAATTGAATGTAAGAGAAGCCTGTTTCTGCCTCAGGCTTTTAATACTTGATAAAAAAACTCTGCATGAAAATTAAAACTATTGGCCACATATTTGGATTTTTTTATTATTGATAAACCTTATTTTGGCATGCATACAAAGCCAAACAGGTTCACAATTCACCCATAGCAAATACATCCTGAAAACAGCTAAGCACAATAGAAATAAAGGAGTGATTCTATGCTCTCTTAAGCAGTTTTGCTTAGCTAGTTTTTTAGGGAAAGGTCTTATGGGAACATATTCAGTTCAGTTCAATTGAATTCAATCAGTATCTATCAAGTGTCTACTACATGCTATACTAGGCACTACATTACTCATTAAGTATACAAAGACACACAAAAAAGAGGCAATTTGTGCCCTTAGGTATCTTACATTTTGTTGAGGCATGAGAGAGAAGTTCTGTTTATTGGTATGTAATTGAAACATTAAAACAAAAGCAGATAATTCTAATCCCAAGATAGCAAACTCCAGGGAAAGTCCTGATTCTTTTGCAATATTAGAATTTTGATTCATTGACTATTTCTAGACATAGGCCATTGGTCAGCACCTATAGTCTCCTCATTTTATTTCCTCTTTTCTCGAGTTTTTGTGGCAGATTAGAAATTGTACTCTATTTGGAAGGAAGGAGGGAAACAAGAAAGGATGGAAGGAAAAAGGAAATGTATTTAGTAAGCATGTACTATGTGCCAGGCATTGTATTGAGCACTACACATGTATTATCTCATTATGCTATGATGGCATAGCCTCCTTGGCCACCCTTTTCTTTATTCATTCTCTGCTCACTGGTCAAAGAAGGGAAGATGGAATACTACTTGCTTCTCATTGCCACTTCCAGGTTCTTCTCCTTACTCTATCACTTAGTAACTTCTCTTTCTTTGAGATTCATGTTATTTGTATCTACTACCCAATCAAAATCCTGGCAGCTATTTTCTACAGACTTCTAGATCACTCCTCTTCCTTCCTCATTGAGTTCTATGCCTGGTTTATAATTTTTCTCTCCTCCCCAACTTCTGCTTTCTTACTAGCAGATTTCAGTATGTACACTGATTCTCCCTCCAATACCCTAACCACACAATTCTTCAATTTACTCACTTCCCACAATCTACTCCTCCACCCCACTTCAGCTATCCACAAAAATAGTCATATCCTCAATCTTGACATCATCCAAAAATGTACCACCTCCATGTTCAAGAATTCTGCAATCCTCTTATCCAACCATAATCTATTTATTTCTACCTCTCTATCTACCTCCCCCTACGTAACCCTGTCACCAATTGTGTCCACCCAAGTCTCAGGGTTAGATCACCCCCCCCCATTTGTCACCTTTGAGTCTACACAACATGCTGCTGAACAAAGGTAAAGAAAAGTACACAACCATTTTGACTAAGCCCACCACAAATTTATGTTTTAAAACTTCAACTGAGACTTTACTGATGCCCACTATAGTTTTATTTTTATTATATTGGCTCAGCCTACCCATGAGCAATTAATATTTTTTCCAGTTGTTTTGGTGTGCATTTACATGTATGAAAAGTGTTTTGTAATTGTGTTTATATAGTTCCTGGGTTTCTCTTGGCAGGTACATTCTAAAATGTTTTATTTTGTCTACAGTTATTTAAAAAGGACTTTCTCTTTCTCCTTCCTGCTGGATTCATGTTGGTAATATATAGCTATGCTGATGATTTATTTTATATCTTGAAACTTTGCTAAAGTTGTTAATTATTTCTAGTAGTTTTTTAGTTCACTCTCTAGGATTCTCTCAGTTTATCATCCTATCATCTTCAAAGAGTAATATTTTTGTTTCCTCCTTGCCTATTCCAATTCTTTCAGTTTCTTTTTCTTCTCTTATTGCTGAAGCTAACATTTCTAATAACATGTTGAATAATAGTGGTAATATATAGTAATAATGGGCATCCTTACTTCACCCCTGATCTTACTGAGGAGGCCGCTAGTTTATCCCCATTACAGATAATGTTTGCTGATGATTTTAGATAAATATTACTTACCATTTTAAGGAAAGTTCCATTTATTCCTTTCCATGCTTTCTCATATTTTTTAAGAGGAATAAGTACTGTTTCATCAAAAGCCTTTTCTGCATCTATTGAGATAATCATATGATTTCTGTTGGTTTTGTTGACAGTTTTGCTAATATTGAAACAACCCTGAATTCCTGGTAAAAATTCCACCTGGTCATGGTATATGATCCTTGTGATATGTTTTTGTAATTTTCTTGCTAAAAGGGGTTTTAACAATGTTTTTGCGAATGTCTTCTATCACTGTCATCGTATTGAAAGTGAGTGTGAGAAACTAATTGTTCTGCTCTATACTAAATATGTACACATTTATCAATGTATATCTACATGTTGCTTATGGAAAACACTGCTTATGTACATATTTATATTATATATAATCCATTTATCTACTAAATTTATAGGCACATTTACAATGTCCTGCATATAGATACATGTGCCATACAAGTGTACACGTGCTAGGTATTTTAAAGTTTTTATTATATTATTTTAAATCAGTTTCTAAATTATATTCTTAGCCTTTAAAAATTCCTAACTTTCATGATAGTTATATAAATTTAATTTATACTACTACACATGATTATATTATATATGACTATAAAACATGAATATAAATATATAACAAAAATTAGATATTTATATAAAGCAATTTGCTTGCACAGTATCTCATTTGATCCCCAAAGTCCTGTGAAATAGGTTCTCTTGTTATCTACATTTAACAGAAAAGGAAACCAAGTTTGAAAGAGGTTAAATGACTTCCCCAACCTTGAGCAGCTATTGAGTGTCAAAGATGTGATTTATACTCAGATCTTTCTAATTCCAAATCTGATATTATACCACTAAACCACCAAATTACCACAACCTTTCATATTTGCAAATCTATTAGCTGAGATTTTTAAAAGATACATGATTTTATTACTGTGCATACTGTCTCCATGGACACAGATTACAAACCCTACATTCTTAACCTTCTCTCCTCTCCTTTGCCTAATCACCACATGGTGGTCAGTCATCTAGTGATCAGCTTCTAGTGATCAATCTTCATAAATTTAGCAAGGAGAGTCCTTGACTAACATACCTCCAGTCTATTACAGGTTCTATACTCCATGCTATCAAATTTCCCTACCATATAGCAACACTTCTGTTCTGTTTTCATAGCCTTCCAGAACCCAGAATAACATCTATGCTATCATGAGGCATTGAGTATGGACATTAATCACAGTTAATTATTATCATAAAACATTGTTCAATCTTAAACAGAGAGTAATTTCTTAGAATATATTTTTGAAACAAATTGGATTGTGTTCCTAGAAAAGACTACTTTTTGAATAAGGTAGTCTGTTTTCAAAATGTTGGGTCATATGAAGTAGGTTTTGGAGAGTTAGGGCATTAGGAAATTAGACTTTGAAGTGAAGCTATAAAGGATTCAGAAAATGAATTGTCCTTTTTCTAGCCTGCAAGTTAAATAAGTTTAAATCAAGCTACCTAATGCTAACCCACCACAACTAACATTTCTTATATTAATGGCTATGGAGTTTGGGAAACAAAACCATCTTTTCATAACTCTTTCTCTTGTCTTAAGACCTCCTAAGGACCTAGAGTTATATTTAACTATTTAAAGTAATAAATTAAGAAGGTGTTTAATTATTATTGTTGATCTGAAGTGCCCAAGGGATAGCTTTGGGGATTAGTGTCCTGAAGAGAACTGGGTTTGATTTCTTTCCTTCTACTCTTATCCACTGGTGAGATAAATTAAATGGGCTAGGACAGGTGTGGGGAACCAGCATCCTTGAGGCCACATATGGTCTTCTAGGTCCTTGGGTAGAGCCTTTTGACTGAGTCCAAATTTTACAGAACAAGTCTTTTTATTAAGGGGATTTGTTCTGGGAAGTTTCGATTCAGTCAAAGAGTCACACTTGAGGACCTAGAGGGCCACAGGTGGCCTTGGAGCCACAGGTTCTCCAGCCCTGGGCTAGGGTATTAAGTAACCTAACTGTTCTAGTTCCCCTTACTTTTAAACATTACCCCATCATACTACAATTGCTTTATTAATTGGAATTAAAGGGAAAATAAATTATTATATATTGGATTTCTTTTAAAAACAAATTGATAGGCATTTATTAGAGATAGCTATGTTACCAATGGGGGATGTACTTTAGAACAGTAGTGTCAGACTCAGATAAAAATGGGCACCACTAAGCGTACATAAGGATCCTTGCAGGCAGTAGATTGACTTAGAAAACCAAATTATTAACTTTATATACTATTATATTTTTATTTCTTTTGTTAAATATTTCCCAATGATAGTTTAATCTGGATTAGTATAGCCTGGAGACTTTGTGTTTGACTAATCTATTCTAGAAGCACCTGTACCAAACATCTTGGCATAGTGGAATGAGTACTTGCTTAGAGTTAAGGGATTTGGCTTTGAAACATGCCTATTATGCTTCCTAGTTATGAAACCATAGGAAAGTCACTTAAAATTTCAGAGCTGCAATTTCTCATCTAAAAAAAATGGGAATGATAATACTTGCAATACCTACCCCATTTACTTGTGAGGAAAAAAAAAACCCACAAAACTTTTGAAACCTTAAAGCTATATAGGAATTAGTTTTTTTTTTTTTCTGGCCCTGTTAATGTTAGCATATGTGAATGAAGAATATTCTTAATTGGTATAAAATTCTAAATAAAAAAAGACTTAATTCAGATACTAATGGACACAAGTGCCATAAAGATTTCAAATTAAAGGGTGCTTTTTTGACCAGGTTGTTCGTTTTAAAATATTCACTGAAAAATAAATGCAGAAATTTGATGAAAACATGATGTACTTTCTGTCAAAACAAGAAAATCACTTTGTGAAAATGCTAGGAAATAAAGGCTAACAGGCATCTTTTCAGGGACTGGTAATAACACTCAGATAACACTAACATATTTGGATGTCAAGATGAAAGGAAATGGCCCATTGAAAGGGCAATACATTATGTTCTATCCTACAGCTGCAGTTATAATGAGCAGACTCCTTAGTCATTTGCACTCTGCAAGAGTACTTGGGGCTGTGCTTTTTTGACTTATACATTAAGGAGATCTGGACCTAATCAGTACTTGGGTAATAGACTACTGCTGATGATAACAATGAAGAAAATGACTTGAACATACAAAAGTTTATCCTTTGAAAGATGAAAGCACCATTTCAACATCTGATCAAATGAAATTTTACCTTTTGGCTATATATACTTGGATTGGGCAGTGGATGGGGGTGAGTGAGACATATTGGCTGGAAAGGATTTCACATTTTAATATTTTTTTTCTTCAACTATCTCCTTGTACATGCTAGAAAATACTATGCAACTCAGTGATTTTTTTTGGAGTTGTATATTTTTGATAGACTCTGTTATAGCAGATCTGAGGTGAGAATTCATTATGGAAATTGTCTAACTACAATCCAACAGTGGTCCATCAGTGTAATAGCTCATACTTAGAGCCAATTTGATGATAATAAGTAGATTTACTTGAAACAGTGGCAGTGAATATAGTCAGTTATATCTACACTGAACGTCTTATGGGTCACAATAGTTTTATGCTACTCATTACCAGTTAAATGTTGGAAGAGAGATTCGAATGGTTCTCTCTTGACCCCCTAATTTATATTCATCTCTCTATAAAGGTTTAGTGTATTTTTAAGGCTCTGTGTCTTTTCTAGGTCTTACATTTTTGGCAAATACAATGGCCCAGTCCAGTCATTCAAAAATGTTTAGGTGTAAAACCAACAATTACATCTTTATGTTTTTAATACTTTGAGTCAAAACATCTTGAATGAAGTCTAAATTAAAGGCCCATTGCTTAAAATGCCACTAATATTTTAATCCTTTAGTTAATATTGAATCCCCAAATACACATTTCACTGTTGTTGAGTTCAAAAGGATGATTTATTTGCACACCTGATCCATCAGCTAAGGCTATCAATAAACTAAGATGCTTTGATGAAGGGTAGATTGAGTCCTTGTCAAAAGGCCACTTCAGACTGTTAAACAACGGATATATTTAGTACTCATTCAGGTTCAGAATGTCACAAAACTGGTCTATTATTTTCTGTGACTGTCAGGAACTCATTTGCCTTCCTGCTTCTGATAAAAGTTTCTAGTAGTTCACAATAATATCCTAAAGAACTGAAACATTAGAGGATAGAGAAATCAATAAAGAAAAAAAAGAAAGCAAAAGCATGTATTCTCTTATATACTATATATTTTATAATTTGGAAAAGCTAATTTTATCTAATTTTCTACAACCTAACAAAGCATGAAATTCTATGTCCCTAGATGGTATGAATCTTTTTTTTTCTTTTCTTGTTAAGAGTTTCACTTGGTGAATATTTGGAACAGCACAGAAAGGAAGTTCGAAGTTCATTGACTTAATGAACTTGGGGAAGTGCCACAAACTTTTACTCTGAGATTTTTTTCTATTCTATGGAATAACTATTTGGAGAAATATTGACAAGAATGATATGGTTTTACCTAAAAGTGAAAAATAATTATAAATTAAATGAAATTAAGTAAAAGCAAAAAATGCTATACAAAAAAATCTAGCAGCAAATCAAGTGGTGAGCAACAGCTAAAAAGATATTAAAAACCTCTATACAAAGAGATCAAAATTGCCTCCCCAATTCAAGCAATTCATGATCCCAGAGTACCGATTATAAAACACGTCATCCATTAGAGAGACATGACATATTTAGAGTACAGAATGAGCAAATATTTTTGCATGTTGCCATTGGGGGAATCTCTTTGCTTGACTATGCATGTTTATTGCAAGAAGTTTGTTTACTTTTATTTTTCACAAAAAAATGAAAAAAAAGATATATTGGAAGCCCATTAAATGTTAGCCTGATTACTATAATTATTTCAGTGGGCTGCTGTGTTTGGAGGGATTTAGATCCCCTTCATATGCTTTCTTTTGGCTTATCAGCCAAGAGTTTTACTATATCTAGACACATTTATTTTCCAAAGGATCTTCCTGGTACATTTATAAGATCAAAGTTTTAGAGACTGCAAAGACCATTAGAGATCATGTAATCCAACCATCATATTTTTCAAAACTGAAGCTAAGAGAACTTAAATGACTTTTTGAAGGTCATACAGGTAGTGAATAATATGTTTTGAACCTACATCCTCTGATCTAAACCCAGTGGTATTTCCCTTGTATCATGCTGCTTCCTAATATTTATGTTGTGTCTCCCTTTAGTACTTGAATCTCGTGATAACCTTATTCTTATACTCCCAATAAACCTTCATGCTTTCATTAGCCATTCACCCATAATACTTTAATCCCATTTCATTCTTTATTGATCCAATAGCATAAATTCAATTTTAACTCACTGTTGAAATGACTAGCAATCCCATCACATTCCCCTACCACCTGTAAAGCTTTGTCCATAATGTTTGGATTCTGTCACATAGCTCTCTGAAATGTAGAAGACAGGATTGATCTTTCCACCCCAGTTTCCTCAGGATGGCACTTTTAAAGGAATCTTATAGTGTAATAATTAAGGAGAAAGTGCTTGACAGTAGTGAAACATAAAGTCTTCTTTAAATGTCATGGCTGTAGGATTAGTTCACCTTGACTTCATCTGGTTCCTAGGCTTCTCAACCAATCAATAAGTATTTATGAAGTACCTACTGTGTGTCAGGCAGTCTGTCAAGAACTGGAGACACAAAGACAAAAAGGACATAGTACCTCAATAAGCTTATATTCCTTGGAAGCCTTTCCCTCAACTAGTTATGAAACATCTTCATAATATTTTATAAATATTTTACAGAATCTTCATATTTTAAAACAATGCAAAATGTATGCTACATATCCTTTCCTACATAGGGGAATATCTTATTGATTCACTTTCAGCATGGCATATGTGTGTTTGCTTTTAGCTCTAGAAATAGCATTGAATAGTAGAAGGAAAACTGGATTTGGAATCAGAAACCCTGGCTTTCAATCCTGGCTCTTCTGACTACTCCTATTATCTTGAATAAATCATGTAGCCTTACTAGCTCATCTTCTTTGCCAGCAAAACAAAGGTGTTGTGCTAGAACTAGAAGATCTCTAAGATTTTTTCAAGCTCTTAAATTTATGATTTCTGTTTCTGATATTTGTTAAATATATGACCGCAAGCAAGTCAATCAATCCCTCTGAGAAAAAAAATGCAAAATGCTGATAAATCCTGCATTGATTCAACTAGAGGCCACATTTCAATGCTGTGAGTCTTTGTGACCTCATTTGTGGTTTTCTTGGCAAAGATGCTGGAGGAGTTTGCCATTTCCTTTTCCTAGCTCATTTCTTGCAGATGAAAAAACTGAGGCATCTGGGGTTAAGTGACTTGCCAAGCATCATACAACTAGCAATTGTCTAAGGCTAGATTTGAACTCAAGAAGAAGAGACTTCCTGACTCTGCGCTAGGCACTTAATCCACTGAGACACCAAGCTGCTCCAAATATCACGACCAAATTCCCAATCCCCAAACCTGTCCTTGTCTCTCTTTAGAAAAATTCAAGTAAATTATTTCCATTTTAAAGTATCATATGAAACATGGTTCCCATTACTCAGCATACATGTTTTTTTTTTCAGTTTAAGTGTCTGAAAGAGGGAAAAATCATTATCATGTTCTTTATAGCTAATTAAACATAAATTATAGAAAATGTCACATAATCACGACACAACTGCCATTTAACATCCTGTCTGTCATTTATTTCAAGGGTAGCAACAAAATGTCAGTGAAATGGTAATTATGTAACTATTATAAGATGTTTTCTATAACATATGCATAATAGGACATAAAAAGCAATATAGTGAAAATGTCAATTTACGTGTGTCCTCAATAGCAGAGCACACAGACACCTTAATTTCCTGATAGCAAATGTATACTGTGTTATTGTGGCACAGCAATGAGAGAATAAAACATGATAAAAAGTTGATGCCTGGAAAAATGAAGATGCTTTAACCAAAATAAACAAAAACACTTGGCATATCCTAAATGTTACAGAGTGAACTCTCGTGTTCCATCCACTATGGCTTATGATATACTCTCTGATTTACGCTGGTTAGACCAGATCATTTCCTTTAACATGAGTTTAAGGTAAAAAGCAGCCAGAAAAGGTTTGACTGATAGAATGTCACCCCTGACACCAAAGAATTTCTACCAGTTCTTATACTAATCTTTGCCCTATTCGTGATTAGTTTATTCACAGGTACTTTTGGAGATGGGGGTGGGTTGACAAATTGATGCATTTGTAAAAGGCACTAATTCTCTTCAACCACCTCATTATAATACCACATAGACCCTTATGCCACAACTTGGAACAATTCTGCAGTTTAAATAGAGAAACTTCCTTTCTTAGAACTTTGCCAGTTAGGGCCCTGCATATATTGGTGCTACAGAAGCATGTGGCACCTGATATGCCATATACATACATACATGCATACTTACATATATGCATACAAGTATATGTGTTTATTATATATGTGCATATACATACGTATGTGTGTATATGCTTGTGTATATTCCACCGATGATTTGTATGTTATTAATAAACCGAATTTGTTGTAACTTGTGTTTCCGTTTCGAGTCTGAAAGTAAATATATCCTCTAAAGAGTATTTTGGCTCAGTTCAACAATCCTTTTAAAAAATAGCTTAAAAGCTACACTATGGCATATTGGCAGCGTTTAATAATGTATTGAGATTTCAGACAGAGAAAGTTAAAAGGGGAGTTTAAAATTGTCTTTCTCACTACAGAGGAAGTGTGCAGGCAAGAAATACTTGTGTTCAAGTACTGCTTCTGAAACATGTTAACTGATTTCTTGTCGATTACCCATTATATGCCCTTTATTCCTGATTAAATATGCATCACAGAACAAAACACAAATGTTCCATATTCTAGGTAAATCTAAGACTGATCATTGAGAAGCAACATGAGATAGTAGAAAGCAAGCTGCCCTCAAAACCCGGAAGACCTGGGTTCATGCCCTACCTGCAGCATATAGTGGCTGTGTAACTTTAGGCAAGTTGCTTGATCACTCAGTGTTGTAGACATTTAAAAATGAAAACTGCAAAGAAGGCGTTAATGTGAATTGGTAGAGGGAATTCCTACCTGGAAATTGCCTATACTGATGAAATCAAAGATCCCATGCCTGTTCCTTAAAAAAAAGAGTATAAGTTGCAGAGAAGGTGCCAACCTATTTGAGTAAAGGGAGTTGTTTTGTTTTTCAATCTGGAGTTTCCTATATTAATGAGATCACATGGACTTTTAATACCCTTGACATTATCTTTTTCTCTTTAATTCACATTCTGTGAGTTTCTATGTTAAACTTCAGATAAACTTAGCTTGTAGAAGAACTTTCCTAACTTTTATTCATTATAGAAGTAGGGAAGAACAAAACAGTGAATGTTGTGCAGAAAGTCAATAAACCAATCTAATAAAAAATTATTAAACACCTACTCTGTTTTGGGAATTGTTCTAGGTGATGGGAATCTAATGTCAAAAATAAAATGGTCTTTGCCTTCAAGTGGTTTACATCTAGACTAAGAAAAGAATCTAAATCTCATGAAGATTTATTTCTTTTACAAATAACCCTTCTGATTTTCAGTTTCTTTTTTTTCAGTTTATCAGTGAACACAATTGTTCTGAGCAAAGCTGCATATTTCACATAAGCCACTCCAAGTATCTTTCACTCACTGTATTACAAGATCACTATATGGAGAATATGATTAACTCCTGCATCATCACACATGATGAAAACCTTGCAGAGGTTAAAACATTTAATTACCTAGCACTTGAAAATCTTGCAATGCTAAGATTTGCTTTCATAATATATAAAAAGAAATGGTTTTCGGGGTTTTCACCAATTCTCTTGACTAGACTTTGCTTAGAGAAAATAGTCCTATATAATTCCTAATTAAAAAACATGTAGAATATGAATGGGATGGAATGGTGTTATACAATGAAGAAATAATGAAAGTGAAGAATTAGAGAAATGTGAACAGACTCCTATGAACCGATGCAGCACAAAGAAAGTTAAATTCAGAGAAATATATTGGTGATCATAGTAATAAGGTAAATGAAATCAACAACAAAAAATCAGAATTCAGATTGTAAATAATATCATCAGAGAACTGATGAAGAAACATCAGTGGACATATGATGGGCTAAGGGTATAGATGATTTGATATACTGTTAAATGAAGTTATGGAATTGCTCATTTATCCATTTTTTCTTTGCCATAAGTTAAGGTTCTATGGACCAGTAGTTTAAAAATGAATTTAATAGTTTGAAAATTTGAAAATGAAAGAAAAGTTAATTCGATCAAATATCTGTGATGATTTGGGTCCATCTTAAAAAATACACTAAGTGGAATAACTAACAGGAAAAAAATAGTTATACATTTGGCCATTGTTGGCAGCTTGGTAGCACAGTGGATAGAATGTTGGACCTGGAGTCAGAGAGACTTGAGTTCAAGTCCTGATTCACATAGTTTCTCACTATGTGACTGTAGGCAAGTCATTTAACCTCTGAGTTCCTCAATTTCTTCATTTGTAAAATGGGATTAATAAGGGTACCTACTTCTCAGGGTTGTTCCGAGGTTAAAATGAAATAGAATTTGGAAGCTCTTTGTAAATCCTTAAGCATTATATACATGCTAGCTATTCTAAATAACCAGGAAAATTAATGGCTAAGTCTTCATTTACTTAAGTCCAAGCTTTAATAGAGGAGAAAGCCATATTATTAGGACATCTTAGTTCAGTGCCATGTGTACCCATGTATGGGTATCCATTGGTCATCTTCAGTATGTGAAATATACCAAGCAGGTGACTGTACACAAAGGGTACAGTCTTGCTTTACCAGTAACATAAACTAATTTTTATAATGTGCCACGGAATCACTGAGCTAGTCAGGAGTTATAAGAACTCCTGCTAGGTTGAGAAATTCAATAAGAGAAAAACGAAAAGGAAGAAAAGAAATGGGAAGTAAACAGATTAGATATATGTGACACATTCTAAAAATTGTGTTTCAAGATATCCTGCTAGTAGAAGAAAAAAATTAAATTAGGCTGAAAGGTAAGTGTGACATATTTTAGAATATGTACTGTCATTCTATTTGCTAGGCAGGATTACATTTCCTTTGTTTATAGCAATCATAGTTTGTGAATTCATGACTATCTGTGATAAGTCATTTGTTGTACCACTGACTGAATTTAGGCTTTCTGGCAGGGCAACATGCATCTCTGTTAGAACTCAGGGCAACTTCATCTAAGTCACTTAGTTTGTGAAGTTCTCTTTTCAAGGAACAAAAATATCTCTGAACTTTGTAGGAGTACCCTGAACAATGGCAGTTTTATTTTTTGTTTCCTTTCACCTTATTCCCTTATTTAAGGGAGAAAAAAAACTTACCAGTTTCTACTCCATAATCTTTTCTCTCCGTCTCCTCTTTGACCTTACTCCATTGATATTCTTCTCTTTAGGATCTTCAGTCTTTCCCTCTTTGTTTGCTTCTTGCCCTCACGAATGGTTGGGTCTTATCTATTCTCTAACAATCTTCCTCCGATATGCCTTTCATCTCATTCACTATTAAGCTTCACCTAATTGATTGGAATAGTCTCCTTCCAGCTTCTAGTTCACCCCTTCTTTGACCCATTTATAACATTAAGGCAGAATTCATGATTTCAAAGAAAATCATGAATATGACCGAATGGTCCATAATCGCAGGATATAAGGATTTCTCTAAGTAGAAGGCAGAGGTGTTAAAGCATTTATTCAAGGTCCAAAATAGAAGACCCATGGACCATGTCCCCAATTCGATATCCTTGGCAAGAACCTTCTGAAACCAATAGGCTCATCTCACAATAGTGACCAGGAGGTTACAGAAAAATCTTATGGCAGCAAGCCAAGCCATACTGGTGCTTTCCCCCAATGCTAGGGCCCTCAAGCCCTTGCTCAGCACTCTGCAGTCTGCATGAGGTTCAATCCTGCTTTTAGTAGCTCTTGGCACCGCCGCTTCCGCTGCTGCTCCTGCTGTAGCCGCCTCCATTGCTGCTGCCACCGCCACTGCTGCCACTGTTTGCCCATGTCCTCCCTCCACTACATCTCTCAGTCTCCAAGCTATGTTCTGTCCTTTTATATAGTCACCAGAAGTTATCCCATTGACTAGAATGTCATCTGAGCAACCAGAACTCAGATGCCTACCATTGGCTCCGGTCTTAGCCACGCCCCCTAGGACCCTGAGAGCCCTCCCTGAAGCCTACTCAAATGGGCGGGAAAGATCTTCTCATTTACTGATTGCCTTTACACCATTCTTCATATATCTGCCTGAGTAATATTTTTAATTTGCCACCTTTATCACATCATGCATTCACTTAGACACCTTCCCTGGCTTCCCACCACCTGTTGAGTAATGTTTAAATATATGATTCTGGCATTTAATGACCATGATGATCTGTCTCCAAATGTCACCCCAAGTTTTTCCTCAGAGTATTTTTTTGTACTGGTCTCTCTCCCCTATTCTGTCCCATTCTCCCGTAAAAGGAATTTCATTACCACAAAACCATTTCTATGTTGAATCCTCCCCCTTTATTTAGGGCCTAGGTCCTGTGCCAGATCCTCAAGAATGCTGTCTTGTTCCCCTCAAGTAAATTGCTTATTTATGAATTGCTTATAGCATATTTTTATTTACTTGGACCTTTCTTTGTCCATTATCAAAGTCTCCATTATCTCATCTTTATATTTATTAATTCATGTCTTTTACTCCTTCCTGTCTTTATCATCACCACCATCATCATTGATAAGGCTCTTTAAAATTTGCAGAACACTTTACAAATATAATCTTATTTTATCCTTACAAAAACCCTCAGAAGTATATGCTGTTTTTCCTATTTTACAAATGAGCAAGCTGAGGGAGACAGGATCAAAGAGCTAATAAGTGCCTGGGGCTATTTTTAAACTCTGAACATCCCAATTTCAGGCCCAAGGCTCTATCCATCATGCTACTTAGCTGTCTCATTATATTAGCTTATCAATACATCTATTTTTGTATCCTTAATGCTTAGCATAGTGACTTACACATAGTAGGCACTTAATATATATTTGTTAAAAATGAAATTAAAAATAAAACAGGAACTGTCAAATAGTTGATATTTTCCTCTGTATTCTTTGGCTCACAGGCCCAGAGTTTAGAGTGTGTGTGTGTGGGGGCGGGGGGGAGAATAATAATTTGTTCCTAGAAGAATTTCTCACCATGTGACCTTGCTACTTTCCCCTTTGCTTGTTATATTCTTTTTAATGAGCTTTTCTCTCATAGGATATTTAGGAGAGAGGGAGCTTGCCTATTTTAAATCAGTACTCATTTCTCCCAATTCTTGTCTTAAATCCTCCTTATGAGGCCAGTGGTAAAGTACAAACTGGAAAAGAAGGGTTGGTATATTTTAGGAGTCTGTTACAGTTTAGCAGTAGTAGTAGCTATGTTGTTGTTTTTCCTCCTGAATAATTTATTAAACAGAACCAAAAAGGGTCTTATTTTCAAATCTTCATAGAAGTCTGAGACAACCTCTGCTGAACAAAATTAATTATTAAATGTATAATATCATAAAACTTGTAACATGGGTAAAGCATGTTTCATCTCCATTGTTTGAGGATTGCTTTAGAATGGAAACATAATGATAATATACAAACACCAAAAATTCCCTTTGAGTCAGAATTCATAGCCATGACAAATATTTTAGGATAGATTTTTTTTCAGATTGGCATTTGTAGAATGGGGAAAAATAAGTTACTTTGCCTTTAAAAATAGAAGATTCAAATCATGTTAGAACTTATACAACGAATATAAATGAGGGGGGTGATAGTATTCTAAAAAAGAAGCTTTAGAACCACTGTACTTGATCCTCTCCCCTTCTGAATGTGGTGTGTCTCCAAAGGTAGAGGAAAAACCCAGGAATAAGCCTCTGGGGATCACTATGTTCTTAGTATTGGGGGTTAGAAAGAGTACTCTACTAGGAAGTCACTGCACAATTAAAAGAGAAATTCATAGAGTGAACATTTTTGGTGCTGTTAGCACTCCCAAAGTAAGTTAATATTACTACCACCACCACCACTAATAACAATGACAGTAATAATCCTTTGTAATCTATCAATTTCCCCTTGGGGAATGTAAAATTGAGCTACAGTAATTATTAAAGGCTTAATGCTTTTATTTTTTAACTTGAAGCTGAAATGCAGTCGGAGCAATTTAAAATAAATATTTTCAATTTCACAAAAGAGAAAGGAGGGATTTTTAGTGTGTTTCCATTAACATGGTTCAAAACAACTAAGAAGTTGACTGTGCATTGTAGATATTAAAGACATTGTTTAAATAATAACAATTTTGTATATAAGTATCAATTCTAAAAAGCAATATATGAGCATTATATGAAAGTTATAAAGTTGAGTTGTAGATTAAACTCCCAGAAATCTATCTTTTACATCCTCCCCAATTAAATGTAATAATATAACAATCTCAATAAAAACAAATTGGCAAAATCCCAAAATGAATTTCTTCAGAATCCCTGAGATTGTTTACCTCTTAGCATTAAAGGTGATTTATGCTATGAGAATGATGACCTCTGCTAAGTTCTGAGATCATATTTCAATTTTATTAATATAAATTATATTTCTATATATTGTACAGTTGTCTATCACTTAAGCCTCCGAATTTATTTACAAGTATAAAAACCCAAGAACAGCTTAACTTTATATGCTAAATATAATCATCAACATTTGAAAGGCAATCTCATATTAAGTTTGTTCAGAATTAAAGTGATATCACAATTAGCCTCCTCATAGAAATGCTTGACTAACTAGATGGCCCTGACACCCTGCTTTGGGATGTCAAGAGTTGAGGAGTCTCCTCAGAAGATGCTTTATCTACAGCTTCCTAAGTAATTCTCTAGAAATAGTCAACAGAATTTCATCTACTGACCTCACTTGCTGTGATGAAACATAAGGAGAGAAATGACCTGATCTTAGTTTAAATATCTACAATATTCACCTCCTTTAACTTTTTAACTTTTCCCTTCTGAAAACAGATCAGAAAGAGAATTATGCATCCTGATAATACAGCTAATCTTAACAGTTTTACTTAGATGATTTCAGATATGAAGGATAAGTCAGGGTATGTTACAACATGAAACTCATTGCTCTATGTGAAGAAAAAAAAAGAAAAGTATTACTATGGACAAAATGCAATGGTGGATAAACTACATATTTTTCCTGCTTCCCTGGATTTCATGGCTCTGGAGACAGAGACATTGAAATCTGAAAGAAGGGAGGGGGTATTTATTTCATCAATAATCCAATAAGTCATAGGATCATGAATCTAGAATGAGAAGAAGTCTCAGAGACCAGGTAGTCCAGGAGTTCTTAACATTATGGTAGATGATCCTCAAGAAGTTTGTGGATAGATTTCAGGTAGTCTCTGAATTTGGATGGGGAGAAAATGACATAATTATTTTAACTAAGCTCTAATTTAAAAATTCCCATTCCATTTATTTATTTAAAAACAATATTCAGAGACATGGTCCACTGGCTTTACTAGAGTGCCAAAGGGATCCATTATACACACAAACAGATTAAGAATCCATGAACCAATATAATGTTTTCTCATTTTTTCCTTATTTAACTGAGACCCAGGGAGGTAAAATCACTTAACCAAGATCACACAAGTAGTATTTACGGGTAGAGTTTGAATCCAGGTCTTCTTAGAACAGAGCTAAAGCTATTTCCACTATATCACACAATTTTAAGAAGAATATAAACATGTAAAAATTAGACATTTGACTAATTATCTTATCTCTACTTTAAATGATTCCCTCTTAATTCCTTGCCTTACATAAGTGTCCTATAGTGACATCAGGAAGTCAAAAATGATCATTTCAACTGACAGACAAAAGGCAACTTGTTTATAAATGAGGGACGAAGGGACTTTTAAGAATGAATGTAAAGTATGCAGTAGAAAATATCATTGCTAGGTCATTAATATTCTGTTTCAAGTTTCTTTTTTAAAAAATCAGAACAGGGTTCATATTAACATTGATGAAATCACATATCTATACTGCCTCCTTCATTTCTTTTTCAAGAAGTCTGCCATGTTAGTCTAGATGAGCGTTTCTTAACCTGCCATGAACTTGGTTTTTAAATGTGTGTATATATGTTTGTGTGCGTGTGTGTGTATGTATGTGTAAAAATGTATTTCACTATAACAATAATAGTAATTAACATGTGTATAATACTTCGAATATGTCAGGCACTCTGCTAAGTGCTTCACAATTTTTATTTCCTTCAATCCTTACAACAACCCTGGGAGATAGATGCTATTATTATCTCAACTTTACAGATGAGGAAACTGAAATAAATGGATTAAGTGACTTGCCCAAAGTCACATAGCTGATATGTATCTCAGGCCACTCTATCCACTGTGCCACTCACCTGCCCAATATAATTCATTCTCTTTGTAAGCCTATGTATTTTACCTGATGCATTTAAAAATATTATTTTAAGAAGGGGCCCATAGACTTTATCAGACTACCAAAGCAGTCCATCACATAAAATGGTTAAAAAAAAAAAAAGAGGATTGAAGGATTGAAAGGATAGAGGATTGAAATCAGGAGCTATCCTTAGTTCTGAATTTGTCACTTTATGTAAGAGGGACTGTTGTCCAATTATTAACAATTCCCTTTTTCCACTCTGATTTGTAAATAATCAGTGGGGCCTATTCCACAGTACTGAAGCCCATTCAAGAAATTGGTCCTATTCAGCAACTCTACCAGGGAACTCCCAATGGAGGAGGAGCCCTGAGGAAAAATATTGATTGTAATCCCAAGGGATCAGGAGGCCTTTATGGGTAAGAAACAGAGTACAGACCAAGAGAGCAATGACCTCAGCTCTCCCCATATTTCACTACCTTAGAAGCACTGACAATTTTCCGACTGCTAGAACTAGATTTGAAAACTGCAGTGATAAAATGCCTGAGGCTTGGGACAATACCTCTTCCCCAATCTTACCCCACACTAGGAACAGAGCTGAACATTAACATTAAGTTCCAACTCAAGAAATAGGGCGCAAAAATATGCACAACAAAAAGAAACTGATAACAAAAACTACTCTTGTGGCGGGGAAAATTAAGACACAAACTCAGAAGAAGACAGTAAAGTTAAAGCAGTTATAAGAAAAGACTCAAAGAAAACTGACAATTGGACATAGACCCAAAAAGAAGAGGTTTAAAAATTATTTTCAAAATCAAATAAGAGGGGTAGAGAGAAAAGTAAGTAAATAAATGACAATAAAGGAAGAAAATTATGAAAAGATAATTAACAGCTTGGTAAAAGAGACACAAAAATACAAAAGTAAGCAACACATAAAAAAGTATGGTTGGCCAAATGAAAAAAGAGGAACAAAAATTCACTGATGAAAATTACTACTTAAAAAGCAAATCTGGTAAGTGGAAGCTAATGAGTCCATGAGACACTAAGAAACAATAAAACAAAGTCAAAAGACCAAACAATAGAAAAGAAACAATAAAACAAAGTCAAAAGACCAAACAATAGAAGAAAATATGAAATATCTTATAAGAAAATAACTGACCTGTAAAATAGGTTAAGGAGAGATAGTTTAAGAATTATTGGATTATCTGGGAATCATGATTAAAAAAGAGCCTAGGTGTCATCTTTTAAGAAATTATCAAGGAAAACTGCCATGATATCCTTGAACCAGAATATAAAATAGAAATTTAAAGAATGAACCAATTACCTCCTGAAAGAGATCTCATAATTAAAACTCTCGGGAGTATTATAGCCAAATTCAGAGCTAGGTCAATGAGAAAATATTGCAAGCAGTCAGAAAGAAACTATTGAGATATTGTGGTTCCACAATCAGGATTATACAAGTTTTGTCACCTACCAAGTTAAAGGAGTAAAGACTTAGAATATGATATTTTAGAATGCAGACGAGCTGGGATTACAACTAAGAATTGTCTGCTCAGAGAAACTGAGTATAATACTTCAAGGGAAAATGTATATTTAGTGAAATAGATAATTTTCATGCATTCATAATGAAGAGACCAGAACTGAATTGAAAAATTGACTTTCAAATAGGAGACTAAAGAGAAGCATAAAAAGGTAAACAGGAAAGAGAAATTATAAGGAATTCAAGTAGATTAAACTGTTTACCTTTCTATGTGAGAAGATGATACATGTGTCTTCTAAGAACTTTAGCATTATTAGGGTTGTTAGAAGGAATCTACATAGAAAAAAAGGCTGTGGGAGTTAGTTGATTCAGTTGAGATGATGTAAAAAATGGTTAGGCAAAAATGAATGATACCATAGGAAAAGGGGGAAGGGAGAAAAAGAATGGGGATAATTATTTCACATAAAAGAGGTGTGCAAGGCAGAGTTTTCATAGTGGAGGGGTAAATGGTGGTGGTGGGAAATGCTTGAACATCCCTCACAACTACATCACTTCAAAGAGGGAAAATATATGTGGATAAGGCAAGAGTTTATAAACTAATAAGAGACAATATTACAGGAAGTAAAATAGGTAATTGTGGTTACATGAAATTAAAAAGCTTTTGGACAAACAAAACTAATATAGTCAAAATTAGAAGGAAAACAGAACACTGGGGAAAAATTTTACAGCAAGTTTCTCTGATCCAAACATCATCTCTCAAATATATAGGGGAAATGAGCCAAATATATAAAAGTAAATTCCTTTCCCCAGCTTATAAATGGTCAAAGGATATGAGCAGGCAGGTTTCAGAAGAAGAAATCAAGGCTATCAATATTTATAGGAAAAGTTCTCTAAATCATTGCTGACTAGAGAAAGACAAATTAAAACAACTCTGACATACCAACTCATAACTATCAGATTGACTAAAATGACAGAAAGGCAAAAAGACAACTGCTGGAGGAGATGTGGGAAAACAGCTGTTGGTTTAATTGTGATCTATTCTAGCCATTCTGGAGAACAATTTGGAACTATGCCCAAAGGGCTATAAAACTATGCATACCTTTTGACCCAGCAATACCACTACTAGATCTATAAGCCAAAGAGATCAAAAAAGGGAAAAGGATATAGATGTACAGAAATGTTTATAGTAGGTCTTTTCGGTGGTGGCAAAGAATTAGAAATCAAGGAGATTCCCTGCAATTAGGGAATGGCTGAACAAGTTGTAGTATATGATTGTGATGGAATGTTGTTGTGCTATAAGAAATGACTAGTAGGATGGTTTAAAAAAAACTAGGAAGACTTATATGAACTCATGCAAAGTGAAATGAAAAGAATGAGGAGAACACCATATACAATAACAGCAGTATTGTAAGATGATCAACTGTAAAAGAGTTAGCTACTCTGATCAAGACAATAATCCAAGTCAGTTTCAAAGGACCAATAATGAAAAATGCTCTCCACCATTAGAGAAATAACTGACGAACACTGAATGCAGATTCAAGCATACTTTTTAAAATTTCTTTATTTGTATTGTTTTATTTTGTTTATGTTTTCTTTTTCACCATGACTAATATGGAAATATATTTTGCTTGGTTGCACATGTATAATCAATATCAAACTGCTTACCCTCTCAAGGAGGCAGCAGGGGAGAGTAGGAGGGAGAGGATTTTGAATTCAGAATTTAAAAAAAAGATTGCTAAAATTTTTACACACAATTGGGAAATATTTAGCAAAATAAAAATTTTAAACAAATTTTAAAAAGAATAATGCAAGATAATCCAAAGAGCAAGAGAAGACAGGCGACTAGAATGAAGAAGGAAAGGCTTCACAAAGGGATTGGCATCTGAGTTGGGCCTTTAGGAAAACTAAGAATTCTCAGAGGTAGAACTGACCCTACAAGAGAAAACAAGAACATTCTCTAAAAGATTTTTACCTTAAAAGACAGTTAAAATCTTTGAACAATTCTCATTCCTATATCATTCTCTCCTAATATCTGTTGCTCTTATCAAGTTTTTTTTAAAATTCCAAACTTTCAAAAATTCTGGATTTTCTATGATTCAACAGTTTTTTTTTACTGACTTGGAGGATGGAATGTATGCTGTCATTGATGTTTGTAGTTTATTAATACATAAGAAATACTTTCTTTGGTTAGGTCAGTGTTCTGATCTTAAATAGCATCCAGTTTCTCACATTCTGTGGTAGATCATGAGACCAGAAAATCATTTACTGTTCGGATGGAGAGGAACATAAAAGATCAATATCTAACTGAACCCCTGGGTCATGTGTGAATCTCCTCCACAAAAATCCCAATGAGTGTTTACCCTGCCTCTGCTCAAATGCCTCCAATGATAGGGAACTAGTATATTACCCTCCCAGAAGTGAGGTCTATACCCAGACACCTATAGTTTCCTTTAAAGTATCCATCATTCACAAATCTATCAAGGCTCACTTTTATCTCATTGATATGTAGAGCCAGCTTTTATTCGAGGTAATAACAGAGGAGGCAATAGCAGGAGGGGTATATATGATGATGACTAGGTGGAGGATTTACCTGTGGAAATTATATGGGAAGAAGATATGATAATTTTCCTAGGCTAAATGGAAATGTTATACATCTGACATTAAAAATAAATATCTTCAAGAGTTCCTTAGTCTCAAAGGTTGAAGTACCTGAAATTTAAGTGACATGATGCCCTTTAATAAAAGCAACACCAATGTCCTTGCCCACTTGTGAAAAACATAGCCATCTTAAGTAAAATTTAGCCAATTCAAGCAATGCCTGATATAAATGAAGGTACATACTAAGTGACACAACAAGACCCTCCAGAGTTGATAGAAAAATACAAGCAACATCTGTTTCCCTTGCTAAAAATGTCAGTCATGATTAACTTTGCATGATAAGGTAAGCAACAAATTCTTACATTGTTTTATCTGAATGAAGTATTGCTAAAGTACACGCTGAAGGCAAAACATCACAAATCACTTGAAAGCTGTGCTGGATTAGCAAAGCTTAAGTACATCTTTTGTTTTGAGGTTTTGAACTATTTTGGCAAATAAAATGAATAAACATTGGCTATAGAGACAAAAAATCTGGGTTCAAAATCTGGCTCTGCTTTTGATCTAGCCATTTCCATTCTCTATACTTCATCTTTCTAAACTATATTATGTTAGACAGGTTGGTCTCTAAAGACTCTCTCAGTTCTAAAGCTGATTAAATCTACAAATATCACCCTGCCCACCCACCCCACCTCTCCCTCTCTCCCTCTCTCCCTCCCTCTCTCTCTCTCTCTCACACACACACACACACACACAGACACACACACACACACACACACACACACACAATGAGACAGCAACATGGCAAAATAGAGATGTGGTTTCAAATTCAGAAATTCTTGGTTTGTTGAGTCTTGCCTGTAATATACATTTACTGGCTAACCGTGACAAAGTTACTTAAGCTAACAACACTATGTACTACATACCCCTAAGCAACTCCCCAAGAGTATAAATTGCATTTCAGTTTTGAATATACATACATGAAGGGAGTTCCCCCACTAATAATATCTTACATTGGTACAATCATGGATCAAAATCAAAATAAGACAAAAACCGAAAATTAAGGTCATTTCCCCACATTCTCACATTCCAGTAATTTGAGTATGTTGTGCTTTCCATGATATCACATAGTATTGTCATGATGTCTGCTACCAAATACCTAAAGCAGTGCTTTCATTACATTGCTATGAATAAATTTCCATATTTTTCGTAATACACTAGATAGGAAATGGTGATAAAATCTCAACCACCAAAGAAGCCTGGTGTTACTTAGTGAGTTCGTATAAAGCTCTTTCACATCCTGCCTGCAATTTCTCTCCAACTTTGCCCAAAGTTCTTAATTACGCTTTGTGACTTCTGTTTTGTATTTCAAGGGATCCATTAATTCAATTATTAGAATGTAAGCTTCTTGAGGGTAGACACTTTCTCATTTTTATCTTTGTGTTGTCATAATCTAGCATAACATCTGCCTGATATATAAAAGTTATTTAATAATTGCTCCTTGATTAGTTTATTGATTCTATTGCTCTAGGTACACACGCTTAACATTGCTGATGGCAGTCCATATACACCTTATTCCAATGTGACTCTTGTTTCTGTCCTCCCATAAATCCTCCAAACACATTAAGTACCTTCTTTGGATCTCCACATTAGGAGGTTACCAATGTGCCAACACACAGTTCCTCTATTATTCCCTATTCTTACTACAAGACTGGTTTACCTCTTCTATTGCTCATCTGTCTCTTTGATTATACCTTTCATGTCACTCTTGTATGTGGTTCATCCCTAGGAATAGGCCACAACCTATTTACATCCACCATGCATCTCTCTAATGCCCTTTGAGTGACCTGTAATTTTGATTCATTTCAGAATAAGATATTACAGGACTGACAGCCATTAATCTTCACAGGAAGAATATGGGTCTTAAAACCACGAGTGATTAATTAGAAATTAATTTAGATCAGCAAGAATCCTTTTCAAAAAGGCAAATTACTTCACAAGAAGATTAGGCAGGCTATCATTCATTCACACCTGCCCTTGAATAAGTTTTAAAAGATCTTTTCTGGATAATAATTAGTTCCTATCTATTGGAGATCACAGCTTTAATTCTCTGCACATAGGTGATGGGGACTTTGATGGGAAACAAAAAGAAATCATTCTGAACAATGGCAGATGGGGCAGGGAGTACATGAAGTTTCATCTGATTCCCACACTCCATGAGAACACAAGTATGAATGACTTTGGATGAATCTGTGTGCTCCCTGCTGAGGATTTAGGAACTACAACATGGTAGGAATGGCCTCCATTGATTAGCTTGCTTCTCTTTTCTCCTTCAATAAAAACTTAAGGAGGAGAGGCTTCTATGATTTATTCTGGCTGAGTGAGCGTTGCTTGCTTTGAAATGTTTGTCATAAACAGAGATTTAGTGGTCTAAATGTTAGGTTTAGAGACCTTGAATCTCTAGTCTATCAGCAGTGTGTTGACATTACAGGTCTCATAACATTTTTGCTAAGAGCAGTCATTTGCCTCTGTCCTTGGTCACACATTTCTCTTTCCCCTATCACTGTGTGTGTGTGCTTTAGGCCCCCGCTATAATAATTGTTAGGACACTGGAACATCATTATTAAATTACCTAATAAGAATCTCTAGGATTCATGGGTTATTTGATTTTATATGAATAGAGACTTTAGTTACTTTACACACCAAAAAACAATAACAACCCAATAATAACAATGAAAAAACCCCACATATGAACTCAGTCATCCAACTACTCTCATGGTTTCAGTTAGCCTATCCAGACTCTTATATCTTCTTTTTTCCTGCTTCTTATTACATTTGTGATCTTGGGTGACCTGTGGTTCTTTGAGCCTCAGTTTCCTCATCTGTGAAAGGAGGGCTTTATACTAGATTATCACTGTTCTTTCCAGCTCTAATGATCCTAAGATTTTTTTTCTATTCTTTTCATCACCCATGATCCCATGAACTTTAGAGTTGGCTCTTAGTTATACTCTGGTACCATATTTCAAGTTTAAAGAACATTACTGCTTTCAGAATGAATCACATCAAACTTATTTTTTTCTTCAAAGTAGAGCATCCATGTAAATCAGTACTCTTCCAGGCCATCATTTTTGCTCTGGCCTCCACTTTTTAATCATAATTATGAGTATTTTTCAGAATGATTAGACTAATTTATATCTTCATCAGCAATGTATTAGTGTGTCTATCTTTCTAAAGGTCCCTTATCATTAACTACTTATATTTTTGCTATCATCTTTGTCAATTTGCTGCATATGAGGTACAAACCTGATTTTTAAAATTCATGTTAATAGTTTGCTATTATTTTAGCATTTGGTTATATCTTTTAACCATTTTCCATCAGACAATGGTTCTTATTCTTATGTATTTATGATAATTCCATATATGCATATTTTATCAAAGATATATGATAGATTTCCACTCCTCCTAAACTAGACTATTTCAGTAGCCTTTTAATCAGACTCACTGCCTCAAAAAATCGCCCTCTGCAATCCATCCTCCACACAGCTGTAATTTTCCTTAAGCACAGATCCAACCAAGTCACTTATGCATTGAATAAACTCTACTAGCTCACTGTGATTAAATATAAACTCCTTTTTTCATCATTTAATACTCCTTACAACCTGGCCTCAACCTGTCTTTCCAATTTCATTATACATTTCTTTCCTTCCTGCACACTGTGATTTAGCTAAACTAATCCTCATTCTGTTCCTTGTGTCTTTACACTGGCCTTTTCCACTCCTGTGATGTACTCCTTCCTCATTGTTTCATAGATGCTACCACTTCCTTCAGTCCTACAGTCTTTCATGGATGTGTCTAGTCTGAGATGGGTTCAAAGAAATTTATCATCTCATAGGCCATAAGATGATGATTTTTTCAGCCATAGCAGCTCTGGTAGAGTATTTACTAAGCAATAACAAGGTTAGAATCAGTGACAAAATACTCATAATAAGAAGATCACAACACTTTTAAAATATGTGATAAAGCACATAAGATATTCACATATTTGTAAAATTATAAGAGAACAGTAAATTCTTACGGGAAGTATATTTTAAATTTTTTTATTTTTATTTTTTATTTTTATTTTTAGTTTGCAACACTCGGGTCTACATAATTTTGAGTTCCAGATTTTCTACCCTGCCTCCCTCCTCCCTCCCCAAGACGACATGGAATCCCATATAACTTCCATGTATAACTTCGCATTGAATTAATTTACACACTAGTCAAGTTGTGGAGAAGAACCATGACCAATGGAACGAATCATGAGAAAGAAGAAACAGAACAAAAAAAATAAAAAACACAACCCAAAAACAAATACAAAAGAGAGGGAAAAAAGGGGGGGGAGAAAAAGGCTAGCATGAAGTGTGCCTCGATCTGCATTCATACTTCATAGTTCTTTCTCTGGATGTAGATAGCACTCCCCATAGTGAGTCCTTTGGAGCTGTCTCTGCACATTGTGTTGCTGAGAAGAGCAAAGTCTGTCAGGGTTAGTCCTCACAGAATCCATGTATCTGTGGTTGTGTATAATGTTCTCCTGGCTCTGCTCCACTCACTCAGCATTATGTCGTGCAGGTTTTTCCAGGTTGTTATGAAGCCCATATCATCCCCATTTCTTATAGCACAATAGTATCCATTACCTTCATATACCACAGCTTGTTCAGCCATTCCCCAATTGATGGGCATTCCTTTGATTTCCAATTCTTAGCTATCACAAAAAGAGTTGCTACAAACATTTTTGTACATATGGATCCTTTTCCCACTTGCATGATCTCTTTGGATTTTATGGAAAGTATTTTTAAAGTGCTTGGGCTATAAAAAAATCATAATTATTCATGATGACATATTCACCTTTCAGGTAATTAGTATGTAAACCCAAGTTTTTATAGCTGTATTTTTTTTTTCTGTTTGTAAGCAGATGTAATTACCTCTGGTTTAGACATTTGCAATCCATGAATAATGACCATCTTAGGACCCTTGACCCAGAGCCTTAATTTCTCTATCCACTCAGTCATTAAGTAACCAGTAATACCTTATTATCTAATCATTATTTCTGTATCTCAGCTGGCAACACCTTGGAAGTTTTGGCCAGCCTTTTTAAACTTTTTGCTTTACAAAAAATAAGGGATTGGAAAATTCTACTTAGAAAACATTGAATATGAATTTAATTTTCAGGTCTGGGGCTATTTTATTTAGTTGTAATCATGTTACCTGAACTAAAATGAAGATGAGTGTATAGGTTTTACACAGATTTAAGAAGCTTTTTCTTTAATTTTTAGTCTAAAACATTCTGGTGGCTTGAGATAATGTGACTCTGGTCTTCTATTCTCTCCTCTGCAGATGATCAAAGTGAATCTCTTTATGGAAACACCTGTGTGTGTGTGTGTGTGTGCGCGCGCACGTATGTGTGTGTCTCTGTGTCTGTGTCTGTATCTCTGTGTATGTGTGGGTGTGTTTGTATCTTTTTCTGTCTGTGTGCATCCGTGTGTGAATGAGATACAGTTTGGTAGACAAAATACAGTGATGGTAAAGTGAAATTTGGCTTTAGAGTTTTATTTAGTTTTCATTTTCATGAAGTATCTTTTGTACAGAGGAAGGAGAAACCTGAAAACTGATGTGATCCTTGTTTATTCTTTCATTGTTGGCACAAAGTTCTGGAGGTATACTGTTACTTCAAACCAATGTCAACCACTGTCAGACAAGGTTGCCACTAATGTCATAGGAAAAGTTGAAATGAGACAAAGGTAGTATGTGTGAGGAAAGACTAATTCCTATTGTTTCTGTTAGCCCTTCAATACAACCAGGGCTTCCATCTATCATATCCCACAAAGGGTTCAGATAATGTGAAAAGTATCCTCTTAAAGATGCACATAAAAATGTTTATTCTTCTACAGGACTCACTTTAGTTTCATTAGTGTCCTCTGTGTTCAAAGTCCAATATGAGGGCCTTCCCCATGACATATGAATTGCTACATCCATCTCCTCCCTGTGCCATCCTTTTATCCTTCCCTCAAATACGTCTGTCTCTATACCATCTGCAAAAAAATCAATATTGTCACATACTAAATCTTGCATATATATGTCATGCATGTCATTTAGTAAACATGTAAGTTTACAAATTACACCAATTAGCTGTATCAAAGTAGTTGAAGAGTACTGCGCCTTCTCCCAGAAGCACGACGAGAACCTCCAGTGGTATGGTGGAATTTGTGACCCTTTCCAAGACCCCGACTCTTTCGGGCCAGTTGAGGTAAGCTCCCCCCCCCCTCCCGCTTCTCTCTGTGTTTGTGTGCTGGCTTGGTGATCCTTCGAGTGTCAGGGTTTCGTCTGATAGCTTTATGATATGGATCAATAAGAATAACCTCAAAGAATTTGTAGGTTGAATCTTCACACACCTGTTATGAGTTCAAGACTCTTGGGGCCCCAACAGTGGTGGCGAGGACGTTCTTCTGCTACAGACTGAAGGCTCCTGGCAAACTTCAGCTGATTGATGCCAGGATACACGGGTTTACCATAGGTTGCACCCATGGGAACTGGACGCTTTCAGCCACCACAGTGAACTCGGATACGGTAGATGACATAACCTTGCTTGGCCTTGTAGCCCAGCCTGCGGGCTCTGTCAGGTCTGGTGGGCCGGGGCACGGAGCAGCAAGGACAGCTGGCCCTACTGCCAGCAGCGCACTCGCAGTGGGAGCCACGTGAAGGCTGACTGCTTCCTCTTCCACAGCTCCTGGATGTACTTGTAGGCCCCCATCCTAGCTCACACCTAGCCTGCCTGTTGGCTTCTGCCAACCGGAAAGGAAGAGTCCCAGTCTTACATATATTTTTAATTGCTGCTGTTACTGGATTCCAACTTCCATTTATTTATTATCAGTAGCTACAATTTTTCATTATATTTTCTTTTTTTACTTCTTCATTCCACTTTTTCTTTTTTTATTAATTTATGTTAAAGTTAAATACTAAAACTTAAATACACAATAAGAAAAGAAAAAGAATATGTATTATAAAGTTAAATGCTAAAACTGAAAAAGAAAATAAAAAAATAAAAAAACATTGCCATGTTACAGCTGAATCTAAGAGAGGATTCAAAATACACAGCAATAAATTTCCATTTCAAGAAAGCCTATATAATAAATATTGCACATTGCATCCAAAATTGTCCATCTTTTCTTTGCTTCTTTGTAAGTTTCCTTTTGTTCTCTTCTGTGCACTTTTTATTTTATTCTTTCACCCTTTCTCCCCCAACCCCCAGGAAGGCTACAATTAAGCAAGGATATAGATATACATATGTATGTGTGTGGGGGTGGGGGTGTGGGCGTGTGTATGTGTGTATATATCTTTATATATGTATATATGTGTGTGTATATATTCATATACAAATGTGTGTGTGTATATATATATATATTCACATACACACATATATACATGCAAATATACACTTACATATATACTCATATACACACAAACATAACATATGCATATACACATGCAAATGTACACTTACATAAATATGCTTAGAAATCTATACTCATGCTCCTACATAGACATATACATTCATATACCTCTATGTAAGGCCATACTATACTTAATTGTCCTCTGTTTCTCTGAGAGTGGATGACATCTTCCTTGGTAAGACCAATTCTTTCCATATTTTTTCTTTTTTTTAAATTTATTTAATTTATTTAATATATTTAATGTTCAGAATTGATTTTCAACAGAGTTTGAATTACAAATTATCTCCCCATTTCTACCCTCCCACCCACTCCAAGATGGCGTATATTCTGGTTGCGCTGTTCCCCAGTCAGTCCTCCCTTCTGTCACCCCACTCCCCTCCCTTCCCCTTTTCCTTTCCTTTCTTGAAGGGCAAGATAAATTTCTATGCCCCATTGCTTGTGTATCTTATTTCCTAGCTGCATGCAAAACTTTTTTTTTTTTGCTTTTGAACATCTGTTTTCGAAACTTTGAGTTCCAAATTCTCTCCCCTCTTCCTTCCCCACCCATCCTCCCTAAGAAGGCAAGCAATTCAACATAGGCCACATGCTTATCATTGTGTAAAACCCTTCCACAATACTCATGTTGTGAACGACTAACTATATTTTGCTCCTTCCTAACCTATCCCCCCTTTAGTGAATTTTCTCCTTTGACCCTGTCCCTTTTCGAAAGTGGTTGTTTTTGATTACCTCCTCCCCAATCTGGCCTCCCTTCTATCATGCGATTCTTTATCTTCTTCCTCCTTCTTTCCTGTGGGGTAAAATACCCAATTGAGTGTGTATGGTATTCCCTCCTCAGGTCAAATCCGATGAGAGCAAGATTCATTCATTCTGCCTCACCTGCCCCCTCTTCCCTTCCTACAGAACTGCTTTTTCTTGCCACTTTTATGCAAGATAATTTACTCCATTCTCTCCCTCCCTTTCTCCCTCTCGCAATATATTCCTCTCTCATCCCTTAATTTGATTTTATTTTTTTTAAGATATCATCCCTTCATCTTCAACTCACCCTGTGCCCTCTGTCTAAATATACATATATACACACACAGACATGTACATACACCTACACATATACATGCATATACACACGTGTGTGTATATAGATATAGATATACACATATACATATGTACACACACACACATATTCCCTTCAGCTACCCTAATACTGAGGTCTCATGAATCATACACATCACCTTTCCATGTAGGAATGTAAAAAAACAGTTCAACTTTAGTAAGTCCCTTGTGATTTCTTTTTCTTGTTTACCTTTTCATGCTTCTCTTGATTCTTGTGTTTGAAAGTCAAATTTTCTATTCAGTTCTGGTCTTTTCACTGAGGCAGCTTGAAAGTCCTCTCTTTTATTGAAAATCCATATTTTGCCTTGGAGAACAATACTCAGTTTTGCTGGGTAGGTGATTCTTGATTTTAATCCTAGCTCCACTGACCTCCAGAATATCGTACTCCAACCCTTTCGATCCTTTAATGTAGAAGATGCTAGATCTTGTATTATTCTGGTTGTGTTTCCACAATACTCAAATTGTTTCTTTCTGTCTCCTTGCAGTATTTTCTCCTTGATCTGGAGCTCTGGAATTTGGCAACAATATTCCTAGGAGTTTTCTTTTTGGGATCTTTTTCATGAGGCAATCTGTGGATTCTTTCAATTTCTGTTTTACCCTCTAGCTCTAGAATATCAGGACAGTTCTCCTTGATAATTTCTTGAAAAATGATATCTAGGCTCTTTTTATGATCGTGGCTTTCAGGTAGTCCAATAATTTTTAAATGATCTCTCCTGGATCTATTTTCCAGGTCAGTGGTTTTTCCAATGAAATATTTCACATTGTCTTCCACTTTTTCATTCCATTGGTTCTGTTTTTATAATATCTTGATTTCTCATAAAGTCACTAGCTTCCACTTGCTCCAATATAATTATTAAGGTAGTATTTTCTTCAGTGGTCTTTTGGACATCCTTTTCCATTTGGCTAATTATGCCTTTCAAGGCCTTCTTCTCCTCATTGGCTTTTTGGAGCTCTTTTGCCATTTGAGTTAGTCTATTTTTTATGGTGTTGTTTTCTTCAGTATTTTTTTCAGTATTTTTTTGGGTCTCCTTTAGTGAGTCATTGACTTATTTTTCATGGTTTTCTCACATCATTCTCATTTCTCTTCCCAAATTTTCCTCTAATTCTCTAACTTGCTTTTCCAAATCCTTTTTGAGGTCTTCCATGGCCTGAGACAAATTCATGTTTTTCTTGGAGGCTTTTGATGTAGGCTCTTTGACTTTGTTGACTTCTTCTGGCTGTATGTTTTTGTCTTCTTTGTCACTGAAGAAAGATTCCAAAGTCTGAGACTGAATCTGAGTGTGTTTTCGCTGCCTGGCCATGTTCCCAGCCAACTTACTTGACACTTGAGTTTTTTGTCGGGGTATGACTGCTTGTAGAGTAAAGAGTACTTTGTTCCAGGCTTCAGGGGATGTGCTGTTGTTTTCAGAGCTATTTCTATACAGCCAGCTCTGCCACACCAGCACTCCTACTTCCCCAAGAACTGCCAAACCGGACCTGACTCACATCTTCAGCAAGCTCTGCACTACTGCTCTGATCCTCCACTTAATTCCTCCCACCAGGTGGGCCTGGGGCCAGAAGCAACTACACCTGTAGTTCTGTAGCTGCACCACCTCCGCCGCCTCCGGGGCTGTGGCTGAACCCGAACTCCTTTTACTCCCTGCAGCTTTTCCCACTAACCTTCTCTGTTGTCTTTGGTGTTTGTGGGTTGAGAAGTCTGGCAGCTGCCACAGCTCACTGATTCAGGGCGATAGGGCCTGTTCTGCCCACCTCCTGGTCTGGTTGGTCCTGCCGCTGCCCACACTGGGCTCCGCTCCCCTTTGCTCCCCTCCACTCCCAGCTCCATGCGCAATAGACCTCACCCAGCAACCATCCAGGCTGTCCTGGGCTGGACCTCCACTTCCCTCTGCTATTTTGTGGGTTCTTTAGTTCTAGAATTTGTTCAGAGCCATTTTTATAGGTTTTTGTAGGGACGTGGCAGGGAACTCATGCAAGTCCCTGCTTTCCAGCCACCATCTGTTTTATTAATCTGGCTAGCAGCTCCTGTGGGGGCATAAGATCCCCCTACAGCCAGCACCCAGGAGGCTGCTGGCATACCGGGAAAGCACAGGTTCTTTTTATCTGCTTAAACAAGTAAAGCACGGTGAAGGGGTTGACCAGCTTACTTTAATCCAGCATTCAGTTAGCATACAGACAACATTCATTTATTTCAGGGGAAAAATGCCAGCATTCAGTTAGCATTCAGTTAGTTCAGGGGAGCATACAGACAAGCATCAAGAGACATACCAAACACAGATTCATTCACTTACTTCAGGGGGAAAAGCCAGCACGCTGAGGTTCAGAACCTTCATTTAGTTCAGGGGAAACGAACCAGTACCCCGAACTTCAAAACAAAATACAAACAAATTACAAATATCAACAGACAGACCCAACACAATTCATAGTTACCAACATTTGGGCTTAGCCCGAGAGCAAGGGCTGGCCCAGAGTCACACTTGCCACTGCTCCCACGCCAACCAGAAAAGGAAAGAGGAATCTTCAAGCCATCTTCTCCCCTCTTACAGAGTTTTCGACATCATCAAGCACCACCTGAATGACCAGGGCTGATTGGTTCTTCAGTTGGCCCCTTCCCCTAGCGTAGATTAGGATAACACCTAATAGGGTGTGGCTCTGGATTCAACACCTCCCCTCAGTCAGCCCCATGACTCATCACACAGGAAGTTCTCTGCTCACAGGCATGGGTCTCTGGGCTTCCTGTCCCGGAAGAAGAGCAGCAAGCCCGGCACTCAGCAAGGCCCAATGAGAGAAACTGAGCCACCCAAAGAAAACAAAGGCCATTCTGGCCACACCATCTTGGCTCTGCCTCCTCTTTCCATATTTTTCTAAGTCCACCAACTCGTCATTTCCTACATCATAGCAATACTCCAACCTTATACTGTGTACTTACTTTAAATGGCCTAAAGCAATATTGATTAATATGCCTGACATAGCATAATTTCCCTATTTTTCTATTTTGATTAAATCTATTATTGCTTTAACTTTGAGATCATGATTACTACCTCTGCTTTTTTTCCCCTTATAAATTCTGCTCTTGATCTTTATTTCATGTTTGTGCATCTCTTATTTTCTATCCCTCCTGAGTCCTCTACTTTATTTCCACCTGCTACCTTGCCTTCCTATTACTTAACCTACCCCCTTTCAAAGATCCCTCCCTTATCTTCTCCCCCTACCCTTCCCTCTTAGCCTCTTGTTTCTATCTGAATTTAGAAGACTTTTATATCCTTCCAAATTTATAGGTTATTCTTTCTTTATCCTATTCCTGTTAATTTAGACACCCTTAGAGACAACCCCACTTTATCCTATTCCCTCACCCTTTTATATCTTTATAAATTTAGACTTTTATTCCCTTCTGAACATATGTATTTTCTTATTCTCTCTTCTCTCTGATGTGAGTAGGGTTCCCTTTAAAAATCCTTCTCTTATCCTCTCACCCCTCCTCATTTAGAAGACTTTTATACTCTTCTTATATATACATATATATATATATGTATATATATATACATATATATATATGTATATATATATACATATATATATACACACACACACATATACTTATATATGTGTGCACATATATATATATATATATATATATATATATATATATATATATATGTCTTATTCCCTCTTTAACCAATTCGTGATGAGAATAGGGTTCTAGAACTACCTGCCCTCCTCTCCTATCTATTTCCTCTGTGTCAATTCTTCCTTTTGCCCCTCATTTGTATAACATAATTACTCTTTTTACCTTTTCCTAAATGGTTTTGCTTTGTAAAATCAATCATACTCAGGTCTACCTGAATCTTTCTTTCAAATTACTCAATTACTTCTAATAATCTTAAACATACATTTTACATTATCTCATATAAAAATTAAACAATCGGTCTTTATTGAGTTCCTTGTAATTAGTCTTTGATGTGTACTTTATATTTCTCTTGGATCTTGTATAGGAAATTTTCCATTAAGTTTAAGGTTTTTGGTGCTTTTTGGCAACAAATTCCTGAAAGTCTATTGAATGTCCTTTTATTTTCATTCAGGATTATGCTTAACTTTGCTGGGTATGATATTTTTTGGCTAGAACCCCAGTTCTTTTGCTCTTTGATATACGGTGTTCAAAGACCTGTGGTCTTTTAGTGTCACTACTGATAGATCTTGTGTGATTGTAATTGTGTGGCTCTACCAAATTTGAATTGTTTTTTCGTTTCTCATATTTTCTCCTTGAGCTAGGGGTTTCAGAATTTAACTATAATATTTCTATATGTTTTCCTAATGTGGTCTCTTTCAGGTGGTGATTGGTGGATTTTCTTTCTATTTCTACTCTCCCCTCTTGTTCTAACACTTCAGGAAAATTGAAAATTTTCTTTAATTATTTCTTACATTATTGTATAAAGATTGTTTTTTAATCATATTTTCAGGTAGTCCAATTATTCTTATGTTTTCTTTTCTCAATCTGTTCTCTGGATCAGTTGTTTTACTTACGAGATGTTTCACATTCTCTTCTATTTTTTCATTCTTTACTACATTCATTACTTCTCCATTCCCACGTTTACTCCACTTCTAAATAAATAGCAAAGAATTTCTTGAATATTATGACATTTCTTACCAGGCAAGGATCAGAGAGGGAAGGACAAATGATTGTCATGCTTTTGTGTCCTTTGCCTTGATCCATTTCCTACACAGGAAATTTTTAACAGTTTGGGCATATAACATTTCCAATTATTTTCTAATTCCTCTCAAAATCATTCCACTTTAGCATTTTCATTCTTTGATCTTCACAAACTTCTTATCTTCCTTCCCATGTGCTCAAATGACTCACAAAATGTCCAAGACCTTTGAACTGTTTGAATTACCCTATTTAATTAATATGGATTTTTCCTCCTTCCTTTCATTGCCCCTCTTCATGAATGTGTGCATTCTATTTCCTATCTCTCCATTGTCTTATAATTGATGGAAATCTGTATTCTATTTATCTATCTCTGAACCTTCTGCATCTTTTCCCTGCATCTAATTTAATTGTTCCCTATGTCATCCTCTCTGAATTTTTTGTAGCAATGGATACTGTTGATAATCCACTTGTTTTTGGAAAATTTTCAACTTTCATAACACTGAACTATTTTTCTTTCCACTTTTTTGCTCATTTTATATCTTCTTTGGTAATCTCTGCCTTCCCCAATGCATCTCTTTTCTCCCAAGTTTGTATTCTTGTGCCTTCATTATACTTTATCAACACACACACATACACACACACACACACACGCATGCACACACTCCCTTGGTTAGGTGAACTCATCTTTCATTTTTTAAATTCTTTCTTCTAGGCCAGGAATGGGGAACCTGTGGTCTCAAGGCCACATGTGGCCTTCTAGATCCTTGGGTGTGGCCTTTTGACTGAATCCAGGTTTTACAGAACAAATTCTTTTATTAAGAGGATTTGTTCTGGGAAGTTTGGATCCAGTCAAAGGCCTGCTCTTGAGGGCCTAGAGGACCACACGTGGCCTCGAGGCCACAGGTTCTCCACCCCATTCTAGACTCTCAGATCAAGAACTTCTGTATTGACTCTCAATTGCACGCAGCTGATATTTCTGACAACAGATTCATTTTTATGTCTTACCATCACTCCAAACTCAACATTTGTAAAGCAGAACACATATTATTCCCTCCTTTCTTTCTTAAACATTATCTTTTATGTCAGTGGAATGATTATTGTTTTAGTCTTGCAACCTAACTTATTACCTTACTGTGATCTTTGATCCTTTTCTCTTCCTGATCCTCTGTTAATACTATTTGTTTCCTCTCATAAATTTGTCCATTTTGGAATGTATCTTACTTTTTGTAAATATTCAGAATGTCAAATTTATCTGGCATAATTGCCCTATTTATTTTCTCCAATTTGCTAACAAATCTTTTTCCCCTCTATCCAGAATAATGTTTCCAAATTAATATTTTTAATACACTTTTATCATCTCTCTCTCAGTATCCTGTTTATTTGCTGCCTATTGTTCCAAATCCAAGCTCCTCTGCATGGTTTTTAAGCCTCCATATATTAGCTTTCCAATCTTATTTTCCACCTTCCATACCTATCACATCGATTTCCTCACTTCCCCTGCCCACATATGCATCCTACTCATCACACCCCATCCCCAAAATAACTTCCATTCCCCTCCAGCTATCCAAAGCTTCCCCATTATTCAGAGAAATTCAAAATCTGCCTCTGTGATGAAGCTTAGTCAGATGACTCTTCATATTGACAAACATTCAAGTAATTGTCAGGTATTTGTTAAAAACATGCTACCACAAGAGGTGCTGACTATATAAAGACTAAAGTCAAACATTTCGTTACCTCGAAGAGTTTACATTTCTTCTAGTTTTCTAATCTTTTTATCCTCACCCTAAATATTATTCAGGTTAGCACTTGTAATTGTTTTCTAGTCCTTTCATATGTGTTAGTTTTGTACCCTGAGCTAGATACTAAATTTTTTGAGTATAAGAGACGTATGGTACCTCATGCTTCTTTTGAATGCCTCTCTATGTCTCATATAGTATTTAGCACAAAGTAAGACTTCAGTGAATAATTTTAAAAATGTGTAGCAAAGCATAGAGGATTACAAAATATTAATGCTGAGCTAACTACCTTTCTCTGCCCCTGTTCCAGGTATTGGTGGACAGTAGATAAGTTTTGTTTGTCTTTTAATTTTGTACTTCATCTGCCCTGGCATGGATAAACAGAAACAGCTTTATTCAAAACTTTACAAAATGGAATAACTAATGGAAAAATACTTGTAAAAACTGTTGCTATTTATAGAATGTAGAATATAAGCTTATAAGGGAAAAGATTGTTTTATTTCAATTGTTAACTATGTAGTACCAATCTTAGATCCATGTTGCTGAATTGAGCTAAATTATTAAATAACCAAATAACTGCTGACAGCTATCGTTGGGGATTCAAAGCTTACGGTAGAATGATTTTATTGGAAAAGTGTTTCTCATGTTTACATATCCACCATTCAGCCACTAAATAATTTTCTGAAACTATGTCTCACCACATCACCTTTGCCCTTTCTCCTACTCAATAGTCCCTGATGGTTCCCTTCCTCTAGGATAAAACATAAACTCTTCTGTTTGTCATTTTAAAGCTCTCTACAACTTGGTGCCATCCTACATTTGTAGTTTTCTTATATATTATTTCTTATGCACTTTACAATCCAGCCATGCTGACCTACTTCCTGGTTACACACCACACTCCTTCTCCTATCTCATAATTTTATCTTGGCTTTCTCTCATGCCTGTGAAACTCTCCTCACTTTCACTCTTTTGGAGTTTCTAGTTTCCTTCCAAACTCAGCTCAATGACCAACCATCTATCTGAAGGCTTTGCAAGACTCTCTACTTGCTGTGACTTTCCCTCCAATATGCTTTATATGTGTTTTGTATGAATCTATACATGTCCATGTTGTCTCCCTCATTACAAGGTAAGCTTCTTTAGGCAGGGGCTAGGTTTCTTTTGTTTTAATTTTTCTACTACCTAGGATATAGTAGGTGCTTAATGAGTGTTTGATTGATTGATGATTTTCAACATGGAGGGATCAGAGAAGAAGGAAAATTTGGAGTCAGTGTGGGAATTAATAAAAATACAATCATTAGTGATGGAAAAGACTAATTAAAGTTGGATGTAAATTCACCAAAATAGGCACTCATTTTTAAAATCATTTCTACATATTGTTTTTTTATGACTTTTATAGGTTTTTACCTCAAAGAGAGTGTCTTCTTTTTCCTAGGAAGACTCAGTTAATCAATGCAGTAAACTCTGTTATCTGGCATTCCATCAAGCATTAATCTCTATTAGCTGCCATAACTAAGTTTCACTAGTATAATGGTCACTGAAGCTCATAATTATGACTTCAAAGTACTGCAAGATACTAAAATGGCTTATGAATCATCAAAGGAAGATTAAATTGTGTTCATCTCAGGTTTTGTAGTAAGTGTATTTTATTCTATTCTATTTCTCTGAAGGCAGAACTAGTATATGAGCATACATATAACCATAAATTACATAGGATATATCATATATACATATGTACACATATATACACACACAATTCTTTTAACTATAATATTTGATTAACCAGAACATCAATTCCCTTGCTACATTATAGAGCTGAAACTTTATTGTACAAATTTTTAACTATTTATTTATAAGTATCAATAACATCTTTTACTTGTCGTGAGAGAGAAGAGACACACAAGTAACATTAGGACACCAAGAACAGAATACCTGGAAGTATTAAAACAAGCCTTCAGAACTCTTAGCAATTGTTCTTGTTTGAACATCTCATGTGATGCCATATTATAACTATTTTAATTAAGTATATTCTTTATTATCAGAATTATTTAACTAGAAAAATTAAGAATAGGATTGTCTCTCAAGATTACCTAGTAATTAGTCACCTTTAAACTTCTCTTCCTCTCAATGCCTCAAATCAACAACAACAAATATATGTTTACAAAATAATAAAAAAATGAATAATGCTAAGAAAAGAGAGGAACTAGTTTTCTTGAAGCTAATATACCCCCCACATACCAAAATAAGACCCTAGTATTTGCTGTCCTGTTTTAGTTGCCATCCTAGTCTGCTTTAACCTCTGTTTCATCCCTTCTTATAAGCCCCATCCCAGACTGGTCTATGACCAAACTCCTTTTCACAGATCTAAATTTCCCTGCACTTATTTATGCTCTGTCCCACTGAAATAATGCTACATGCTTTCACCATCTCCTAGCCAGCTTCAGGACATGTCTCAAGGTTCAGAAATGAGATCACCCTTGAGTGACTCTTTGATAATTGCCCCAAGCTCATCCAATGTCTTCTGAGAAGCAGTGAAACCATTCCCATAAGCCAAACCAGTAATATGCAGAACCAGAATACCAAGAAGAAACCAAAGATAAGTGCTAATACCTCAGAGCAATGCAGATAATACTCCCAGAGCACCCTTAACTCTTAATCTGCATAAGAATGAAGTAAATTTGAAAAGAAGGGAACTCATAATCCAACATTTGACATAAAAGGGAAAGGAACTATATTAGAAGCCAGACTATAGGTAGATTCCAAAGAAAATGAGCAAAGAGAATGGCCAGGTGAAGAGAAAAAAGGAGATAAAAGATGTATCCCCAAGAGAGCAAGGTAGCGTGGTATCATGATTAAAATACTTGATATGGAGTTAAGAAGGTATGGATTAGAATCCTGCCTCTGATCCTTACTAACTCAATAAACCTGGACAAGTCACTTAATCTCTATGGGTCTTAGTTTCCTCATTTGTAAAAGGAAGAGTTGGATTCAATAATGTCAAAGTTCTCTTCTGGTTATAAAACTATAATCCCACGATCCTATGACTTTTTATATAGAACATATTTGATTAAATTCTACCATCTATTCCAGGAACTAATATTACATAGAAGAAAATCTATAAGCATAAGAAAAGTAAGAACAATGAAGAGAGGCACTAGAAATGTATGTAAAGATGCTGACAGGTGGTAGTTTAGGGAATGAAGAAAACCTTGAGAATGTCAAAAAACACTCTTTATATAAGGATGACAGAGGTAACCCAAAGGAAGACATAACAATAAAACTTTATATTGAGAGACTAGTTTCCAGACTATAGCCATTCTCAAACTTCTTGGTCTCTGGACCTTTACATTTCATAAAAATTATTAAGAATCTTCCCAAATAGCTTTATTCTTGGGTTGTATCTATCAATATTTATTGATTTTAAAGTATTATGATATGGATAATTTTGACTTTGCAGACTGCTAAAAGTGTCTAAGGGACCTCCAAGGATCCCTAGAACACATGTTAAGAATCACTATTCTAATATATTGCAGAAAGGGTAGGAATTAGGAGGGATAAGAGGATCTGTGGATTTAAGGATAATTAGGAAAGCTTAATTTACTATAAATGAATGATATTAAAACTAATGGAAAAGTTGATGGAGGAAAAGAGGATTACGTATAACAGTTTCATCTGATATGGCAAGGGGAAGGGTGAACAAAAAATAAAAGAAGAGCAGTGGTTGATAAATATGTTGAGGCAATTTTTTTAAAATGGTAATACTATCTGCATTAACATATAGATTTATTTCTATTACAATTAAATGATTAAAGAGCCACTTTATACCACTTAGCAAAATAGCAACACAATTTGGAGAAGCAAAAGAGATTGACAAATGATAAAAAAGAAAAGATAAATGATAAAAAAATAAGATTGAGGATCCACATTCAATATGAACTCTTACAAAACCTGGGGGAGAAAGTAAGTTTAGATCAAAACCTTACACCATCTACCACAATAATTAAGTCCAAATAAACATAGACACTAAATACAAACTATCACCTCATACATTAAAAAAGCAAAATAATACTTTTCATAACTATGACTGGGTGATGGGGCAGGGGAATAAACAATCAAATAAAGGACAGATATAACTGTTAAATCTAAAACTCAATGCTTTGATGGAAATTCAAAAGCTTTGGCTTGAACCAAAAGATGTAACTAGGTTAAGAAGAGAAACTACTGGCTGTGAAAAAAAATCAAATCAATTAGCTATGAAAAAGTCAGATCCAAGATATATCTATATCTGTGTAATTGTTAAAAATATATGGGGGAGGCATCTAGGGGGTGCAGTGAGTAGAGCACCAGCCCTGGAGTTAGGAGGACCTGAGTTCAAAATCGGCCTCAGATACTTGACACATCTACTGGCTGTATGACCTTGGGCAAGTCACTTAACCCCAATTGCCCTGCCAAAAACAACAACAAAAACAACATAAAAATATATGGGACCAAGTATCATTCTCCAATGGATAATGATAGCATATGGGAAAAAGTTCACAAAAAATAAGTCCAAATTACTAACAACAGTATGAAAAAAACACTTCAAATCATTGTTATTAGGAGAAATTCTAAATTTCTCCTTCTAATTAAAATGATTACAGTTTTATATACACATCCAGTTGGCAAGGTTGATAAAAGACAGTAACAGTTACTGATAAAGGTGGGCTGTGAGGAAACAACAGATAAATACTATGTGGGTAAATATGTGAATTGCTCTCACAAATCTGAAAAGACAATTAGAATTATGCAAGATGAGGTCATACCACTTCTAGTCAAATATAGCAAGGACATTAATGACAAAAGAGGAAGTTTTCATATATAACAAGTTATTAATCATCTCACTTTTGTCATGGGGGAAAAAGAGGAAACAAAGTGGTCACCCTTAAATGGGAAATAACTGAATAAACTGTGGTACCTAAATGTTATGGAATATTATTATTCTGCCTTAAGAAATGATGTTGAGGAGGATGGAGCCAAGATGGATGGTGGAAAGCAGGGACTTGTGTGAGCTACCACTCAGATCCCACCAAACACCTATAAAAAATGACTCTGAAAAAATTCTAGGACTGCAGAACCCACGAAATACCAGAGGGAAGCAGGGCTCCAGCCCAAGACAGCCTGGATGGTCATGGGGTAAGGTCTATTGCACGGACCTGGGAGCAGAACGGAGCAGAGACCAGCATGGGCCACACGGACCAAACAGACCATGAGCCAGGTGGAACAGGCCCTAGCACCCTGAATCAGTGAGCTGTGGCAGTTACCAGACTTCTCAACCCACAAACACCAAAGACAACAGAGAAGGTATAAAGGCAATCAGTGAATGGGAAGATCATCCCCGCCCATTTGAGTGGCCTTCAGGGGTGGGGCTCTCAGGGTCATAGGAGTAGTGGCTAGGATTGGAGCCAATGGTAGGTGCCTGAGTTCTGGTCCACGTGATGACATGAAGCTGTGGTGGAAGGAGCTTGTTGACTGGTTGGAGCAGAGCTAAGAGGCAGTTGGTGAGAGCAATTAAGAGCTGAAGGAGACAGGGAAGCAGTCAGCTAGCTGGAACACAGTTTGGAGATTGTGGCAGATGTGGCAGCAAAGGTGGCAGGCACTACAAAAAAGCAGGACTGACCCTTGTGGAGACTGGAGAGTGCTGAGCAGGGGCTTGAGGTCAGTGGGTGGTCTTCTTGCTGGAGGGCCCTGGCATTCGGGAGAAAGCACCAGTATGGCTTGGCTTGCTGTCATAATGTTTTTCTGTGGCCTCCTGGTCAATATTGCGAGATGGGCATACTGGTTTTGGAAGGTTCTTGCCAGAATGTCGAATTGGGGACACTGGTCCATGGCTCTGCTACTTTTGAGTTTCAATAAATGCTTTAACTCCTCTGCCTTCTACTTAGAGAATTTCTTATATCCTGTAATTCTGGACCATTCAGGCATATTCATGGTTATCTTTGAAGTCATGAATTCTGCCTTAATGATAAAGAAGGTGAGTGGGAAATGCTGCTGGTACAGAGTGAAAGGAGTTTGCAGTTCAGCCACTGCCCCAAGGGCATCAGAGGTGGTGCAGGTACAGAACTACAGCTGCAGTTGCTTCCAGCCCCAGGCCCACCTGGTGGGAGGAATTAAGTGGTGGATCTGAGCAGGAGTGCAGAGCCAGATTAGATCTGAGTCCAATCAGGGTTGGCAGTCCTTGGGGCAGGAGTAGCACTGGTGTGGCAGAGCTTACTGTGCAGCTCTGAAAACAATAGCACAGACCCTTAACTTTGGGACAAAGTATGCTATACTCTACAAGCAGTCATACCCTGATGAAAAACTCAAGGGACAAGTAAGTTGGCTGGGAACATGACCAGGCAGCGAAAATGGACTCAGATTCAGACTCAGACGCTGGAATCTTTCTCTGATGACAAAGAAGACCCAAACATACAGCCAGAAGAAGTCAACAAAGTCAAAAAGCCTACATCAAAAGCCTTCAAGAAAAACATGAACTGGTCTCAGGGCATGGAAAAGCTCAAAAAGGATTTGGAAAAACAAGTGAGACAAGCAGAGGAAAAATTGGGAAAAGAAATGAGGGTCATGTGAGAAAACCATGAAAAACAAGTCAATGACTTGCTAAAGGAGACCCAAAAAAATACTGAAGAAAACAACACCTTAAAAAATAGACTAACTCAAATGGCAAAAGAGCTCCAAAATGCCAATGAGGAGAAGAATGCCTTGAAAGGCAGAATTAGCCAAATGGAAAAGGAGGTCCAAAAGACCACTGAAGAAAATACTACCTTAAAAATTAGATTGGAGCAAGTGGAAACTAGTGACTTTATGAGAAATCAAGATATTATAAAACAGAACCAAAGGAATGAAAAAATGGAAGACAATGTGAACTATCTCATTGGAAAAACCACTGACCTGGAAAATAGATCCAGGAGAGATAATTTAAAAATTATTGGACTACCTGAAACCCATGATCAAAAAAGAGCCTAGATATTATCTTTCAAGAAATTATCAAGGAGAGCTGTCCTGATACTCTAGAGCCAGAGGGTAAAATAGAAATTGAAAGAATCCACAGATCGCCTCCTCAAAAAGATCCCAAAAAGAAAACTATTAGGAATATTGTCACCAAATTCCAGAGCTTCCAGATCAAGGAGAAAATACTGCAAGCAGCCAGGAAGAAACATTTTGAGTATTGTGGAAACGTAATCAGGATAACACAAGATCTAGAAGCTTCTACATTAAGGGATGGGAGGGCTTGGAATATGATATTCCGGAGGTCAATGGAGCTAGGATTAAAACCAAGAATCACCTACCCAGCAAAACTGAGTATCATGCTCCAAGGCAAAATATGGATTTTCAACAAAATAGAGGACCTTCAAGCTTTCTCAGTGAAAAGACCAGAGCTGAATAGAAAATTTGACTTTCAAACACAAGAATCAAGAGAAGCATGAAAAAATAAACAAGAAAGAGAAATCATAAGGGACTTACTAAAGTGGAAATGTTTTGTTTATATTCCTACATGGAAAGGTGATGTGCATAATTCATGAGACCTCAGTTTTAGGGTAGCTGAAGGCAGAGGGAAGAGGGTGAGTTGAATATGAAGGGATGATATCTAAAAAAAAATCAAATTAAGGCATGAGAGAGGAATATATTGAGAAAGGGAGAAAGTGCGAGATAGAATGGAGTAAATTATCTGACATAAAAGTGACAAGAAAAGGCACTTATGTAGGAAGGGAAGAGGGGGCAGTTGAAAGGGAATGAGTGAATCTTGCTCTCATTAGATTTGACCTAAGGAGGGAATAACATACACATTCAATTGGGTATCTTACCCCACGGGAAAGGAGGAAGGAGATAAAAAAAGTGGGGACAATAGAAGGGAGGGCAGATAGGGTGAGGAGGTAATCAAAAGCAAACATTTTTGAAAAGGGACAGGGTCAAGGGAGAAAATTGAATAAAGGGGAACAAGACAGGAAGGAGGGTAGGAAAATATAGTTAGTCTTTCACAACATGAGTATTGTGGAAGGGTTTTACATGATGATAGGCATGTGGCCTATGTTGAATTTCTTGCCTTCTTAGGGAGGGTGGGTGGAGAGGGAAGAGGGGAGAGAATCTGGAACTCAAAGTTTTAAAAACAGATGATCAAAAAAAAGTTTTTGCATGCAACTAGGAAATAAGATATACAGGCAATGTGGCATAGAAATCTATCTTGCCCTACAAGAAAGTAAGGGAAAAAGGGATCGGGGGAAGAGGGGTGACAGAAGGGAGGGCTGACTGGGGAATGGGGCAACCAGAATATATGCCATCTTGGAGTGGGGGGAGGGTAGAAATGGGAAGAAAATTTGTAATTCAAACGCTTGCAGAAATCAATGCTGAAAACTAAAAATATTAAATAAATAAAGAAAAATGATGTTGAGAAATTCAGAGAAATAATTAAAGATTTGGATAGATTGCTGTGGAATGATGAGGATAGAAGCAGCGGAAGAAAAAAGAGGCAGCAATGTAAAATGGTTTTTTTTTTTGGTAGGGCAATTGGGGTTAAGTGACTTGCCCAAGGTCACACAGCTACTAAATGTGTCAAGTGTCTGAGGCTGGATTTGAACTCAGGTCTTCCTGACTCCAGGGCTGGTGCTCTACTCACTGCACCACCTAGCTGCCCCAGCAATGTAAAATGTAAAGTGTATTCGATATGCAGATAGAGAATGTGAGTTTGAATCCCACCTCTGCTATTCACTACCTTTTTCGACATTGGGTAAATCAATTAACTAGTCTATGTACGAATTTTCTTACCCTAGGGAGTTGAATCCTTATGCTAGGGAGTTGAACTAGATGTCATTTGAGTTCCCTTTAAGAGTGATAGATATATGATGGAATGATTCTAACCCGAAATGCCTCAAAAATGTTGCTGAACTCAGTCATTACAATGACCAATGATGAGCCCAGAAGTGGGGAAATGAGGTAACGTATCTTCCTCCTCTTGGTAGAAAGGTGGGGTCTTACAGCTATGGAGTAATGATATACAACTGTTTTGTCAGCTGCTAATCTTGTGGTTGCTTTATCAACTGAGTTTCATTCAAAATGGAGAGGAGTATTTTGGAAATTGTAACACAAAAAGGGAGACATAAATAAAAGTAATGAATTAGGACAAAAAGATTGATGGGTTATCAGATGTTATAATGTAGTTCTGTGTACTCTATTAGTCTAGCATTTAAAGCAGTGGAACCATGTAACTTTGAACATATTTTTAAAATGACTGATCAAATTAAAATCCTTGAAGTGAATAGATGAAATTTAATTATGGTAACTCAAAATTAATTTATTCTGAAGTTTACAGTGTTTTGTAAAGCAGATCTGTGGCCTCTTCTCTGCCTTTTTGCCTTTTTAATCAACATAGCTTTGAATTTCCCCAAATTCACAGATTCATAGGTTCTTAGACATGGAAGGGACCTCAGAGATCATCCAGTCCATCCTCCTCATTTTAGAAATGAGGAAACTGAATCATAATAATTAGCTAGACTATTTTCAATCAACCTTCAATAGTATTTTCAACAAGGCACAGTAATACTCATCACTTTCATTTTGTTTTTAATGGAAAGCATATTGTGTTTTATTAGAAAGAGCTGGAATGCAGCAAACTAGTTAATTCTTGAATTAGAAGTCTGTAGCATCATTTAGGTTATATTGACTCAGGACCAGGGAAAGTAGATAATGCATAACATTTTTTTCACAGTAAAATTGCAAACACTTTCACATTTTTTCCTTACAAGTTTTGTTTGTTGGGGGCTAGGGATGCTATTTACACATGTTACATACACAAATATTTATATTTTCTAGAAATAACAATAAATTTCTTAAACATTTCCTACCAATTTATTAAAAATCCAATATACTTATATTTTCAGTTTTTCCTTTGTCAAGAGGACCAAATCTCTATTGGTGTAAACCATATATAAAAACCAATGTGCAAGACTGACCATGATTTTCACAGGCCCTCATGACTCATAGTATCAAAGGTATTTGTCAGGATGACAAGTATATATATATATATATATATATATATATACACACACACGTACATACACATATATATGTATATGTATATGTATATTTGAAGCTCCACAGAACAAATGAGTCATCTCTGCCTCTTCTTGCCTTTCTCTTAGATTGTGAAGATAACTTGAGCATGCCAGGAAAAATTGAGAAAGTAAGGAGAGTAGAGCCTGTAACAGTAAATAGAGCCCTTAGAAGGGTAAGTTCTAGAGTGTAGATCCAGAATGCACTATAAAATGATTCAGTTAAAACAAGAGGGCATTGGTAAGTCACAGAAAAAAGACTAACTGGAGAATTTTATTTTAAAGGATATGATGGCCTGGGGAACAGAGCTTTAGGTTTTCCTATACATGAATCCTGGGGAAAAGTCTGCTAACTTATAGCCTTGGTCTAAAATACCTCTTCACTGTATTCTGAGATGAGAAGAACAAAATAACATGCCAGAAAACAGTGAAAATGTTAACTATATTGCGATCTTAATAAGCTTTTTATAAAATGTTTGAATAATTTATTTTCATTTTTGGAAAAATATAAATACATCTACATGTTAAATATTCCCAAAAAACTGACACTCTACTAGAGCAAGATAGGAGGATTGAGATTGGACCTCTGATTTCATGGAACAAGAAACTCCCAGTTAGGAAAATTCAACCAATGCAGCTGAGCACTTTCCCTGTAACTTACAGTCTCAGAGAGTAGACTAGAAAAACCAAAGGTCAGGTGACTTGCTCAGAGTCAGGCAACTAGTAAGTGTTAGGGACAGAGCTGGAATTGGTCTTCCTGGCTTCAAGGACAATTTTCTATCCACTACAGAAATTATCTCTCATCATGGAAAACACACACACGCATACACACAATACACACACACATAATACACACACACAAACAGATACATATACACATATATGCATATACACACATATAATATGCATGTATATGTACATATTTGTGTATATATATTATATATATATATATATATATACATGCAGGTATATACAAATTAGGTATAAAATAGATACAACCAAACTTTCTTTGAGGAGGGCTACATGGAAGGAAGTAACAGCTGAAAAAGGCTTTTTATAGAAACTTGAACTGAATCTTGAAGTAAACAAGGTATTTGAAAAGACTGGAATGAAGAACGAGTCCATGGGAAATGGGGCATCATATATAATAAGCAGTAAAAAGGCTTGTCTGACCTGAAGAATGAATGAAAGGAAGTAATGTACAATAAGGTTGCAAAAGTAGTTTGGGTTCAGGTTGTGTAAGTCTTTAAATTCCAGAGGAGTTATACTTGATAGTATAAGTTTCAGATGGACTGATATATGGCAAAAGGCAATGTTGAAATTAAACCTTCCAGGATGCCTGTTTTGTCTAGAGTTTCTGAGACAGCAAGATCTTGTGGTTTTTCTTGCCCAACATTCCCCAGTACATGACCAAATTCAAAGATACCTTAGCCTTCAAAAGGTTTTATGATCCTAATGGGTCCCCAAAATATTTACCATATTTGTTGTTCTGTGAGATAATAATATTCACCCCCAACCTTTTCACAGGTTCTATTTCTCTTGCCTCATTTGTTTATCTTGATTTGAATTAGCCATTTGTTATGCAAACTACTCCTCATGCTATTATCTGTTGGTTCCATTTCTTCTATATTTTGATACCTCTTAGCAATCATTTTAATGTCCTCATTTTCAATTTATATTCTACCAATTTCATTTTCCAATAATATTCCCCACATCCTCTCCAGCATTTATCATCTTCCTGTGTTGTCATTTTAGCCAATCTGACAGGAGAGATGTGGTACCTAAGAGTTGTTTTGATTTGAATTTCTCTAATCAATAGTGATTTTGACCATTTTTTCATATGCCTATAGATATCTTTAATTTCTTCCTCTGAAAACTGCCTGTTCATATCCTTTGATCATTTCTCAATTGGGGAATGACTTGTATTCCTATATTATTTTGGCCAGTTCCCTGAGTATTTTAGAAATGAGGGCTTTATCAGACACTCGTAAAGATTTTCTCCCAATTTTCTGCTTCCCTCCTAATCTTTGTTGCGTTGGCGTTTTTATACAAAACATTTCAATTTAACATAATCAAAATTATCCATTTTGCGTTTTGTAATGCTCTCTGTCTCTTGTTGTGTCATGAATTCTTTTTCTTTTTCCATAAATCTGATAGGTAAACTTCCTTGCTCTCCCAAATTGCTTATAATATCAGCCTTTATTCCTAAATCATGAGCCTGTTTTGACTTTATTTTGGTATATGGTGTAAGATATTGGTCTATGCCCAGTTTCTGCCCTACCATTTTTCAATTTTCCCAGCAATTTTTGTGAAATAGTGAATTCTTAGCCCAGAAGCTGGATTCTTTGGGTTTATCAAAGAGTAGATTGTTATAGTCGTTGACTTCTCCATCTTGTGTACCTATCCTATTCCACTGATCCACAGCTCTGTTTCTTACCCAGTACCAGTTAGTTTTAATGACTGTTGCTTTATAGTACAATTTAATATCTGGTCTGGCTAGTCCACCTTTCCTAGCATTTCTTTTCGTTAATACTCTAGATATTCTAGACCACTTGTTCTTCCAGATGAATTTCGTTATTATTTTATCAAGCTCTGTGAAATAATTTGTTGGTAGTTCAATTGGTATGGCACTGAATAGATAGATTAATTTAGGTAAAATTGTTATTTTTAGTATATTAGCTCTGCCTAACCATGATCAACTGATATTTTTCCATTTATTTAGGTCTGACTTTACTCGCGTGCAAACTGTTTCATAATTATGACCATATATATAGTCCCTGAGTTTGTCTTGGGAGATAGACTCCCAAATATTTTATAGTGTCTACAGTAACTTTGAATGGAATTTCTCTTTCTATCTCTTGCTGTTTGAATTTGTCAGTAATGTATAGGAATGCCAAGGATTTACATGGGTTAATTTTATATCCTGCAACTTTGCTAAAGTTTTTTATTATTTTAAGTAGTTTTTTACTTGATTCTCTAGAATTCTCTAAGTAAACCATCATATCATCTGCAAAAAGTAATAATTTAGTTTCTTCTTGCCTGTTCTAATTCCTTCAATTTATTTTTCTTCTCTTATTACTACAGCAAACATTTCCAGTACCAAATTGAATAGTAGGGGTGATAATGGACATCCTTGTTTCACCCCTGATCTTATTGGGAATGCATCTAGCTTATCCCCATTACAAATAATGTTTGTTGATGGTTTTAGGTAGATTCTATTTATAATTTTAAGGAAGGCTGCATTTACTCCTGTGCTTTCTAGTGTTTTTAATAGGAATTGGTGTCATTTTGTCAAAGGCTTTTTCTGCATCTATTGAGATGATCATATGGTTTCTGCTAGTTTTGTTGTTGATATGGTCAATTATGCTAATAGTTTTCCTAACATTGAGCCAGCCTTGCATTCCTGGAATAAATCCTACCTGGTCATAGTGTACTATTCTCTTGATAAGTTGCTACAATCTTTTTGCTAATATTTTACTTGAAATTTTTGCACCAATATTCATTAGGGAAGTTGGTCTATAATTCTCTTTCTCTGTTTTGACTCTACCTGGTTTGGGTACTAGTACCATATTTGTGTCATAAAAAGAATTTGTTAGGACCCCTTCTTCACCTATTTTCCCAAATGGTCTACAAAGTATAGGAATTAATTGTTCTTTAAATGTTTGATAAAATTCACATGTAAAACCATCTGGCCCTGGAGATCTTTTCCTAGGGAGTTCATTGATGGCTTCCTCAATTTCTTTTTCTGAGATTGGGTTATTTAGAAATTTAATTCCTCTTCTGTTAACTTGGGCAATTTATGTTTTTGTAGATATTCATCCATATCCCTAAGGTGGTCAAATTTATGGGCATGCAATTGGGCAAAATAATTCCTTATTATTGTTTTGGCTTTCTCTTCATTATAGGTGAATTCACCCTTTTCATTTTTGATATTGGTGATTTGATTTTGTTCTTTCTTTTTTTAATGAAATTGACCAAAAGTTTATCAATTTTATTGGTATTTTTATAAAACTAGCTCTTCATTTTATTTATTAATTCAATAGTTTACTTGGTTTCAATTTTATTAATCTCTCCTTTAATTTTCAGTATTTCTAATTTGGTATTTAATTGGAGATTTTCAATTTGTTCTTTTTCTAGCTTTTTTATTTGCATGCCCAATTCATTGATCTCATTTTTCTCTATTTTATTCATGTAAACATTTAGAAATATAAAACTTCCCCTAAGAACTGCTTTTGCTTCTTCCCATAAGTTTTGATATGTTGTCTCATAATTGTCATTCTCTTGGATGAATTTATTAATTTTTTCTCTGATTTCTTCTCTGGCCCATTCATTCTTTAGAATTAGATTATTTAGTTTTCAATTAATTTTTCACTTATCTTTCCATGGTTCTTTATTACAAATAATTTTTATTGCATCGTGATCTGAAAAGGATGCTTTGACTACTTCTGGCTTTCTGCACTGGATTGTGAGGTTTTTATGCCCAAGTACGTGGTCAATTTTTGAGTATGTGCCATGTACCACTGAGAAGAAAGTATATTCCTTTTTGTCCCCATTCAGTTTTCTCTAGAGGTCTACCATATTTGCTTTTTCTAAAATTCTGTCCACCTCTTTAACTTCTTTCTTATTTATTTTATGGTTAGATTTATCAAGTTCAGAGATGGGGAGGTTGAGGTCTCCCATTATTATAGTTTTGCTGTCTATTTCTTCCTGTAACTCCCTTAACCTCTCCTCTAAGAATCTGCTTGCCATACCACTTGGTGCATATATGTTAAACAATGATATTTCTTCGTTGTTTATGGTGCCCTTTAGCAGGATGTAGTGTCCTTCCTTATCTCTTTTAATTAAATCTATCTTTACTTTTGCTTTGTCTGAGATTAGGATTGCTACACCTGCTTTTTTTACTTTAGCTGAGGCACAATATATTTTACTCTAGCCTTTTACCTTTACCCTGTGTGTATCCTCCTGTTCCAAATGTGTTACTTGTAAACGACATATTGTAGGATTATGGTTTTTAATCCATTCTGCTATCTGCTTCCATTTCATGGGGAGTTCATCCCATTCACATTCACAGTTATAATTACTATCTGTGTCTTTTTCTCCATCCTATTTCCCCCCGTTTATGCTTTTATTTCTCCCTTTCCCCTTCCATTCCTCAACAAAGTTTTGTTTTGACCGCTGCCTTCCTCAGTTTACCCTCCTTGTTTCTTCCCCTCCTTTATCTTACCATTTTCCACTTGCTACTTCTTCCCTCCCTTCTGACCACCCCCTCCCTTTTTGCCCCCTTTCCCCTCCTACTTCCTGTAGGACAAGTTAGATTTCTATACTTATCAGGGTATGTTATTCACTTCTTGAACCAGATCCAATGACAGTAAAGCTCAAGTACTGTTCTTCTCCCTCCCTTTCTTTTCCTCTACTATAATATGTTTTTGTGCCTCTTCATTTGATGTAATTTACCCTTTTCTAATACCTCCTTACTTCTTCTCCCATAACCTTCCCTTTACATCTCTTCATTATGTTTTTATCCTTATATCAGTTATTTTATACAGACATTCACAGTCTATGTGTATCCATTTCACTTCTCTTAATAGCTGTGCTATTCTAAAGATTGACATATATATGCATATATATGTATCTTTATATATATGTGTGTGTATATATATATCATACATAAGATGGTATAATCCTATATAAAGATGTAAATAATTTTCCCTTGTTTATCAATAAAGTTTGTGGAGGTTTTTCCCCCTGTTTACCTTTTTATGTCTCTCTTGAGTTTTGTACTTGAAGATCAAATTTTCCATTGAGTTCTGGCCTTTTCATCAAGAAGGTCTGGAATTCCCTTATTTCATTGAATGTCCATCTTCTTGCCTGAAACATTATGCTTAATTGTGCTGGGTAGTTGATCCTTGGTTGTAGTCCCAGCTCCTTTGCTCTTTGGAATATCATATTCCAATTTCTCCTGCGTGATCCTGACTGTAGTTCCATGATATTTGAATTGTTTCTTTTTGGCTGCTTGCAGTATTTTCTCCTTGCATTTGTAATTCTGAAATTTGGCTATAATATTTCTTGGTGTTTTCAATTTGGGATCTCTTTCAGGGGGTGATTGGTGGATTCTTTCAATGACTATTTTACCCTTTGGTTCTAGGACTTTTGGGCAATTATCTTTGATAATTTCTTTGAAGACACCGTCAAGGCTCTTTTTTTCATCGTGGATTTCCAGTAGACCAATAATTCTTAAATTGTCTCTCCTGGATCTATTTTCCAAGTCAGTTGTTTTTCCAATCAGATATTTCACATTTTTTTCTATTTTTTTTCATTCTTTACATTTTGTTTGACTACTTCTTGGTGCCTCATAGAGTCATTAGCCTTCACTTGCTCAATTCTAATTTTTAGTGAGTTGATGTTTTCATTTTGTTTTTGAGTCTTCTTTTCCAATTGGTTGATTTTACCTCTCAGGGTGTCATTTTCTCTATTTAGATTCTGAATCTCCATAGCCATTTTTCCAATCTTATTTTTTAAGGACTTGATTTTGTCAGTGTTTTTATTCCATTTTTTCTCCCTAATTTGGTTTTTAAAATCCTCCTTTATCTCTTCCAGCAATGCTTTTTGGGCTCGAGACCAGTTCACATTCCCTTTTGAAGTACCAGACATGGGTATACTGTCATTGCTATCCTCTTCCAATTTGGTATTTTGATCATGCCTGTTTCCATAAAAAGAATCAATGGTCCTCGGGTTTTTTTTTTTTTTTTTGTGTTCTTCTTCATGTTGGTTAGCCTTTTTCTGGCTTTAAAATGAATTTCTGCTTTTGGGGCTCAGGGCTCTCTGTCCCAGGTTTCTTATTCTGGGGATTGTGAGTCTAGTTATTGGCTTTGTGTATTATAGCCTTCAGTTTCCTGAGGTATAGGGGAGGGGTCTGGCACCTTCTTTGATGTGAGCATACCATGATGGACGATCCTGTGTCAGTGTTTTCCCTTTGTCTCATAGTCACCACTAAAGTTCTTCAGAGACACCTTGGAAATGTCCTTATACCACTTCTTCTGAACACTATGGGAGCACTTAATTTTTGCGCATTCTCCATAAAAAGAGTCTTTTGGATAAGCTTGTTTGGCATTTAAACTACATTGCCAGCCCATCCGAGTGACATTCTCTGCAACAGAGTTTGAATGCTTGGCAGGTCAGCTTCTATGATGACCTGAAATCTATTTATGGGCCAAAGACCTTGGGTGCATTTCAACTACTCAGCACTGATGGAGCCACACTGATCAAGGACATGATCCTGTATGACTAGTGGTGACTATGAGACAAAGGGAAAACACTGACACAGGATCATCCATCATGGTATGCTCACATCAAAGAAGGTGCCGTACTTTATGAGCAAAGTAGAATCGTAGAAGCAAAAAGAAACATTAGCTGGGCAAATCCAGAGCCACTTCTACTCTAAATATTCTAATGGATATTCCAAAAATGAGGGACAAACAACAACAACCACAAGGCTGGCACAAGTCAATCTTTCATTCAGGCATTATCTAATAATTGCAAGGCTGTCTATTCTAAACTTATTGTTCCCATTAACCCATTTCTATGTGATATGATGGCTACCTTTCTTATTTTCTTACTATACTTCTTAATTCTTACATATGATGAATATCCCTATGTAGCAGAGGTTATACATATGCCCCAAAATGAAGGGCATTGTGCCAAATCCTTATAGGGTTGAAGAAGAGTTGGCCAAAGGAGGAAAGAGGTGAGAGGATATAGCATCAAGACAGATTTTTCAAGAGGAGAGGGTGTCAAGGACTGAGATGAAGCAAGGACAGAGAGAGGAACTTTGATGCAATTGATCTGGGGAGTCTGTCTATGTTTGCTTCTAGCCACTGTAGCAATGAGTGACCTAAGCTGATACTGTCTCATGGGAATTCTTATCCATTTCATGCATAGTGATAGAGTAAAATTTTGATCTGAACAAAGAAGTCAATGTCATTTCAAGCCCATGAGGCCTAGAACACCCAGACAGTGAGGATAGGCTTGGAGGAAACAACATCTGAATCTATATTGTCCTAGGCTGACCTTGAGGATGAGACTGAGGCAGCTAAGTTATCCTAGATTATAACTTTCCTAAACATTAACCTTTAATGGAAAAGTACTGGAGAATATTTACTTACTCCTCAGAGGAGTAAATGCAAGGAAGTTGAGTCTAGGCACCTGAGTTGTGTCTGGGAATACCAGGGTTCATTCCATGTCTATACTGTAGTTAAGGACAGCCTTTTTTCTGGGAAAAACTGCAAAGGGTATGTGGATCATTGTGCTAATATATATATATATATATATATATTTGATTTTATTCCTTTCCTTTTTCTTCTTTGGTTATTAGTAATAAAACTGTATATAGTCAAAATCTACTTGTGTGTTCATCTCATTAGGCCCCATTGAATGGAAATGCAGCTCTGAGGGGAAGAATGCCAAATCCTCTCAGTAGGTAGGAGATCAAGTCAAGAGTTTGATTGTATAAATTCGAGTAGATCACAGCCCTTGACTTACAGATCTTCCATCTAACTGCTTAGTCCATTTCTTGCTTCACATGTCTCCTGAGGGAACATGGCAATGCATCTGGTACAAGTTCCTTATCTTGCTGCCTGGCAGACTACTGCCTCTGTTACCCGCTTCTGTCTTCAGCCTTGACCTTCCATCTGACCATCTGACTGTCTCCTGCTGTCGTTGTCCACAAAGGAAAGTGGTAAGAGGCCTTGTGTGACTTCCATCTGTAGCAGCCCAAGGTAACATCTACCTTCTGCTGTGTATTCCAGCCTGATCCCTCACCTCCCATTCTTCTGTGATGAGGAAAGCCATTGAAAGTGAAGAGGAGCAACCTTCCCTCTGAACATAGGGCTTACAACTCCTATTGTGTGAGTACCTTAAGGGAAGAAGAGCAAAGTTGGTGGGGAGTGGAACTTTCATCTCCTGCTGTGCAGTCTTGATTTCTATCTCCTGCTGTTCTGTCTCTGGCCTTTGGAGGGAAGATGAGAAGTGAAATGAAGCATCTCATCTGACTGTCTGTCTTTCATGCCATGCTGCTTGTCTATACTTCCTGATCTCCAGCCTCCTCTGTGAATAGAAGTGGTGACTCAAGCTAAATAATGAACATATTCATACCTAGTCATACCCTGTACATTGTAATGATGGTAAGCTCCTACAGGTCATTGTCCATTCCCCAGTCCCCATTGTCCCAAATCCTTATTGCCCTGTCTCTCAATCCTCCCACCCCCAAGTTCCAACCAAACACAACCCACCCTTTCCAGTATGCTCTCTGAATGGCCTGTTGCAGAGGCAATAAACTTGACTTGCCTTCATCTTAAGTCTTTTATTCTCCTACTCCTTTCAATTTCTGGTAGTCACTGAGACCTGGCTTCTCTCTAATGACACAAGCTTCTTAACTACCCTTTCCAGAACTCACTGCACTTCCAGTCATCCCATTCATTTCACTGGTTAAGGCAGGCAGTTGGAATCGTCTTTTCTTTCCATTACCATTTCCACATTCTCCCCCTACTTCCATCATTTAGTGTTGTCTCCTTAGATCTCTTAGATGCCTTCTGCTATTATCTCTTCCTTCATCCCACCCCTGAGCGGCGTGAAACAACCAAACTTGGAGTCAGGCGGATGGGGCCCCTAGCACCCTGAATATGTGAGCTGCAGCAGTTACCAGACCCCTCAACCCACAAACACCAAAGACCTGTGGAGAAGGTTAGTGGGAAAAGCTGCTGGAGTGGAAGGAGTTCGCAGTTCGGCTTCCAGCCCCGGGGGCAGCGGAGGTGGGGCTGATACAGTTGCTGCTGCTTCTGGCCCCAGGCCCAACTGGTGGGAGGAATTAAGTGGCGGATCAGAGCAGGAGTGCAACAGCCTGCTGAAGATCTAAGCCCAGCCCGGGCTGGGGGTTCTTGGGGAAGGAGTAGAGTAGTGTGGGTCTGACAGAGCTGGCACCTCTCCCCCAAACGTGAAACATAGAACTCATTAGTCTACAAGCAGTCATTCCACAGTGAAAAACTCAAGGGTCAAGTTAGTTGGTTGGGAATATGGCCAGGCAGTGAAAATGCACCCAGATTCAGTCTCAGACTTTGGATTCTTTCTTCGGTGACAAAGAAGACCAAAACATACAGCCTAAAGAAGACAACAAAGTCATAGAGCCTACAACAAGAGCCTCCAAGAAAAACAGGAACTGGCCCCAGGCCATAGAAGAACTCAAAAAGGATTTGGAAAAGCAAGTTAGAGAAGTAGAGGAAAAATTGGGAAAAGAAATGAGAAGGATGCGAGAAAACCATGAAAAACAAGTCAATGACTTGCTAAAGGAGACCCAAAAAAATACTGAAAAATACACTGAAGAAAACAACACCTTAAAAAACAGACTAACTCAAATGGCAAAAGAGCTCCAAAAAGCCAATGAGGAGAAGAATGCCTTGAAAGGCAGAATTAGCCAAATGGAAAAGGAGGTCCAAAAGACCACTGAAGAAAATACTACTTTAAAAATTAGATTGGAGCAAGTGGAAGCTAGTGTCTTTACTTCTTATCAAGGCTAATTCCTATAGCTATTCAAGTGATCCAGTTCCATCCAGTCTCCTCCAACAGATTTCATCCTCTGTTATTCCCACTCCATAACTTGTTTTAATCTCTCCCTATCTATTGGCTTATTCCCTACTGCCTACAAACATCCCCATCTCTCCCCCACTATCATCCTATATCTCTTCTGCCCTTTACAGCAAAATTCCTTGAGAAGGCTTAGATAGCAAGTGCATCTCTTTCATCTGCTGATGCTTTTTTTTCCTTCCTACAACCTGGCTCTGGACTTCATCCTTCCACCAAAACTGCTCTCTGCAAAGTTACCAGTGATCTACTAATTGCCACATCTAATGGCTTTTCTCAGTCTTCATTCTTCCTGGTCTCTTATCAGCCTTTGATACTTGATCACTCTCTCCTTGATCCTTCCTTCTTTCTAGGTTTTTGGCACACCACTCTCTCCTCCCACCTATCAAATCATTCCTTCTCAGTCTCCTTTGCTGGATCCTTTTCTGGGCCAAGCCCCTAACTATGTGTCCTATAGGACTCTTTTCTTGTCACTCTTCTCTTCTCCTTCTATACTACTTCACTTAGTGAACTCATCAGCTCCCATGGATTTAATTATCATCTCTATTGGAATGCTTCCACTCTTGATAGTTGTTTGGACAACTAAGTGGTGCAGTGGATAGAGTGCTGGGCCTGAAGTCAGAATGACTCATTTTCCTGAGTTCAAATTAGGTCTCAGACACTTAATAGCTGTGTGACCCTGAACAAGTCACTTAACCCTGTTTGCTCAGTTCGTCATCTGAAAAAAAAAAGAGTTGGAGAAGGAAATGGCAACCTACTCTGGTATCTTTGCCAAGAAAACCCCAAATGGGGTCATGAAGAGTCAGACATGACTGAAATGACTAAATTACAATGCTGATGATCCTTAAACCTACAATTCAAGCCTTAACCAATATGCTGCCCTCAGATTTCACATCTCCAGTTGCCTTTCAGACATATCAAACTGTATGTTCACTAAATATCTTAAAGTCAACATTCAAAAACTGATCTTACTATCTTATCCTCAAACTCCCTCATCTTCTAAACTTTTCTATTACTGCCAAGGGCACCACAATACTCCCCCAGGCTCACAGCCTAGGTGTCATCCTTGACTTCTCACTATATCTCACTCCCCTACATCTAATGTATTGTCAAAACCTGTTGATTTCAACTTTGCAACGTCTCTCAAATATTTCCTGTTCTCTGCTATGATACTACCATCACCTCACTACAGGTCCTTATCATCTCATGCTTAAACTACTGCAGTAGCTTGTGGTTGGGTCTACCTGCCACAACTTCACATGAATCCATCCTCTATTATTCCACCGAAGACTTCCTCAAAGTGCAGATCTAGCCATGTCACCCCACCCCCAACACAATAACTTCCCATAGGTGCCTCTCACTTCAGAATAAAATACAAAATCATCTGTTCAGTGTTAAAAGACATTCATAACATAATCATCTCCTCTCCCTCCTCACCCCTCCCCATTCTAGTTTTCTTACATCTTACTCACTGCCATGTACTCTGATCCAACAACATTGGCCTCCTTCCTATTCTACAAGTAAGAAACTCCATCTCTCAGCTCTGGACATTTTCATTGGTTGTCCCCTATGCCTAGAATCCTTTCTAGCTTTATCTATGCATCCAGGTTTTCTTCAAGGTATTTGATTTGTTCAACAAATATAGGCCTTATTCACATAATTCTGATTGTATCAACAAAGACAGTTCTCATTTAACAAAGATAATTACTTTTAAGTGGGTGGGATAATCAATGGAACTTCACCCTAAGAATTTCTTTTGGATCTATGCCTAGATAGTTACTTTCATACATGTCAAGATTTTGATAGCTGACTCCTCCAAGCTTTTTGCGTGGGGTTGTCAGGTTTCCATGAGCATGCTTATACTTTTGACATTTTATGCATCAATCTTCTTTGTGTGAATAATATAGTTTTCTCCTAGTAGTCATATATTTCTCCCTATCTGTGAAAGACTATTATGACTATTCATTACTTCATCTATATACACATTCTCCCCTGACAAATAATAATATGCTTCCATGGTAGTAAGGAACCTAAAGGTATTTTCTATAATAATGGGCAACTGAAGAGACCAGTGAAGAATAGGCAGCAGCAGAGTTTCTCCTTATAAAAGTAGCTACAATTCTCATAAACTTGCAAGTCTTGCATTTTCTACTAAAGTCTTGATTTTACTATCATCTGTGACAAGCACTTCACCAAGGACTTTTCAATGTTACCTCCAACCAAAGAAAAGATTTATGTGAAAACAAATGAGGGACAAAATACAATTGTTGCTTAAAGTTAAATTCCAATTAAGTAATTTGATGATATCCAACCTACCCTAACCTTGTTTGTTCTCAAAAAGTCATTACATAGAACAATAAAGGAATTTTCTGTAAAGAATCAAAGAAAATATAGTCATTTAATAATTCAGGAAAACATGTAGTTCAACAATAAATGGTCCAGGGAAAAGTTGGAACACACTATCATGAAGTAGTAAATCCTACTTTTAGGAAGATGCCACTTTCATTATTTTTGATGGGTTCCTATAGCCAGGTGATGATCACAGGAATAGATGAACTCAGGACATGTTAAACTACAAACAACTTAAGTTGTAATTGGATTTTATTCTCTCAGCTTCTTGATAGCTTTACAAGTTTAGAGGTGAAATTTCATCAAAGTGGAGTGTTAATTTGTACTAGTTTTAGTCTGTACTTTTAAAAAAATGTATGTAAAGATGTTTGGTTAATGGGAAAATATATGATACAGTAATTTTTCATTAACAAAATCTCCAATTGCTCAAACTTGATGACCATTCTTACGGGGGCTGGACTGCTTTAACTATACTTAGCAAACTTTGCATTTAATATATGGAGTGCAGGAAGAGTCAATGAGACTGGGGATAGAAGATTGGCCCTAGAATCAGGAAGACCCTGGACTCAATTCCTGCCTTGGAAACACACATGAGAGCAAAAGTAGGCACTCACACACTTACCCTCAGGAGCTTTGCATTTATGTGCAGATTAACCCCCCAGAGTCACAGGTAGCTCTCTAAAACTTAGAATTATGGATGCATTGAAGATCTGCATTAGGAGAGGACTCTAGTTTGGGGAGTCCTCTACACTGATAAAAATCACATGTCTAAATAAAAATAAATAGGGTGCACTGAAGAATAGCATAAACAAGATTGCAGAGGCTTTAAATAGCCAAGAACAATCTACTTTAAAAAAAAAAATTATCTTCTGTAGAGGCAGCTTTGGACAAATGTATAATCTGGGCTCAATCTCATTTACATAAAACTCTGTTCAGTGGTAGAGATGTAGTAGTAATAACAGTAGCAGTAGTAGTAGTAGTAGTAGGAGGAGGAGGAGGAGGAGGAGGAGGAGCAGGAGCAGGAGGAGGAGTAATAGCAACAACTAGCAATAAATAGCAGTTATATAGCACCTACTATGTACCAGATGTTGTTCTAAATATTTCCCAGATGTTATCGTATTTGATCCACACTGAAGGTGCTGTTTTCCCCATTTTACAGTTAAAGAAATTAAGACAAACTGATGCTAAGTTGGCTTACCTAAGATCACACAGTTATTAAGTATTTGAGGCTAGACTTGAACTCAAAGTTTCTTGACTCCTACTTCCCAAGGTTCTTGTGAAGATTGAAGACTGAATGAGTTATTAATTGTAAGGCACTTAGCATAGTTCCTGACTCATAGTAAACACTATATAAATGTGAATTATTACTATTATCATTAATTATCCATTGTGCTACTTAGATGCCTAATTACTATATGCTCCATGCCTATGTAAGTAGTGGATTAGGTAAGAACTTAGTGGAAGAAACGTCTTTGTTATTCTGACTTCTGGCAAGAAAGGACACGTGGAGTTCTAGGTTCTCTTCATAGAAAGTCTGATAGAGGAAAGACTTTGGAAAGAAGTTAACACACAGGACAGCAAGTTCTTAAATCATGTACTTGTTTCTAGCTTACCACACAGAAGCAGATATAGAGGTTGTAAGGGCAGGGAACACTGCTATTTTGAAGGATTTCTACTCATGGTCTTTTAGTCATCTCCAATATCATCTGAAGGGAGGTGGTGTTTGACATGGTTTGACTAGCCTGGAACATGCTGCCTCTTGTCTCTCCCTTAGGATATTTTAGTTAAAAGCTGACTTTTCTTCTTGTTGCCTGGAGAATACAAGTAATTTGAAGTCATCCTGGACTCTGATAACAATAAGAATGAACTCCTCATTATTTAGATCAAAACAATTTGCACAGCCATCAAGATAAGGCTAGAGAAGCAGAGTAATTTTCTTACATAACTTGTGGGGCATAACTTGTATAACTAGATGGCAAACAGATATTTTTAGTGCACTTGGTTTAGAGGAAACTGATGCCCAAGTGACCAATATTGAGAAATAAAAGAGATAGCTGAAAACCAGAGAGGTATAGTGATATGCTTAAGATAACATACATAGTCAGTAGCATAGTTGAGATATAAATACATTTGTTTTTTCATGTACCATGAGGATTCAACTCTGCTACTTGTTAACTTTATGACCTCTAGCAAGTCACTTCATTGTTCTCTGCCTCAGTTCCTTTGTTTGCAAAATGGAAATTTTGAAATTAGTGACCTCTAATGTCTTGTCTTTAGGCATATGATCTTATGATAATTTAGTAAGTCTTTGCTATCTAGTAATCAGTTAATTGGCTCCTCAATCTTTCTGTAGTACATTGGCAATTATTTGTTATTCATAATAATGGCAATGAATGACTATAGGCTATCAGCTTGTCTTCTGAATTATGTAAAAAAGGATACATTTATAATTGTTTGTAGTCTTAAGGCTTCCATGTAAGACTTTAACAAGATCATAACTCTATATCTCATAATCTTAGTTGCCTGGGGAACATAGAAGTTAAATATCTTGTTCTTATTAAAACAATTAGTAAATTGGAAAGGTATGACTTGAACCAAGGTTTTCCATCCTCCATGACCAGCATGCTATACACTATGTCAAACTTCTTCTCCATTGTATGTATATTCTTCAAAAATTGACAACCTACTATCCATGACTCTCTAATGACTAGAATATTCTAGACACCAAATTCCCTAACCTTGTCAGAGAATAGCAATTGGATGGATGAAGAAAAAGAATTTCCTCTTCCTTCATGGCCCTCTGGTATGTGTAGAGGTGGGTCATTTAAACAAGGCTAGAGCTAGATAAGGGTATGATCCTTCTAATTCAGAAAATCTAATTCTAAATCAGAAAAAGGTGTTCATGCTTCAAAAGATAATAGAGTATTAAGTACCTTTACCTTTGTTAAGTAGGAATAACTTAATATTATCTGCTCCTTTACTTTTCTGACTACTTCAACTTCTGGTGATGAAATGCCTCTCTCATATTCATTTTATTATATATAAATTGCAACATACATCATTAATATAGTCTTGTGATGTACATTTCAAATCTAGTTAAGTGATTTATGCTGCAAATGCCCACATACTAATAATAACCATGAAAAAATGTGAAATAAAACTTTAACATAGTCAGGTTAAAGATATGCTGAAACACGCTTTCTCTCTGGAGGTTTGGCCTCTGAGAATGCTGCTGTTTACTATGTGATATAATACGTGTACATCTGTTTTTATTTTGTTGTCTAGACAAAGTGACAGCAAAATATTCTAGGATGATTCTTTTTGTTTAATATTGGAATCAAATTACTAATGAAATTATTTGGAATCCTTGAAAGCTTTATTTGTTCAACAAATCTTGCAAAAAAAAATACCACCAAACAAACAAGCGAAACTGAAAATTGAAATTTCAAGGGATCATCATTCTTAAGATGGAAATTCTCAGTGGAAATCCTTTTCAATACCTTCATTTTACAAATAAAGAAACTGAGACCCAGAGACATTTATTGATTTTTTTTTGGATCATATGGAAAGTAAACATAAAAGGCAGGATTTGAACCCTACTGTTCTGACTACAAAGGGACTGCACTTTCCACTACCCTTAAAGTACAGTTCTGTTATTTGTTTTTCCTTTCTCAGAAAGCAGTCCTTGCCTGAGATCACCATTTCATATGACTCCCAGGCCATGTTCACTTCATTGTTGGCTCCCCTTCTCAGTCTCTTGATCTGTCCACCTCCTGTCTAGCCTATTTTGCCCTACCCCCTACCTTTTCCAAATCTCCTTTATGGATTGCTTTCCTCTGTTAGAACGCAAACTCCTTTCAGATAGTAATTGTCCTTTTAGCTTGTATTTGTGTCCCCAGTGCTTCATTAACCAATAAATAGTTAGCCAATAGTAAGTCCTTAGTAATGGTGTGGTGTAAGTGTGTAGAGCAGTAGACTTGGAGTCAGGAAAAGCTGCTTTGGAGTCCTCCCTTTCCCACAAACCTATAAGCAAATTGAGGCGAGAGTGCCTCATTTTTGTCTTTATTCTTTATCCTCATCGCTTAGTATAAGCCAGGCTCATGGTAGCTATTTAATAAGTATTTATTGATTGGTTGATAGATTACAGCTATATATCATCACTAAGAAAATATTAAAAATGTGGGTTTTGATGGTAGGGAAGATTTTGGTATTGCTGAAAGCATTATGCCATTTTCCAAATTTAATAGGGCTGAGTCATCTTTGCCTTTGAATTCTTGGTCCAGATCAGTTTTCATCTGTAGTGTCTGTCTGAAAATGATATGTACTGTTGGATATCTCAATGAACTCCCCATCACAATGCATTTTATAATCAGAGAATTGGATATTCTTTATTTGTTTTTTTTCTGAAATATATTATGTTCAGCTTTTTTGAGTGGTTGTGGCTCTTGCATCGTTGAGAAGACCTAAAGTATTTTAAGCCTCAATGAAATTGGTACATTGTTACCTGCAAATAAAAGCATCTTTGTAGTCCAGTATCTATGACATATAGAATATTAAAATTATACTTGTTCATTTCCTGAGCTTATGTTTCATGTTATAAATATGATATCCAATCATTATCATATTTAGGCTGTGCTCTTAATTGGAAAGGAAAAGACTAAAAGAAATCTGCTTCTAAAATCAGCAAAATAAATTGAAACAAACATGTAAGAGTGAGAGTCATTTATAATAGAAATAGATCAGAGAATATAAGTGAGTAGTTCTCAAAGAATTGTGACTTAAAAAAATTTATGAAAACTATCTTGGTCACTCAAAATTAGAAAAATGCAAATCAAAGCAATCCTGAAATTGCCCCTTGTGTTCAAGTATTTGTCAAATTTGAGAAAAGATTGGAATAATTAATATTGGAGGGACTATAGAATGATGGGCACAATGACATGTTGTTAGTAGAGCTGTGAACCAGTCCATTCTGGGAAGCAATTTGAAATTTTGCTAAGAGAGTGAGCAGAAATCCATATCTTTTGATCCAGAGATTCCACTACTAGGAATGTGCCTTAAGAGTGGCAAAGACAGAAAGAAATATCCCATGTGCACTAAAATATCCATAACATTGATTTGGTAGAAACAAACTGAAAACAGAGATCCCCATTGATTGGGGAATGGCTAAGCAAATTGTGGTGTATGGATATAATGCAACATTACTACAGAGGTGAGCGGACCTGTTATTTCACTGGCATAGGGAACTTCTAGATGAGGAATTTATTGTTTTATAGATTTGACTAGCACACCGAGAGATTTAGTGACTTGCTCAGGATAGTGTATGTTAGAGATTGGGCTTAAACTAAGGTCTTCCTAGATCTGGAGCCAGCTCTCTGATCACTATGACAAACTACTTCTCTCTATACAACAAGAAAGAATAAAAAATAAAGAAATTAGAGAAACACTGAGACTCACGTAAATTGATACAAAATGAAGTAAGTAGAATCAGGGAAACATTATGCACAATGACTATAGTAATGTAAATAGAAAGAACAACAGCAAAATGAAACTGAATGCTCAGTTTCCTCATGTGCAAAACAGACATGATAATCACACCTACCTAAGGGTTGTTGTGAGGATACAATGAGATAATATTTGTAAAGCACTTTGAGAACTTTAAAGTACTCTATAAATACTATTATTATTATTTACAATGAATGACTCTCTGCACAGTGGAGGGAAGAGATATATAATGGGAAATGAAGATGACGTAGAAAATTATATTAACAAAAATATAAAATAAAAAATAAATAAATTATAGTGAAAAGGACCAGAAAAGGCAGGTATTAAGGAAATATGCTGCAAGTGCTGCCACGTAGTTTGGCTAATTTGGATCCTAATCCTATATCCTTAGGCAGTTTCATTATGTTGTTTCTCTTGGGCAGAGTTCCTCTAGGTTTCTTATATTGCCTTCTTCTAGGTTTTAGAAATTATTGAATAGAGCCTGTAGAGGTGAGAACTAGTTGTAAAATAGCTGGTGGAAAGAAGATGTTAGAGATATTAGGGGAAAACAGAACACTTTTAAAAATGACAATCTTGGGGAGGAGGACTTTCTGTGAAATGAGAAATATTCCATGAAAAAATGATTTTCTCCTTTCCTCTGTGATACTTCTGCTTTTATGAATGAATAATAGACACATAAAAAATTCTGATCTGTGATCTCCATTTTGGTTTAGAGAGCAGATTGTTGGTTTCAAAAAGCACATCCTCTGACTGTATGTCTTACTATAGACTGTTTATCTAAGGCACCATCTAAATGTGATTTATTTACTACTGTTGAGCAAAATGTTATTTTTACAACTCAGGATAATGCACTTAATTTATACAGCAACATGGCATTTTTCCTTTAAGCCACCTTCATGAATATTCTATTTGTCATAGTAATTTAAAGCCTGGTATTTAAATGAATACCTTTACTTTCTTAAAGCCTTCTATTTCTCCCATTTGAATCTGATCTCCCATTCATAATGTAAGGTGACTTTCCACTGCCCTTTGCACAATAAGTACCAGGTACAATATAGGCACCAATACTGGTAACAGAACTTCATCCAGTTGTTCTTATTCTATTAATCCATATATCATCTGCGCAAAATAGGAAAGGCCTGAATGTTCCCTGCTTTTCGCAAATGTGACAATAGATATAGATAGATCAGATGATTTTCCCCAATGTTTCTAAAACTGGAATTAGGAGATTGAATAGAAGTACTTTAATTGCTGTTCCATTGTTCTTTCCATGAGGAGACTGTACTATTTTCCAAAGCCAAACTCAAAAGCTTGAGAGAAAGAAGATAATATCCATTAGTTTTTTCTACTGTTCTATAATCTCTGTTTTACACCCACTCTGGGCAACTTCCCTAATTTGTACCCCCAACTTTGGTTTAGGTCCCCAAAAGACAGTTTTATATTGAGTTCTAGGGTTAGCCCTTTTACACTTTTAAGACTAAAGACCATGCACCTCCACTGCTATTCTTCCCATTAACAATGAGCAAGTAGAGTTAATTAGCTTTTAGAAAATGCATTTACATACAACAAATGGCATTATAAGAATAACAAGTATTAGTAGTGAATAGAGCACTGGCCCTGGAGTCAGGATGATCTGAGTTCAAATGTGGCCTCAGACACTTGACACATACTAGCCGTGTGACCTTGGGCAAGTCACTTAACCCCAATTGCCTGGCCCTAAACTCTCTAAAAAAAAAAGAATAATAAGTACAATGCATTTCTCTCATAAACCTGGGCTTCACTCTCTTACAAATAGACACTATGTCCATGAAAAGAATGGGAACAAACTTATAGTGCAATGGCAACAAGTCACATATATAGGGAAAACATTTTGTTAAGGCAATCCATAATTCTAGACCTACAGTCTAAAATTCTAAACCTGCCTTGTCCTTTCTATCTTTGTAGCATCCCTATGGTATTTATTAGTGGTGCTCTGTGATGGGTAGGTTACTCATGTGGGCTTCCTCCTTACAGGACATGATGTCTTTGATTGACGAGTTGCTCCACAGTTAGACTGGGCTTTATCTTTACAGGCAACATCATGTCTGCTACACTGGGGACTCTGCTGAGAGGCAGAGCTTGCTTGGCCCAGGGCATGGTATATAAGCAAGCAGATTGCTATGTAGGATTCTCTAGGCTTGTTGCTCATTGACCAGAAGTCTCTGCCTCTACCAGCTTCAGGCTCATTTGAAATCATTGGTTGGAGTATTATTGGAGTATTAAGAGGGAACATAAACCCTTAGTCTAGGACTCGCAGAAATCTTTCCAGTTCATCTCCTTCAGGTCCTTGGTCCTGAGTTTTGCTACTTCCCAAGGTGGAGATTGAGAACAATGTCATCACGGCATTAGTCTTTCCTCTTAACAGTTATTTTTGGTGTAAGACTAGATAATCTCTATGAGAGCTCACCATATGTTATGTTGAAAATCCAGAATATTTTCAAACATTGCATTTTTGCAAGGTAAATCATAATCAGACAAAGAGTATTTGCTCGTTATTCACCGATCAGTTTTGGGTTAGGTATTCCCTATTTAAAAACAAAACTAAAACAAGACAAAATGAACAAAGAGAAAAACCTTCTAAAATTCTGCTAGTGGCATTTGTAAATGAGTCACTTGGTCACTGGACAGAAGTAATCTGTGCCCTAGGGGCATGTTCATTATATCTTCTGGCCATTTATATGTCAATTTATTGCTCAAATACCCACATCCTTTACAAGGAATAGAATGATCCAGTTATAGTTGAAAGGGGCTCACCATCTGTTAGACACTAATGCAGTCTGAGTTTGACATACCTTTGCATCTTATTGTCTTTGTAACTTCACCCTTATAACTGGCAAATTTCCTGAAATCCTAAAGGAGCACATTAGATTGCATATGTATTCACATATTTGCAAATATCTGGATATTTGTTGACTATACATTGCTATTTTCTTGTGAATCAAACTGCAGCATTCTGAAAATGAAGGAATCTGAGATGTTCCTTTTTTATATAATTGCATAACCTTATAAAAATAATACCTTATAGAAATACAATTACTTTTTAGTTACAAAGCACTTTGTACATGTTACTTTATTTGGTTCTCTGAAAAACTAAGAGAAAAATAGTTATGGTAGTTCAGAGAAGTTCTTTAGTTTCTTGTGACAGGTTATTTCTGTGCAACACATTATTATCTCCTATCTGATGTCCCCTCCCTTTTCTAGAATCTTCAATGTCAGAAACATTCAAAGGCCTTGGTTTCCCAGTCTTGGAGAGTTTCTGGTAAGAGTCGGGATGCCAAAAAAACTCTGTAATAAATAATCAGACTTTCGCCTGGCATACATAGGGCTTGAAGTATATTGTATTTGGAAATAAGAATGTGGGAAAGAAGAAGGAGGCTAAGAATCCATCCATCACACCCACGACATCTGGTGCAGTGAGGGAGTGGAGGGATGTGGCCTCTTTTATTGGAATCTGGATAGGTATGAGGTTTGCCTCTGAAATTGTCCTGGCAGATAAATGATTAAACATTTTGGGATATTGCTCTGTGAAAACATCAGAGTGAAGTTCAGTTAGCCTAGTGTGTAATGTTGGGGTGGTTGTTGTGAGCAGCATATGTAGAAGTGCTGGTCATGAAGTAATGAGGAACCAAAGACACTCAGGTCTTTGGCACTTCTTTTTCTCCATTAACTGCCTTAATGTTTTTTATTTTCTCATTGAGTGATTGTTTTCTGTTAGCCTCATTATAATTTTCAGGGCATTCAGTTCCTGGGTAAGGTTTTCTACCATTTATTTTAAGGCATTAATAATTTCCTTTGCCATTTTCCTTTCTTAGCTATTCTATTTTGTTTCTCTGGTTTCATTTCTTTCAGGTTCTCTTAAAGTCATGTATTTTCTCCTCTAAGATTTTAATCTAACTTGTGAAGTTTCTTTCTTCCTCAGGTTTTTCTTGTCTTAGAAGCTTCAGTATCTTGAATGGGAGTGGGGTGTGCTTGAGTCAAGCTCTATTCTAGTTTATTTAAATCAATTTTATCTTCAGATTGACTAATAAAAGTAAGAATCTGACTAGAAACTTATTAGCAATGAATTTGAATAGATGTGTAGGCCCACAAAGTACCTTGAAACTTGGGTAACTTGTATGTAGGGACTTATGTGTGGATTAGAGATTATACCCCAAGGTGCAATAGTTCATTCGCTTTTTTTTTTCATTTTTCTCCATTATCTACAACCCCTGTTGTCGCCTATACTAAATCTCAAATCTTTTCTCATTGTTCACTCAATTGGTGAAATGAATGCTTCACTGAACAAAGAATATTAAAATAAGAAAACATTGTGGGGCAATTACAACCCCTTGACTAATATTAAAAGTCAGAGTTCCAGGGTCATCTCATTGCCTTACAAATCATACCATCTTTGTGAAAATTGAGCTATTATACGAAAACCTTTGCTTGAATGCAGATTCATAATGAATCAAGAAAAATGCATTTCATTGGCTTCTATGTAGGTTATAAAATTCCATCTGTGCTGATTAATTTCTGATGTACCCTACTTTAAGACCACAAATGTTATTTCCCAATAGATAAATGATCAAAGGTTGTGAGAAAATAGTTTTCAAAGGAAGAAATCCATGTGATAGTCATATAAAAATTATTCAAATCACTTAATAGTATAGAATTGGAAATTCCAACAGCTCTAAGTTTCTAATTCAAAGCTATCGTATCGGTAAAAGTAACCAAAAAAGAAAAATGGCAGTTTTTAGAAAGGCTGAGAGAAAATAGGTACTTTAACATTGGTGGAGCTGCGAATTGGCTTAGCCATTCAGGAAACCAATTTGAATTTTTGACCCAGTGATTACCATAATTAGGCTACTAAGCTCAGGGTAATGTTTAGCCATTAAGATAGAACCTTATATAATGCATTTCCACTAAAATTTTCTTATGAAGCATTTATACTCCGTGGAGTACCACATTTATTTCTGAGCTGGATACGAGTTAAACTATACATACCAAACTATTTATAGTAGCTCTTTTTGTTGTTGCAAAGATCTGGAAACAACTACGGTGCCCATTAGTTGGGAAATAACTGAATGAATTATTGTATATTAATGTAATGGAATATTATTGCACCATAAAAATTGCCAAAAGGGATGATTTCAGAGAAATCTGAGTGAACTTTTATGAACTAATAAAGACTGAAATGAGCAGAACCAGAACAGTTTATACAATGGCAAAATTGTAAAGAAAAACAACTTTTAAAGTCTTGAGAACTCTGATTAATGCAATGAAAAATCATGAATCCTGAATGTAGAAATTGAGTGATACTGCTTACCTTCTGACAGATGACAGACAGATCCAATGTGATATGAGATATTGCACTTTTGTATATGCAAATGAGTATTTTTGATTTACTACACTTTTTTGGTTATTAGGATTTTCACCTTTCTTTCCTTCCTTCCTTCCATCCTCTCTCCCTCCCTCCCTTCCTCTTTTCTTTTCTTCTTTTCTTTGTTCCTTGTCTCCTTTTCTTCCTTCCTTTGTTCCTTCCTTCCTTATTACTCCCTCCTTTCCTTCTTTCCTTCCTTCTTTCCTTCCTTCTTTCCTTCATACCTTTTTTCTTTCCTTTGTTCATTCCTTCCTTCTTCCCTTATTAAATTGAGGAGGATTGGAGGAAGGTGAGCTATCCCTAGTTTTAGAAAGAAAAAGAACAGAAACAAAAAGGTAATTGATATATTTGTTTTAATACACAGAAAAGAAGGAAATCTAGACAGCAGAACAACTTTGAAAGTAACATGTTGAATTTATTATATATTTTGTTTTTTAAGCAAACCATGTGTGATAGATATTTGAGGCTTCATATAAGATCATCTTTTAATTTTGTTTGACCTTATATATAGAAATATTATCTTTTTGTTAATCATGAATTTCAGGATAAAAAAAGATTTCAAACATTAGGAGTATGATCTTTTATACCCTACTAATAGTTAGGTTTTTGATCATTTTATGTACACCTGTCTCTTCTTTAGATTGTCACAAAATACTCAAAAGGAGAAAAAGGCCTTCTCACTTGAAGACTTACTTGCAATTCAAAGTTTGCACAGCAATAAAATAATTTAAAATATTAGCTCAAATTTATTTAGTGCTTTAAAGTTTAGAAGGTGCTTGATGAATGTTATCTTTACTAATTTATAAGTGGAATTTTTAAGTTTTGTAAATAACTTTAATACACCAACTCTTTTGATTTTTATAAAACTCCTATAAAGCAGGTAGTGTAAGTGTTGTTATTTCAACTTTACAGAAGAGGGAACTGAGGCTCAAACAGTTTCAATGACTTGCCCACTATCACACAGCTGATAAGTGACAAGAATTAGCTCTGCTCCTTAGGTATAGAACAGTATTCTCAAATTGGGGATGACATATACTTAGAAAAAAAATATTTAATATGACATATATTTCCTGAAAAATATATATTATTACTAGCATATTATCATTTTATTCACATTTTGCTCCCATTAATCTTCCTTCAGTTTATCAATAGCCATTTATCATGGCCATTTACCAAATGGCCATAGAACCATTGGTTTCTAAGCTTTCTTCATCCCCTTTTGTCACTTTCTTAGTAACTTTGCTCAATTTCACTTCCTGCCCCCCCTTAGAGATTACCCAATGACATTGCTGCCCTTCTAATATTCTTATCCTTTCAAATGTATGAAATAGATGTTTAATTTTACTTTTTCATTATCTGTAGTTATTTGGTGTTCTTTTGCTATGAACTCTTTCTCCATATCACAGTATTTGCAGAAACCACTAGATTTAAAGGAATCTGTTTTCCTTCCTCTCTTTGTACAGCAACTAGTCCGGTACCATTTATAAGTCAACAATTAATTGTTTTCATAATAATTTGCCAATTGAGAAACTATAAGACCTATTACTTATAGCACAGATCAAAGCAGTTTCCAGACAAGTTCTAGTAATATGCCTCTTCTATGTAAATGTTTTAATCACACAGTTTATTAGGCTTGTCTTCCAGTATTAACCAATAAATGCCAACAAACAGTATTTGTTGAGCATGTAGTATATATGGAACATTTCTTGGAGCTTTTTAGAATAATCTGCAAAAGTAGAATATACTGTTTCTTCACTTTGAGAATATCATTGGAATTAATGGGGCAGACCTGTATATCAGATAGATGTGTTCAGACATAAAATATCTATTTTCAATCACATATTTGTAAATTAAATAATTTAATATATGTATTGGGAAGTGTCTGTGGTTCATCCAGCATGCTCAGCTGATACAATTCCCACTGGGAAGAGTTCAGGGTGCCTTCTTCCAAGAGGCATGATGCTGTATAATTAAAACTACCTGCTCCCCAATTTGGAATTCCTATAGACATTTTGTAACTGTTCTGGTCTGCTAACCATGCAGTGAACAAATAGATTATTGATTGGCTGCTCAGCCAGAGCTGGGACACATTCAAAAGACCATCACTGGACAAAGACCTTACCCTTATTTCTGCCTGCATTTATTGGAGTGAAGAAGCAAGAACTACTTTAAGACATGAGTGGGTCTTCAGATCTTTATCTCTGAACTAGGACCACTGTAGTATGACTCACGAATGAACCCAGCTGATCTACAACTGAGGCAAGGACTCATTCAGCAGCTGTCATTTTTGAAAATGTATTTGATAATTAAGTAGAAGTTATAGTCCTCTCCCTCTAGGGACCAAGTTGGTATAGGGGACAGTGTGCCACCAAATGTTGGTGGGGGGGGCAATGTTTATACCTCCTTTCTTGCTATATCTTTATCATAAATATCCCTCTGTAATAACTGATTAATGCAATTTTGTTAAAAAGAACTGAGACACTAAGGACTGGCAATTAAATGGTAGTTGGAGATATTCCAGAATGGGAACTCGATCCAATAGGATTAGCAAAAAATCACTCAACTCCTTCATAAGCATCCTACAACCTTGACAGGAAAATGCAGCTATCCTCAATCCAAACATTCACTACATACGTATAAGGAAAGCTCTTTAAGAAACACTATGGAGAATCCTTTTGTAAGATATCTTTTAAAAAAGGATGAATCAACAGTCTTGATTTTTCTGTTTTTAAATTTGTATTGCTGCATACCAGTTTTCTTAGAGTGGTACACAGTAATATTCACAAAATAAAATTGATAGAAAAAATGCACATTAAGATGAACATCTACTACTTTAAAACAAAGCCCAGTGAAATGAAAGGCCTAAAGAAAGTTCAAGTTGAAGATACAGGTTGACAGAATGGTGGTGGTGAGAGAGAATTAGATATCAGGTAGTACTTCCCAGGAAGGTTCAAAATTGCAATAATGGAGAAAAAGTGAGAAGTTACCATGTAATCAGATATGATGCTGGGAAAATTCCAGCGTGAAAGAGATATGATAGTTGTTTTCATTGGTTGTACCAATGCCAATGGTATTTAATTGCATGTTTATTTAGGAGAACCAGTGTTTTGAATGTCTCATATGTATTTACAATAAATGGATCCATTGTAAAAATAAACCTGCTTTTAAGAAGACTTTGTGCTGAAGTCCACCATCCTCCCACACTGGAGAAAGAAAAAGAAAAGAAATATAAATTGATGTAAATTATGACTGTGGTGGTACAATTTAAATCTAAATACCATTTATAATGATAATAGGACATGGTTTTATTTAGTACATCTGGAAATATGTTTTTAATTTATCTCAGAACAGATGTTCTAAAAATTTTTTAAAAGAACAACAACCATGTTAAAAGATAAAAACAGCAATAACAAAAACCCATCTTCCCAATATCCCCCAAAAATTGTTGCTATGATTTTAGATAGCTCTGTTAGATGAAATAAGGCACTATGTTTAGAAAAAGAAAATCAGTATGTGAAATTAGCCTATGTTATCAAACACTCTTTTCCCATTACAACATTTCCTGGCTGCTTCATGAAAACCAAAGGAGAATATTTCAAATTATTTGGAACATATAATCAAAAATTTCCCTGCTTTCAATTAATACAGACAGGCTGACCTTGCATTACCTTCTGTTTTGGTTTACCTGTACTCAAAATGCAGAATTTGGATGATGTAAAATGGGATTAAATAGACATACCATTTATATTTACTCCAGGGAAGTCTCAATGGATAGAATAACCTAATTATCAGTTTTACATGAGCAGAATTGCATCCCTGCAAATTTTTATAATCCATTAAGGGATTTTGTTTTTGTTATTTAGAAGTTTTGACTTCTTATTTTTTTAGGTCATTAAATTAGTCACGTATTCCTTTTTCAGGAAACAAAATGAATACTGAATAGGGCAAAATACATGGAAGTCTCATTTTTGTGTTATTGTTGTTGAGTGAAATTTAGTATCATGTTGGCTCAATATGGAACCCAAAATTTTTTTTGTTATTATGAAAGTTTTTTCTACATAGGAATTCCATGACCTAGTCCCCACTGAAAACACCATAATGAGGGGTATATTGAGTATATTAACACTTTGTGTTATACTAAGGAGATGTTCCATTTGAAATGTGTTAGGAATAATTATTAACATTTTAAAAATATAGAACTTAATAATCATAACTGAGAATGTGAATGAGATGAACTCTTTCATAAAATGGAAGTGAATAGCAGAGTGGATAACCTGGTGTTTGATAAACCTAAAGACTGCAGCTTTGGGGATAAGAACTATTTGACTAAAACTGCTGGGAAAACTGGAAAAACAAGAGGACACAAACTTCATATAGACCAACATCTTATACTGGGTATTTAAATAAGGTCAAAATGGGTGCATAATTTAGATATAAAGGGTGACACCACAAATTGGAAGAGCAAGGAATAGTTTACCTGTCAGTTCTATAGGGAGGGGAAGAACTCAAGACCATATAAGAGATCCAACATCTGGGTTTTCAAAGCTGAGGGGGCTACTTAACGGTTACCTAGAGTCTTGTCTGGTGAAACCACAAGAATGCTCTTCCAGTGAGTGAGCCCCAAAGCAAAATGCTAACCTCAGGGTATATATACACTTCTTCAGGGTCAGAAGGAATCATAACCCTTGTGACCCAGGCTCATATGACTCAAACTCATGTGACTTACTCTTTCTTGGGACTTAGGCAGGTCATCAAAGATTCTTGATTCAAACAAAGGCAAGTCACAAAGGCACTTGATTAGCTTAGTCTTGAGAAGAACTAGAACTCCAAAAGAAAAAAAAGCAAAACAAAAAGTCCCACTTTGCTTGCCATTACACACATGTATAAACTATATCAAACTGCCTACAGATGAACTGAGGGGAGGTGAGGGAGGGTATGGAGAAAGAGAGAAAAATTTGGAACTCAGAATCTCATGAAACTGAGTGCCAAAAATTTTGTTAACATGTAACTCGGGAAAATTACTATTTAACACACACACATACACACCACATATATATATATATATATATATATATATATATATATATATATATATATATATATATATACACATACATATACATATACATATATATATATATATATATATATATATATATATCTCATGCTATTCAGTTTTGGTTTTGCTGCTAGTATTCACATGTATGCAGAAAAAAGTTTCCAGTCATGAACTCATTTTTTTAGCCAGTCCTATTTAAGAATATGTGATATTTGATGCCAGATTTCTTAGAACAGTTCATGGTTTTTCATATTCATTGAAAGAATTTCAAATGGGGTTCTTCTCAGCTTGCTCTTCAGGAAATGTATTAAGTTTGCACTTTCATAGTACCTCTGAAAAATTCATACCTTGAGACTTTACCTACATATTTAAATATTGCCAGTGGTTCTAACTCTTATAAAATGCATTAAAATATTGGTATTTAAAAGTAGATTGATTTTATGCATGGTCCTTGATTTTATAGAAGGAGAATTAACCCATTTTAATCCTGATGTCATGAATTTTACAAAAAAATAAATCTAGAGGGAAAAATATAGTATGGGGCATGACTCTATTTCCTGAACTTGGCACATTATTTTGTCTAGAAATTAGTCTAAATATAACGTTCCATTTTGTGCATATTTCTTCACATCTTCTTTCTACTGTACATAAAACATGACAAGATTTTATATACACATATGTGTATATATGTGTAAAAATGCATTTATTGGGGCGGAACCAAGATGGCGGCTGGTAAGCAGGAACTAGTGTGAGCTCCGTACGGAGTCCCTCCAAAAACCTATAAAAATGGCTCTGAACCAATTCTAGAATGGCAGAACCCACAAAACAGCAGAGGGAAGCAGGGCTCCTGCCCAGGACAGGCTGGATGGTCTCTGGGTGAGGTCTATCCCACACGGAGCTGGGAGCTGGGAGCTGGGAGCTGGGAACGGAGTGGAGCAGAACCCAGCCTGAACGGCGTGGACCATCCAGACCAGAAGCCGGGCGGAGGGGGCCCTAGCTCCCTGAATCAGTGAGCTGCGGCAGTTACCAGACTCCTTAACCCACAAACACCAAAGACTGCAGAGAAGGTTAGTGGGAAAAGCTGCGGGAGTAGAAGGAGTTCGCGGTTTGGCTTCCAGCCCCCAGGGCAGTGGAGGTGGGGCAGCTACAGCTGTTGTTACTTCCGGCTCCAGGCCCACCTGGTGGAAGGAATTAAGTGGCGGATCAGAGCAGGAATGCTCAGCCTGCTGAAGATCTAAGCCCAGTCCGGGTTGGGGGTTGGTGAAGGAGCAGTGCTGGTGTGGCAGAGCTGGCACCTCCCCCCAAATGTGGAACATAGAACTCTCTAGTCTACAAGCAGTCATACCCCACTGAAAAACTCAAAGGTCAAGTTAGTTGGCTGGGAATATGGCCGGGCAGCGAAAACTCACCGAGATTCAGTCTCAGACTTTGCATTCTTTCTTCGGTGACAAAGAAGACCAAAACATACAGCCTAAAGAAGTCAATAAAGTGCAAGAGCCTACATCAACAGCCTCCAAGAAAAAACATGAACTGGTCCCAGGCCATGGAAGAGCTCAAAAAGGATTTGGAAAAGCAAGTTAGAGAAGTAGAGGAAAAATTGGGAAGAGAAAAGAGAAGGATGTGAGAAAACCATGAAAAACAAGTCAATGACTTGCTAAAGGAGACCCAAAAAAATACTGAAAAATACACTGAAGAAAACAACACCTTAAAAAACAGACTAACTCAAATGGCAAAAGAGCTCCAGAAAGCCAATGAGGAGAAGAATGCCTTGAAAGGCAGAATTAGCCAAATGGAAAAGGAGGTCCAAAAGACCACTGAAGAAAATGCTACTTTAAAAATTAGATTGGAGCAAGTGGAAGCTAGTGATTTTATGAGAAATCTAGATATTATACAACAGAACCAAAGGAATGAAAAAATGGAAGACAATGTGAAATATCTTCTTGGAAAAACCACTGACCTGGAAAATAGATCCAGGAGAGATAATTTAAAAATTATTGGACTACCTGAAAGCCATGATCAAAAAAAAGAGCCTAGATGCCATCTTTCAAGAAATTATCAAGGAGAACTGCCCTGATATTCTAGAGCCACAGGGCAAAATAGAAATTGAAAGAATCCATTGATCGCCTCCTCAAATAGATCCCAAAAAGAAATCTCCTAGGAATATTGTTGCCAAATTCCAGAGCTCCCAGATCAAGGAGAAAATATTGCAAGCAGCCAGAAAGAAACAATTTGAGTATTGTGGAAACCCAATCAGAATAACCCAAGATCTGGCAGCTTCTACATTAAGAGATCGAAGGGCTTGAAATGTGACATTCCGGAGGTCAATGGAGCTAGGATTAAAACCTAGAATCACCTACCCAGCAAAACTGAGTATCATGTTCCAAGGCAAAATTTGGAGTTTCAATAAAATAGAGGACTTTCAAGCTTTCTCAGTGAAAAGACCAGAACTGAATAGAAAATTTGACTTTCAAACACAAGAATCAAGAGAAGCATGAAAAGGTAATCAAGAAACGGAAATTGCAAGGGACTCACTAAAGTTGAACTGTTTTGTTTACATTCCTACATGGAAAGATGATGAGTATGATTCATGAGACCTCAGTATTAGGGTAGTTGAAGGGAATATGCATATATATATATATATATATATATATATATATATATATATATATATGTATATATGTTTATGTATATATATAAGTGAATGTGTATGTATCTATGTGTATGTGTATGTATGTGTATACATATATATGTGTTTATATATGTGTATATATATATATATATGTAAAAGAGAGAGAGCAGACACAGGGTGAGTTGAAGATGAAGGGAAGATATCTAAAAGAAATAAAATGAAATTAAGGGATGAGAGAGTAACATACTGAGAGAGGGAGACAGGGAGAGATAGAATGGGGTGGATTATCTCGCATAAAGGTGGCAAGAGGAAGCAGTTCTATGGGAGGAGGGGAGAGGGCAGGTGAGGGGGGAATGAGTGAACCTTGCTTTCATCAGATTTGGCCTGAGGGGGAATACCATACATACTCAGTTGGGTATCTTACCCCACAGGAAAGAAGAGGGAGGAAGATAAAAAAAAAATAAAAGGCAGGGGGATGATGGAGGGGAGGGCAGATGGGGGTGGAGGCAATCAAAACAAACACTTTGGAAAGGGGACAGGGTCAAGGGAGAAAATTCAATAAAGCGGGATGGGTTGGGAAGGAGCAAAATGTAGTTAGCCTTTCACAACATGAGTATTGTGGAAGGGTTATACATAATAATACATGTGTGGCCTAGGTTGAATTGCTCAACTTCTTGGGGAGGGTGGGTGGGAAGGGAAGAGGGAAGAGAATTTGGAACTCAAAGTTTTAAAAACAGATGTTCAAAAACAAAAAAGTTTTTGTATGCAACTAAAAAATAAGATACACAGGCAATGGGGTGTAGAAATTTATCTTGCCCTACAAGAAAGGAAGGGAAAAGGGGATGAGAGGGGAGGGGGGTGATAGAGGGGAGGGCTGACTGGGGAACAGGGCAACCAGAATATAAGCATCTTGGAGTGGGGGGGAGGATAGAAATGGGGAGAAAATTTGTAATTCAAAATGTTGTGAAAATCAATGCTGAAAACCAAATATGTTAAATAAATAAATTGCATTTAAAAAAAAATAGATGTTCAAAAAGAAACAAAAATGTTTTTGCATGCAACAAGAAAATAAGATACACAGGCAATGGGGCGTAAAAATTTATCTTGCCCTACAAGAAAGGAAGGGAAAAGGGGATGGGAAGGGAGTGGGGTGACAGAGGGGAGCGCTGACTGGGGAACAGGGCAACCAGAATATATGCCATCTTGGAGTGGGGGGAGGGTAGAAATGGGGAGAAAATTTGTAATCCAAACTCTTGTGAAAATCAATGCTGAAAACTAAATATGTTAAATAAATTTTAAAAAATGCATTTATTAAGGGTCCACTATATGCCAGACAAGTAATAACTGACTTTATGTAGTGCTTTATGTTTTGTAAACCACTTTAAACATATTACCTCACTTGAATTTCATAACATATCTGTGAAGTAGGTGCTATTATTATCCACATTTAATAAGTGAGAAACATGAGTTTCTGAGAGATTGTTTCTTACCTAGAGTTGTACAACTATTAAGTGTCTTAGGTATGATTTGAATATATGTTTTCCTGATCCTAAGTCAGACACTGTGCTTTAATCCTTCTAAGAAAATTCATCCATTTATTTAAGAAGCAAAAGCACTAGAAAAATGTGATGTTAATCATTCACTATGTGCAAGGAAAAAAATAATATTTCCTGCAGTGTTTTGCAAGGACATTTTGTCAAAAGTTTTGAGCGATTGATGACAATTCTAAAATATATCTTATAAATCTATTTGTAAGATTTTCCCATCACCACGTTCAGAATACCTTATTATCTGGAATTCTTAGAAAATGTTTAAATATGCTTAAAACAAAACTTTGATTATCAAATGGAAAGAATGAGCTTCTATGAGAAAACTGGAACATTCAATTTTAATCAGTCCTCTTTGGATAACATAAAAGAAAATGGAAGAGTTATGGTAATGATGTTTTAATGAAATATTAAAATTTTTATGTCTAAATGACTTCACCTGCTGTTCATGTCATTTTCTATTCTTTAAAGTTTTAGAAGTATATTAAAATGCCTGGGTTCCCATTGTTTTTTATTCAGTTGCTCACTTAAAACCACCATCATGTTACTTGTATTTTTTCGCAAATCATTAAGCTGATACCTTATAATTCCCATGAATATTATTGACCCCCTCCACAAATGCTACTTGTTATTATAAAAGTTCTGTGAATAATATTTTCTGTTCCCTCTGTTTCCAGAACATTTTAAGTGGATGAGTTATGACAGATAATCATCAAACACCTCTAAGACATAGTACAAGTGCTTATCAGTGTATAGAGTAATGGTCTACTAGAGAAACTCAAAGAAATCTTGCTCCTGGTCAGATTTATGGAACAAGAGTCAAGGTAACAAATAAGTTGAGGTGGAAATAGTGCCTTGGTGTGGATGACAGCAATGTTATAAATCACCCCTTTTCCTCTGAAGGTCAGTGCTAAACCTTTTTCAAACTTTGTATGTAATTCTTGTGAAAAAAAAACCAATCTTTGCTTTCTCTTTAATAGTTAATCCCTGTTCACTTATTTTTGGGTCCATGATACTAGACCACATATCAGTGCTACCTAAAAAGAAAATGATGTGGTTAAGTGTTATGTAGGGAGGGTATATGTCTTGGGCTCAGATCACCAATGCCCAACTAAAAACCCCCACAGTGTGCCCCCATGATTTTCCTCCTAGAATACAATGCTGCTAGAAGCTGCTATTATTATTGCCTGGGATTTAGTTTCTAAGGTGATGGTGCCCCCAAATACTAATTTGAGTATCTTAACTGAACTGGATAGTTTCTAACCAGAAATTGATTTAGTAAAATGGTCAATTAAAAAGTAGAATATGCCATAGTGGAAATTGCTATGTTTGGAATGACAATCCGAGTTCTACCCCTGGCTCTACAACTAACTCCTGTGACCTCAAACAAATCATTTAACCTTTCGGGGTTTCCTTTTACTCATCTGTAAACTGAGGCGATCCAAGTAAATAAGTAGTCTCTTCCTTTCTACCTCTAACAGTCCATGATTCTGTCAACAAGTCAGCTAAATGGTGCTAGTTATTTATCAGTTCAAAATAATTTGGCTAATGAATTATGTATATAGATATAGCCAGATATATAATATTTCACCTTTGCTCAGAAAGGACAATATCCCTTTGTGTAGTGAAATGCCAGGCTGGTCTATCCACTATTTTCCAAGTACACATCACCATATTATTAAATTCAATTCAGTAACCCTTAACCAAGTGGCTACTTTGACCAAGACACTGTGCTAAGTGTTGGGGATAGAAAGGCACAAGGACAAACAGTGCCTTCCCTGAAAGAGTCTACATTCTACTTGATTGTGTGTGAACCTGTGCTTCATAGGTGCTTTCATTCTGCTGAGTTCAAATCTATACAAGCTTCAGGGGCATGGTGCGGTGATATCTCCAACTCTGTGGAGTTCTCTCACCAGGAGAATCAAGGCTAAGTATTGTCTTAATGAGGGTGTATAGGTTATAAATTTTGAATCTAATTAGAAGAGTAGGATTGGGGTATTCATTTTTGAACTTAAATCTGCCCTGAGTTCTGCTGTGATTGCAATAATTAATGTCTACCTTCAAAATCCATTGTCTGCCTATCAGGTAATACTCTCTAAAACCACAGAAATATCTTTTTAAGAGAAAGAACCAACTACACCAGAATTTAACCTTCATTTTATTGAATAAAAAGTAGCATCTAATCAAAGGACTAACATGATATCTTTATTAATAATATACTTGGTTTGTGTTTGTGTATGTTGACCCAATTTGATTCTACAGTACAAGACAGAAAGATTCCTTTGCTATAGAATTTATTTCATCTCCATTATCTGTTAAACCTCGAGCAAAGAGCTCACAAAGTAGATAGTCTCTTAGAAACAAGCAAGGCTGTCATGTATGCTGAGGTTTGACAGCTTGCTGAAATTGCTTCAAGAAAGGTATTTTCATTAATAAGGCTAACTTGTACCTATTTATTGGGAGCTCAGCCTTGAACAATTTTTGTTCTCTTTTTTTATCAGCTTTGGTGATTGGAAAAGGTAATTTGATGAGCCCTGTCTGAACACATATGCTACCTTTTCAAAACTAAGACATGTGCAATTTTAAGGTAACTCAGATCAACATCCCCAAATGGCATCTGTTTTTAAGCTTTATTTTTTTCTTTCACTCAGGTTAGAAACAAAACATTCCCTTTTGAAACATGTATTTTATATGAAACAAGTAGTATTTCTTTCCACTGCAGTCCACCAATCTTTGATTCAAATAACCAATTAGTGATCTTTTTCAATAACATTCTTTTAAAATGTGACATCTTTTGTTTTAAATGATCTATATAGTCTAATATATTTCCCTCCTCATCTCCTTCCCTGGGAGTCATCCCTTATTGAGTGAGGGAGAGAGACAGAGAACCTAATCAACACATCAATCAAGTCCATCATTGTATTTAGTGCTCCTCTCCCACAGTCCCCCCACTTCTATGAAGGAAAGGAGGTGAATTTTCATCTCTCTTCTTTGGGGCCAAGTTTTGTCATAATTTCACATTTGTTTCAATGACTTTATTGTTATTTCAATGTACATTGTTATAGTAATTGTGTATATTGGGGTCCATGAATCTGGACCTGAAATCTGCTGGATTCATTTAGCATCAGCTAATATATGTGTGTGTGTATATATATATCTTTCTATGCTTCTCTCTTTATCATATTTATATTTTTACATTATAGTAACTTATCATTAATTCATATAACACAACTTGTTTAGCCATTACAAATGATGAATATCTACTTTATTTCTAGTTCTTTGCTACTACAAAAGAAAAAAGCTGTTGTAAGTATTGTGGTCTATGGACCTTTCTTTTAATCTTTGATCTCCTTGGGTTATGTGCCTAGTAGTTATATCTCTGTATCAAAAGGTAGGGGCATTTGAGTCACCTGCTTAGAATGATTACAAATTGCTTTCCAAAATGGTTGAACCAATTCACACTTCTACCGGTAGTGCATCCAATAATCTTTTACATTGTTCCAATGCCAGTGTTTTCCATGAATTTATTTTTTCTTTTGTTATTGTATGAACTCAGACTTCCCAACTGTGGTAAAATAAATAGGCTTTGTTTTAGCCTGTCTTCACTTAATTATCAGTGACTCAGCATAGCCTTTCATTTTCTCTCTGTCAATCCTGTAAACTCCCAGGGCTCCAAATGACCAATTAGTGCCAGAGCAGTGAAGGCACTTCAGTTATCTTGGTTGAGAAAGAAGTTGAGCTTTCACTTATGGCTGTTAACAGCCTGATAATTGGATTTCTTTCTAAAGTTAAGCTGAAATCTGTAAATAATCCAGGAGGTTTAAGAGGACAACAGTCATTTCACTACTATGGCAACCTGGCGTTTTCCTATCTCCCTTTCACTCCCTTCTTCTGTTAACATAGTGATGTTTTCCTTCTCCTTTGAAACATAAATAACTATTGTGAATAGAAAAGATGTATAAAATTAAAAATATAGCAGTTCTCACTCGTTTTTGAAAATAGACTGATAGGTCATTAAAAATTCCATATCAGCCAATTATTAGTAGATATACATGTAAATAAATAGGTTGGCATGATATAATGTCTACCATGAGGTCAGGAAATTCTAGATTAACATCATTCTGCTTACATATCCTTGCCAAGTTACCATGGTTAATTCATTTTGCATTTCAATGTTACTAGACAACTATTAATAAAGAGAAGCAGTGTCTTATGCTAGGAAGAATAGTGAATTTGGAGGTAGAAGACTTGGGCTTGAATCCTGACTCTAAAAATTACTACCTGTATAAAATTAAGTAAGTCCCTAGATCTCTCTATGACTCAGTTTCCTCCTGTGTAAAATTACATTGTAATATCTATAAATCCTAAAGTTAAAGATAATTTGCTAATCAAGTTTTGATGGAGATAATTTATACACTGAGAGCTCCTCACACTAATTAAATCACAGAGAGGGACTTTAAAAAATAAGTATGCAATTTGGGGTAAAAATGGTAAGTAAATAAAACAAAACAATGGTAAAGATATCAAATTGTATGCTTTGGCTTTCAAACTTCAAGGAAGATTTTATCTTACTGTTTATTGGCTATTAACAGGATAGATGTAAAACTGACAAGGAGACCTAGTTTAACCCCTTTATTTTATAGATTAAAAAGCTAAGATGCAGTGTAATACATAGACTTTCCCCAGGTTAGACAAAGAGTATGTGGCAGAGCTGGGACTTGATCTACTGCTCTTTCCACAGTACCAATGAAACCCCTTTCATTCTCTCATCTAATGGTGCCAATAATGAAGAAAAATGCAGAGAAGCTGACTATAGAGCTGTGCCCATAGTAGGAGCTGTGCCCATAGTAGGATCTGATTAAATCTTATTTGAATGGATTAATTAGGGATACTTATAAGGGGATTTCAAAAATACAGAGTAGTAAATAAAAATTCTTAGTACTTACAGAGTTACATAGTATAATATTATATTTGATTATTCAGCTAATATGTTACCTTACTACACTCCCAAGTTTTGTAAATATAATAGAACCATAACTTGAATTATATGGCAGTAGTTTACTGCATTGGAGCCTTACTATAAACATGTCACAGGATCAGTGATTTAGAGCTGGGAGGATCTTTAGGGGTCATGTAATCCAAACCCCTAATTTCAAAGGTAAAGGAATAGAAGCAGAAAGAAGTTAAGTGAATTGCTCATTTAAAAAGGCAGTGACGAAAAGTAGAATTTGAAACCAAGTCTTATACACAATCTAAGATTCTTTCTCCCCTACCACACTGCTATTTTCCTATTTTCTAATTTTTTCACATGAAATCTTACCTAGGCACACCTCCCTCATCCTGTATTTGTGATGAAGAACTCTGTATTTATCTATATTAGAATTTAGTTTCTTTAATTTGGCATATGATTCTAGACTATGATGATCTCTTTGGATCTTCTCTGTCATTCAACATATTACCTATAACTCCCAGCTTCAAATCATCTGAAAATTTATATAAATTTTACATCTTCATCTAAGCCACTGACATGTAGATATACATATACATGTATAAATACAGATGTATTTATACATAGATATCTCTACATATACATGCATGCATTATATGTATGCACATGTATGTATTATAATATATACATATGCGAACACACATATATATTTCAGTATTTCAATAGCTCCTTACCTGGCCTCTAAGGGAGACAGTAGAACACTATAGGCAAGGCAGGAGATTATTGAAATATTGAAATGAGCATATATCGGTATATATGTATATGTTCATATGGACAAAGGAGACACTAAAACATTCCATATGAGTTGTATTCATATGGACAAAGGAGACACTAAAATATTCCAGATGAGTTGTAATGAAGATCTGAAGCAGAACGGTTGTAGAAAGAGTAGAAATTAGGGGATAGATATGAGAGATGTTAAGCTGTAACAGATAAACTTGATAACTAAATGGATATGCGAGGATATATACATACACACAGAAAGACATATATACATATACATACACACAATCACACACATGCACACATACATGTATATATGCATGTGTATGTGTATATATACATGCATATATGTTTCTGTGCACATGTATATGCACAATGTATATGTTTATATGTGTGTATATGTGTGTATACACACCTATATACATGGGGGAGGGAGTGGGAGAGAGAGAGGGAGAGAAAGAGAGATTTAGACCCTTGAAATACTCAACTAAAGGCCATTCCCCCCTCACCTCCTCACTTGCTTTCCTGCTAATTTCCTGTAAATGTGTGCCCGTTCTTCCCCATAGACATTGCATGCATTGGTGGGAGAATGTGACCTAGGTTTACATCTGTATTGAGATGTTTGACTATTACTATATTTGATTTGATATTATCTTGCACAATATTATGATTATTTCTTTTGCCTTATTGTTAACTAACTTGTTAAGTTTAAGAATCAAAACTTCCATCATCATGACTGGATGTTCATATAACTAACACATACCACAAAAGTAGAATATATTGTGACTAGTTGTGTGAACTGAGAATTGGCCAATGTTCAATGGTTAGAATGCTGCATAGGAAGTGTGTCTCCCCCCTCCTCTAGCATGGTTACCCCTAGAGCCCTAAGAATATTCGAGTGTGGCTGTATAATGGTGGTCTATTTCTGGAGATCTAGACCTGCCAGACTGAGGGCAAGTTGAAGTGAGAATTCCAACTCGGAAGCTAGTACATGTCAATATAACCCATACAAAAGGTGACATATTGTGTTACATTGGTGGCTCGCTCTATCATATCACTCATGGATGATACTACATAGTACCACCTCTATTACATTTTTGCCAAGTATTGTTCTAGGTCTTAGGGATACAAAAAACTAAAATTAAACATTTCCTTAGTTCAAGGAGGATACCTTATTTTAGGGGATATAATTCATTCACAGTAAAATTAAAATATGTACTACTATATACAAAATAAATATAGGCTTATTTGGGAAGGCACTAATAACAGGGGAAATAAAGGAACATGTTTTGAAAGTGGTGCCACTTGAGTTGAATCTTGAAGGGAATTAGATATCCCTAGAAGAGGAGGTGAGGAATGAGGGAGCATTCTAAGCATAGAGGACCTCTTATGCAAAAATACAGAGGTTAAAGATGGAACATTCTGTAGGGGGAACCAGAAACTGAACAGTTTAACAGATATGTAAAGTGCTTAAGAGCCAATAATATATAATCACCTTGATAAGATAGGTTTCCATTAGCTTGTGAGTTTTTCTTTTCTTTTCTCAAACAGAGGAGTTTTATTTCATCCTACAGCCTATAGGGAATCACAGAAGCTTTGAGAGCATGTAAAGAACAACATCAGGTGCATACACTAAGAATATGAATTTGACAACTATATGGCAGATAGATTGAAAAAGGGAGACACTGGAGGCTGAGTAAGAGGCTATTGAAATATTCCAGATGAGTGGTGATGAAGGTCCAAAGCAGGATGGTTGTGGTGAGAGTAGAAAGTAGGGGATAAATGTTAAAAATGTTGAAAAGGTAGAATAGGGAGAGGATTCTGGGAAGATGGCAGAGTAGGTCAGGAAATTTCAAGCTCTCAAGATTTTCCTCCACAAAAGAGACAAAATAGTGCTTCTGGGCGAACATAGAGCAGTAAAAACAAGTAAGAGTACGGACAGAACAGGGCTCTTCCTGGGACAATTAGAGAAAATCTGAGGAAATCTGAAGAAAAATCCAAGGATGAGATTTCCTCCCTGTGAAGAGTAAACACCTCCAGGCTAAGGTCTGCTTTAACTACAAGCTGCAACCTGCTTAAACAGCAAGTGGCAAGCCCTGGGGTTAGTTGGATTGGGAGACTGCATTGGCCCCAGCCACAGGAACTTTTATTACTGGTGCAGTGAGAGCAGTTGGGCATCTGACCTGGGGAAGATCTAGGGAACCTCTGCTGACAAGGAATGCCAGACCCAGCTGTGCTGCAGGGAGCAGTGGGAGCAAGAAGGAACCAGCACCCACTGGTGAGTGCAGAAGCAGTGGGATGGAACACTGCTTGCTGTGGGCACTTATAAAAGTTTGGAGATTTTGATTTGAGTTCAAGGTCAGAGGGGAGAACTGAAGAGGATCAGAGGCCAGAGACACCATCCTCCATTCCCCAGGACTAGAGGTGATTATAAAAACTAAATTATTAGAATAAAATGCACAGGCAAAAGAGAAAGAATCCAACCATAGAAGCTACTATGGGAATAAAGGAGACTGGGATTCATCTTCAGGGAAGGATACTGAAGCAAAGAAACCCTCTTCTACCCCAAAGAGTAATCTCAAATGGTCACCTGCCCAAAAAGAGAATTCATTGAGGAACTTCAAAAAGACTTTAAAAATCAAATGAGAGAGATTAAGAAAAAATTAAAAAAAAATAAGAATAATACAAGAAAAACAAGAAGATTATCACAAGAAAGTCAGCCAATTAGAAAAGGAGACCCAGAATCTTAAGGAAGAAAATAACTCCTTGAAAATCAGAATTGGGCAAGGGGAAGCCTATAGAGTTATAAGAGATGAAGAAATGTTTTTAAAAAGTATATAAAGAATGAAAAATAGAAGAGAATATGAAATATCTCATAAGAAAAACAACAGATCTAGAGAACAGATCAAGAAGAGAAAACATAAGAATAATTGTACTACCTGAAAATTCTGATAAAAAAAATCTCAACACAATAATACGAGAAATAATTAAATAAAATTGTCCTGAAGCATTAGAAGAAGAGAAGAGAGTAAAAATAGAAAAACCCCACTGATCACCACCTGAAAGAGATCCTAGGAAGAAAATTCATAGGACTGTTATAATTAAATTCTGAAACCTCCAGATCAAGGACAAAATATTATAAGCAACAAGAAAAAAAAACAATTTACATATGACAGCACCACAATTAGAATCACATAAGACCCGGTGTTGGTGACACTAAGAGATCTCAGGTCTTGGAACACTACATATCAAAGAACAAAAGAACTGGGCCTCTGGCTGAAAATATCATACCCAGCAAAGCTAAGCATAATTCTGAATGAAAAAAAAAATGTACATTTTATCAACTGTCAGACTTTCAGGACTTTGTTAAAGAAAAAAAAATCCCTTAACTAAATAGAAGATTTGATGTACAAGATCCAAGAGGTACATACCAGTAAGGTACATATCAATGACCAATTATAAGGGACTAAGTTAGGATAGAATGTTTATCTTGTATGTATAGAAAATGTAAAACCTATGTCTAAGATTGTTACTAATAATTAGGTAGCCTATAAGAAACAGTTGGGTAGACCTGAATATGATATGACTTCAAAAAGTAAAACCATTCAAGAACACCTAAAAGAGTAATTATCTTGTACAAATGAGGTACAAGAGGAAGAACCAATATAGAGGAATTAGATGGTAGAGGGAGGCTGTTAGTTCTGGAAACCTACTTTCATTAGGAATGAGTTCAAGAGGGAAAAATACATCAACATCTAGAAGAGTATAAAAGTCTTCTAAATTTGAAAAGAAATAAAACCCTAAGGGGACAGGGAGGGGGAAGAGGATAAAGGAGGATAAGGGAGGGATTGTTGGAGTAGGGGTAGGTTAAGTAATAGGAGGGTAAGGTAACAGGTAGAAGTAAAGTGGAGGAGTTGAAAGAAATAGGGGAAAAAGATATGCACAAACATAAAAACAAAGATTAGGAGTAGAATCTCTTAGGGAAAGTATATGTTTATATATGTATATGTATGTTTATGTATGTGTGTGTATATATATGTATATGTGTATGTATATATCAATTCCTACATATAAATATATCCATGCTCCCTAGCCTTAAGGTGGTGGGAAGGGGGGCGGAAGGGAGGAAAAAGAACAAAGTAAAAAGTATACAGCAGAGAACAAAAGAAAATCTACAAGGAAGCAAAGAAAATATGGACAACTTTCAACATAATATACAGTATTTGATATATAGGCTTTCTCGAAATGAAAAGTTATTGCTATATATTCTGAATCCTCTCCTATGATCTGCTGTGCCTATGACATTTTTTTCTTTTCTTATTTTATATTTAAGTTTACACTGTTTCTTTTTCTTTTCTTATTATGTATTTAAGTTTTAGTATTTGTCTAAATTTTTTTTTAAAAAAAGATAGGATGAATAAAACTGGGGAACTGAATGGGATGGGTGAGACTGAAGAGTCAAGGGTGACTCTTAGGTTTTAAACCTCAGTGATTCAAAAAAAATTAAGTGCTCTTGATAAGAGTTGGGAAAGTTAGAAAACGTTAGGGGTAAAGATGATGAGATTTTTTGTTTGTTTTGGTTTTGGACATGTGAAACTGTAAATGCTATTTGGAGACTCCAGGTAGAAATTTCGAGCAGGCAATTTGAAATGTGGAATTGGATTTCAGAAGAAAGATGGAGATTGGATATGTGGATTAGGGAGCCATCTGTATAGAAGTGATAGTTGAATAATTGGGAATTGATGATAACTACTAAGAGAAAGAACATAAAGAGAGGAGAGGGACTCAGGACAGAGCCCTCGTAGTATACTCATACACAGAGTGCAGGCTGTAGATCAGGAGATTTTAAGTGAAAGAGGGAGCTAGGCCATCAAAATGTACCTTCCGGGGAGGGGAAAGGGGAGGGGAGTAGAGGGGAGGGGAGGGGAGGAGAGGCTACTCACAGGTCCTGTTTGTCTTTCATTCTCAAAGAGGACCATTATGGAAATGGTGGCATGATTTGCAGTTGACTTTGACTCAAGGATGACATTGTTTTGCTGAGTAGGTGATTCTTGGTTTTAATCCTAGCCCTTTGCCCTTCAGAACATCATGTTCTAAGTCTACCAGTCCTTTAATGCAGAAACTGCTAAATCTCGGGTAATGTTGATTGTGGTTGCACAATACTTGAATTGTTTCTTTCTAGCTGCTTGCAATATGTTCTTCTTGAACTGGGAACTCTGGAATTTGTCTATGATATTCCTGGGAGCTTTCATTTTGGGATCTCTTTCAGGAGTAGATTGGTAGATTCTTTCAATTTCTATTTCCCCCTCTGATTCTAGAATATCAGTCAATTTTCCTTGATAATTTCTTCAAAAAAGATGTCTAGGCTCTTTTTTTGGATCATAGCTTTCAGGTAGTCCAATAATTTTAAAATTATCTCTCCTGGATCTATTTTCCAGACTAGTCGTTTTTCCAATGAGATGTTTCTACATTGTCTCCTATTTTTTTCATTCTTTTGGTTTTGTTTTATACTCTCTTGATTTCTAATAAATACATTAACTTCCATTTGCTCCGTTCTAATTTTTAAGGAATTATTTTCTTCAGTGAGTTTTTGGACCTCCTTTTCCATTGGGCCAATTCTGCTTTTTAAGGCATTCTTCTCTTCATTGGCTTTTTGGACCTCTTTTGCCATTTAGTCTAGTCTTATTTTTTAAGGTATTATTTTCTTCAGCATTTTTTGGGTCTCCTTAACCAAGCTGTTTTAAAAGACATGAACAATTAGCTTTAACTTCCATGTAAAAATCAGACTTTTTCTTTTGAGATGGACCCCTTATCTTTTAATGATGAAAATGCAGCTTCTATGGTTTGATCTCATTTCTGACTGGCAAAGGAGCTTTGATGTTCTAGGTTCCCAACTTAAGCCAGTTCACCCCTCCTTTGGCAGCCCTTCTCCAGGAGACTTACTGTACTGGTGCCAAAGATCAGCTTTATTTCACTGAGCTCATAACTCCCTAGTAGCAGGGATGACAATTGTGTGCTGTCATGCCCAATTTAGAAAACTATTTTTTAATGGTCACTGAGAATCATTATTGAATTTTTAAAACTCCAAATATAGGAATCTGGCCAAATACTATATATCACCATTGAATTAGATATTTAATCATGTTTATGAGAAATGTTATCTGATTTTTTTAACAAAGTGATTCAATCACATAGCCGTTACTACACAACAGACAAAGATGCAAAAGTGCACTTCTAAATGAATTCAGGACAAAATAGAGGGCAAAGATTATACCAGATAAGTAAAGCAAAACACATACACACACACATACATGCACACACACACACACACGCACACACACACACACACCCTCTAGGGTTCATCTGTGAGGTGGCATCAGGCTTAGTGCTTCTTCAATTACGATAGTTTGTACACGACATTGACCTAGGGCTGGCTTTTATTTTGGATGTGGGAATAAGATTGAAAAATTATCTCTGAAGGATAATAAAATGAGCCCAAAGTAACAATACAAAATTGAATGTAGATAAAAGTATAATTCTATACTTCTATTTAAAAAATGAGCTGCATAAATCAGAATGTGTATGTCTATATTTTGGGGGGAGGGATTACCTATTTAGAGTAGTTTATGTGAGAGAGTGACAGAGAGAGACACAGAGAGAGGGAGACAGAGAGACAGACAGAGAAAGAGATAGAGACAGAGACAGAGATACACACACACACACACACACAGAGAGAGAAGGTTTACATATAAGTATTAACACAGGGCAAGTACTACTAATAGGTCAAGGATTAAAATACTAGCTAAATCAAGAAATTGGGGTGTAGGAGGGCTGGAAAGAGCAAGGAAGAAGTAAGTTGGGCTAATTAGGAATCATCACAAGCATCAGTGAGGAAGTTTGAGAACAAGTTATCAACATTTTGAGGTGGAAAGTGGCTTTTAAAATTAGCATCAGAAATAGGGCTGAGATTAGAATTTTAAAAAGTCAAAAGGAGACTGAAGCATCAATTGAGCCTCAAGGATAAAGTCATTGGCATTGTTTTAATGATATTAGGTTTTTGTCTGCCCCTTTCCAAAGCAACAATGTCCCCTGGATATATGCACAATCAACAAAGATTTATTAAATTCCTTATTGCTTGCTGGGCTTTGGGGCTACAAAGATAAAACTGAAACAATTCCTACCTTCAAGGAGTTTATGCAATAAGTGAAATACAGCATTTAGTTTGATTGCTAAACACAGTTCTTAATCTGTTTGGATTAAATAAATCCTCTGTATAAAGTTACTTGATAGGCCTCCTTAGCCGGTCAGACAATATATATGGCATACTACCTGAGCTTGGACATCACTTTATAAGAGAAATATTGACAAGATAGAGCAAGTGTACTAAGGAACTGAAAAACTAGGGTTTAGTTGGATAAGATAGAGGGAGATTATTACTATACTATTATACTAATAACCAATTATTAAATTGGGATCCCAGGTTTTTCTCTTTAATTTCCCCATTAAGGAAATCAATGTTAAAGTCAGTCTCTTAAGGACATGACTGATGAGATTATGCTTTTCCCTCCAGGAACTTGCTCTTCAATCTTGGGTGGGACCCCACCCAACTAAGAGACCAAACTTCTGTTTAGAGTATAAACAGAATCCAGTCTGGGCCAGTTCTTACCCTGGGGAGAGGAGCCCCTGTTCTTGTGCTCCTCCATTAAAGTTTAGGGTGACCCAGCTCAGGAAGGGAAAAAAAAAAACAACCAAAGTGGTCTGGATGGAGATGGATTCTCCATCCAGATTGCTTAAGGGGGCTGGAAACAATTCAGTATCCAAGGAATTAAAGCTTCATGTCATTCAAAGGACTAGAAAAAAGTATGTGTGTGTGTGTATGTGTAACATACACATATATATATACATATACATGCATACATAAACATATATATGTATATTATATATAATATGTATATATAATATATATATTATATATATATACACACACAAAAAAACAAAATAAATGCAAAGAGAAAAATATAAATAAATATAATGGAAATTACTGCAGGGCAGTTTGGGAATAAGAGAACTTTAGTAGATCTTGATGAGTTGATACAAATGGAATATTTTACCTTCTGGAGGCCAACTCTTTAATGACAATCTCCTTTGAACTTTGATAAAATTAGTCTTTGGGCAACAGGGAGGAGTCTGAGGTTGAACATGGGCCCAAAGCTTTTCTGGCTTTAAGATAGGATGTGAGAGCTTGTGCTGCACTGACACAGCTTTCAAAAACCCAGAGTAACTTCAACAACAGAAAAAGCAGAGGAGCTGGGCTTTAATAGGAAAACAAAAAATAAAACATCACTATTAAATGTTCATGGCAATTTTGCCCCATTGCTTCAGTTTGTTGAGGTTTTCGTTTTAGCTTTTCTTTTTGGATTGTTGTCCCTTGTACCCAATGTATCTTCTTTCCCTGGACTGTTTTCTTTTTGTGGCATCATTATTAAGTGTATACAGATAATGCATTCAAGAAGTTTGATGCTAAGAAGCAGTACCCCCATTCAGTTTTTGGATAACAATTTCAAGGACATTTTTGAAGGAACACATAGAAAGAGATCATATGAATTTTTTTTTAAAATAATACATAATTATTCATATTTTATTATTAGCAAGTAGTTATTCAGTACAATAGATACTAAGTCAAAGCTTGAGGAAGAGAAGCAATAGAAATCCATCTGTTAAAGGGCAATAAGAGGCTTGAAGATGTGGGCTTAGATTAAGGGAAGTATGAGAAATTATAAAGAGATGCTGCTGCTTTGAGCCATTGAGAAGCATGTTATGGGACAAGTGCTGTGAAAGGAAAATGAGCTTTCAGGAAGAAGTACAGCAGCAAGTGTTCATTATGGGGAACATCATATGAAAGGGCTATTTACACAGTTCTCTGAAAGCAGAAGGATTTAAACAAATACCATAATTTAGACTAATTTTGTAAATTTCACTTAACGTTTTTGGAAAGATTGCTTACGTTGGTTTTACGTTAAAGGATATGGTATTTTTTTAAACAATGTAGATTGCAAATAATGGCAATATATGTGAGGTTTTTCTAATCTCCTCTTTTATAATACAGTATCTTGGGAAGTCTTTAGCAATCCTGGTTATTCATGGTCCTGGTTTTGTTTCTAAAAAGAGAAAATAAAATAGATTCCCAACAGCCAGATTGTATTTTTTATTTTCAAGTCCTTCCAGAATTGAGAGATAGTAATAATAATATTTAGCATTTTGATAGTACTTTATGCTTTTCAAATTGCCTTGCAAATATTATCTCATTTGCATTTCACCACAACCCTGGAAGGTTGTGGCTATTACTTTCTTCATTTTATAAATGAGAAAACTGAAGCAGAAGGCAGATAAGTGACTTGACCAGTGTCACCACTCCAAGTAATTGAGGCAGGATTTGAACACATGTCTTTCTGACCTCAACTCCAGCACTCTATATACCAGTCCACCTAGCTGATAATACTTTACAGCTAGAAGTAGCTATATAGGCAGAAGCCTGGTAGATTTTATTCATTGATGTTGAATACTACACTGTAGACATTACAGATTTGTTTAATAATTGACCAGAAGGCAGGGGACACAAAATAGTTATCTAGTAGAAGGTCACAGAGTGTTTTATTTTAAGCCTTGTATCTACAGCTCTTAGCATAATGCCTAGTATATAGCAGGCATTAGATACATGCTTATTGTACTGAATTTAATTAAAATGTTTTGGTACCAGGTGCTAGGCATATACATGAAGGGGGTTAAAGATCCCCTACACAGGGCTGTGCCCATTTCCGGGATCCCTGTCAGCCTCTCCTTCCTGGCCTTCATCTCCCCGCCACCTACCGGAGCTTATTCCTGTCGGTCGACTGACCAGGGTCCGCGAATCCTCCCCAAAACCTCTGCTAATCCTCCGCCTCGGCGCTGGTCTGCACCCTCCCCATCCCAGCTTTTTCCCTTGTGAAAACACTAAGAATAATGTCTTTACAGCAATTTTTACTAGAGCCAATCGCCTGCCATGCTTGCAACAGAGATCGTACTCTGATTGCCCTTAGCCCTAATGATCATGAAGTCCACATTTACAAGAAGAATGGGAACCAGTGGGTGAAAGCCCATGAACTGAAGAAACACAACGGACGTATCACAGGTATTGACTGGGCTCCCAAGAGCGCTCGAATGGTAACTTGTGGTGCAGACCATAATGCCTATGTCTGGAGTCAGAAAGATGGCATCTGGAAACCAACCCTGGTGATGCAGAGGATCAATCGTGCAGCCATCTTTTTGCAATGTCTCCTGTGGAGAATAAATTTGCTGTAGGTAGTGGAGCACGACTGATTTCCGTGTGCTACTTTGAGTGTGAAAATGACTGGTGGGTGAGCAAACACATAAAAAAGCCGATTTGTTCTACTGTCCTTAGTTTGGACTGGCACCCCAACAATGTTTTGCTGGCTGCTGGATCTTGTGACTTTAAGTGCACAGTTTTTTTCTGCCTACATTAAAGAAGTTGATGAAAAGTTGGCTAGTACTCCATGGGGTACCAAGATGCCTTTTGGTCAACTGATGTCAGAGTTTGGTGGTACTGGAAGTGGTGGTTGGGTCCATGGAGTTAGTTTTTCTGCCAGTGGAAACCGCCTTGCTTAGGTCAGCCATGATAGTACTGTATCAGTTGTCGATGCCTCCAAAAATATGATGGTTTCACAGCTGAAAACAGAGTTCCTCCCACTCCTGAGTGTGCCGTTTGTCTCTGAGAATAGCGTGGTGGCTGCTGGTCACAACTGACGCCCAGTGCTTTTTAATTATAAGGATCATGGCTCCTTGACCTTCCTCTCCACGTTAGACATTCCAAAACAGGGCATCCAAAGCAACATGTCTGCCATGCAACATGAACAAGAGAGCTACAGCTGAGGATCACAACACTGCTTTAGACATGCTACACCAAAACAGTGTCACCCAAGTGTCCATTTATGAAGTGGACAAGCAAGACTGGTGCAAATTTTGCACCACTAGCATTGATGGAGCAATGACAATTTGGGATTTCAAGACTTTAGAGTCTTCGATCCAGGGGCTAGAATCATGTGATGCTGTATTTCCATTTTCTAGCATGACAGACACTTGACGGAATGCAGCTCCAGCATTTGCATGAAGATGGGAAAGACCCTACCACAAGTCAAAACTGAGAAAATATCCCTTGCAGATATTTTGTTTTTGTTTTTTTTTGAACATAATTGGTAGATGTAGTGGTTTTAAAAAATCATCAGTGATGTCTTTTTGATTGGCTACTTTATTCCACTCTTGACCAAAGCTGCTCTTTAAGTAGTTTATCATGGGAAGTTGTCAGACTAAATTAAAGGGGGATTTTATGTAAATTGTCCACTAGAAAAATAAAAAATAATACAGGAAAAAAAAGATCCCCTATATAGTAGACTATTTATAGTAGTTAATTTTATGGTAGCCACATATTTGAAAAAGTATAGATGTCTATTAATTGGAGCATGACTGAATACATCATAGTTTATGAAAGCCGTGGGATGTCACTGCATTCTTACAAAAGCAACATATACAGTATTCAGAAAATCATGGAAAGAATAAACAGACAAAATGAAATGAATACAACAATTCTCTCTCTCTCTCTCTCTCTCTCTCTCTCTCTCTCTCTCTCTGTCTACATGTATGTATGTATACATATATACATATATATGCAATGGATATAATAATATAAGTAAAAATAAAAACAAATGAAAGTGAACGATGTATAATTATGGCCAACTTTGACCCTGAAGAAGAGTTGAGAAAAAATGTACCTTCCTTGTATCTTTGCAGAGGGGGATGACTGTAAGATGGTATGTTGTCTATATTGTCAGACACAGGTGATATTTTGGTCGGCTTTGTTGAATTGCTTTTTTTTCAACGTTTTCATTTAAAATCTTTGTTTTGAGGGTTGACTTGATGGGTGAGGGAGGTAGAAAAATATATGTAGAAATGAAGTTGATAGAAAAACAGAAGATAACAATAAAAGTTAAATCATCGAAATTAAAAGGTAAACAAAAAAGTTAAGGTACCATTTCTGTCTGAAAATTGTTTTCATAAATATTTTTAGTTTGCAGACCATATCTGTTACTAGTACTAAGAGTAAAGATCAAAAGATATCTGTAAGAACCTTTCTGTAAAGCACTACACAGTCAAGCAAATGCAATGCTAATAGCACTATAGCTGTATGTTTACTAGTGAATGCTATTTACATAAAATGCCTACCTTAAATGCACAAACTGCAGAAGTTTAGATGCACAATTTGAAATATATGATACTGTTTTCAAATAGGGCCGGAGGGGCTAGGGTAATTAAATTCATTACTTTTCTGCACCATTTTACTAATTTGCGATAGTACTATATTAAAAATGTTAACTTTGAAGCATTCAGCAACTGGGGAACATTCACCCAATCAGTCTAGTAGCTTGTATTAAAACTGTTAACAGGTGCATCACGCTGTGGAACAAATGGCTCATTGATTGTTCCATTTCAAATCTTGGTCTGTTCCACTTAAAGACTAGAGTGAATGAAAGAAGAAAGCACAAGATACTTCAGTTTAAGTAACATTTCTTTTTATTTCATCATTTTATTTAGTTTTGTAAGATGTTATCTTGTTAATATTCCTCCATTCCCCACCAAAAATATTTTAAATGAATCATATTCTGCACAGGCATTTTTATTTCCTTTTTCTTTGTATATTTTTGAGGTTTCTATTTTATTGAAATCTATGAGCTTCATGTTTAGAAATGTGGTTGATAGGTACTGCTGATAGGTACATGATCACTTGATAGGCAAATTAATTATTGATAGTTCATTAGTTACCTGGCAGCTAAAGATCGACCTGGTAATCTTCTATTCCAACACTCAGATGAAAGTGTGACCTCATTAATAAGGGGATTTCTTCCAGTAATGCAGATCATAACCCACCTATGCCTTCCTATCATTTGTAGGTTTCAAACTGGTCCTCCTATAGTATTACCACAGCCAGTCCACCCAACATGACAGGGGGCTTTGCTCACCTTCTCTTTATACTTCATGGCTACCAATGGAGCACATAGCCTGCCCATAGATTATGCTTCCCAGTAACTATATGACCAGCCCATCCTTATACCACTTCTCATTGTAATTTTAAGTAGTATACTTACACCCACCATTTATTTCTCTTTTACCTTTTGGGTTATTCTCAATTTCAACTCTTTGGAGACCTTAGTATTTCAAGGTTGGGGGTTGCGCACTATCACATGAAGAATACTCATGTTTAAAAGCAATGGTTTAGTCAATGGCATTCTATTTAGAGAAGAAATTCTTCTGAAAGAAATATATTTACAACACTAGGTCAGACAGATTACATCATAAACTCTGATTTTTCTCAAGGTGTAGACCACATCTGATGATGCATTTTTGATGTTTATGACAAAATACATGCATATACATATCCCATTTTAGCAATCTAGAAGAGATTGTCCTTGTGAGTCCACAGGGCAAAGTAGAAAAGAGTTGAAGTGAAATTTTAGCTACTTAAGCTCTTTTCTTATTTTAATATAGTTTGACAACATAAAACTTAACCCAGAGCACATTAACAAAGGGAATAGAAGTGTACCATCTATTTTCACCTATATAGGAAGAAGCGAACCATCTACCCTTAGAAAGAAAAAAAGAAAAAACAAGGATTATATTAGCCACTTGGATTTATCTGAGACTTTTTTTTTTTTTAACAAATCAATAAGTATGTTTTAAAGCACTTACCGCATGCCAGGCATTATGCACAAAATAGAAGAGTACTTGCCCTCACAATCCAAAATGGTGAACATATATAAGTCTAGTTAAAGTTAAGGAGAATATGTTTGCTATACATGCATAACTCAAGTCTGTTTTCTCCCTTGGCACATGCTTTTATATACATGAAGATTCATCCCATTCCCCTCCTTTTCCTGAAGTTCACAGATGCTACATCTGCTCTTCTGCCATTCAAACCTGTCCCAGAGCTCATTTACTTCTATTTGCATAGACTTCCTAATTTCTAGATCTTGTTAGTAACTTTTCAACTGTGCTGTCTTATCATTGTGTTAGTTCATTCTGGGTTCATTTCCTGGCTGTCCTTTCAGGTTCTGCTGATGTTTCATTCCTGTGATCATTATCTTAGCTATTCTTCCATTAATTTAGTCCTTGCAGATACTTGTATAATTTCTGTGTTAATTCTAAGATAAATGACCTTCTTTTCCTATGCTGTTTCTCCCTATATTACAATAAGGCATGCTTCAAACAACACTTTTTGAACACGAATAGCTAGTTTAATGCACATCCCATTGATGAGTTTCTTACTTCCATCCTAAGCTGAATTTATCTTATTGTCAGGCCTTTTATTTTCCAGAGTCCTTGACCTAGTTTTGCCTCAGATGCTTAATAGTTAGAATCACATGTACCAATTTCTAAATTAAAGAACAAAATAACATCAACAAAAATAGCCATTAAACCATCAACAAGTGGCTCTATCTATGTGTGCAATTTTCAGTAATTCACTTCATTTTTATAGGATAGACATGGTCTTCCAATATTATTGGGGGTCATCTATGTCCTAGTATTATGTAGCATTTTGATCAATGAATAAGATGAAAAGCACTAATTCAAAATCACTCTCAAGTTTTGCAGATAACAGCAAACTGGGGTAGGTGGTTGACACCTTAAAGGACAGGCTTGGAGTTCAAGATAACTATGGCTAATTAGAGAAGTGGTCAGAAATGTACATAAGATCAAGTTCAGCAGGGCAGCAATTAAAGAATCTGATAAGAACTACACAGATACAAGGTGGATAAACATTAGCCTTGTGTTTATAGTGGGAAAAGATATGGGAAAATAGCTTATGAAAAGGTGAACATGAGTGAATAAGCCTGTACTTTTAAAATATTTTATAATTTATTTAGATATTTATTAAATAAGGCAATACAAATAAAGTATTTTTTTCATTTTAGTTGTCATAGATGTACCCTATTATTATATGATATCCCATGTTCACTTCAATAGTTTTTTAGAAAGTTGAGAAGAAATTGGACACTTTCAATCAATCAACCAGCAATTATATAGCAAGTTCCTTCATTGTGTCAAATAGTATGCTAGGCACTGGGGATATGCTTGCAAAAATGAGAGAGTGACTGAGTTTAGAGGGTTTGCATTCTATTAGGAGGGTAAAACAGATCAAAGAAATTGGGATGATTTAGTCTGAAGAAAAGATATCTTGCTTTTTCGATTGTGAATGTCAATACCCACTTTCAATCAGAGGTAAATATTTAAAGTACACAAAGAGTAAATCCAAATCTAGGTTGAAATAGTCTAAGGTCATTAATGAAGAGGCACAAACTGAATTATCTAGACAGTAAACAAAGTCCAAAGGGCTAAGCCTGATTCAGAGCCAGAGGCAGCTTGGTCATTAACAAGGAAATCTGTATGAGATATGTTCTTCGAAGGTCAAAAAGCATATGCTCAGAGAATCCTATTTAGATCAGGGCAAAAAACAATAATCTTGCTTTGGACTTGTTATGAATTATACACTCAAGAATTTCAGGGCCCACAGCTACTTTTATCTGCATCTACACATGCCCTCCAGGAGTGCCTACTATGTGTGATTCTATACCTGTGCTGGAATACATATGACAATAAATGTAAATACAAAAGAATATTAATACAGTATTAGTTATTATTATATTGTTGCAGATGTGAAAATAAATGTGAAAGTTCACTATGAATTGTAGAACTAAATTCCATTCAGTCTAAACATTTCTTGTTAAGCTGGAAAAAAAACAACACAGTCACATAATATACAATAAAAGCCTGCTATAAAACATGGCTATCTAAGACAGATTTATCTCAGAATATCAGTATTGTAAGGAATGTCACTAAGAAGGATTCTTAAAATGAGTCTGAGAACTGATCCTATTTCAAATGAAATATGCTTAAATATTTATGTTTATGTGTATATATATATGCATATTAGTCACACCCATATACACATATGCACTGTATCAATCAATATGTCTATTTGTATATGTACTTTACTTTCTCAAAAGGGGATCATTAAACCATGTTTATGACCTTATTTAGTTTTATTAACAATTGTTTTTCTGGCTCAGGTTACTAACACTGGGAAGTCCTTTTTAGACAATCAGTTTACATTTGTATGTCAATTGCTTTTATGTTATTAGTTAAAAAAATCAATTGGAATTTAATATTGACTTAAGAATAAAGACAGCATAAGTTTCTGACAAGATGAAGGATTTTAAAATTTTAAATGAGTTTCTGAGCACATCTCAGAATTGAGAGAACCTGTATGTTTTCTCCTGGGAATCAAGATGATTCCTTCAAAATAACATATTAGAAAGAGAGGGAGGGACAAAAGTAATTCTTGAAGGGTCACAATTAAGGTACTATCAAGTTTCTGCTTTTAATATTTCTAGCATTTAGCAAGTGCTTGGTGTAAGGTATGTGCTTGATAATGCTTGTTTAACTAATGTTTTCATTTTATTTTTGTTTTCACTTACTAAAGAGTGTCTACATAGTAGTAGAGAGGTTTCAATCTATATTGGTGCAAGGAGTAACCACAGTGATGAAATTATAGATTTTTTAAAAAATATATATTTATTTATTTTTAGTTTTCAACATTCACTTCCATAAGTTTTAAATTTTCTCCACTTCCCTCCCTTCCCCCTCCGCAAGATGGTATGCAGTCTGATATAGGCTCTACGTATACATATTTATTAAACATATTTTCACATTAGTCATGTTGTATAGAAGATTTAGAATGAATGGAAGGAACCATGAGAAAGAAAAAGCAAAGCAAAACCAACAAGAGGAAATGAATGTTTCAATCTGCATTCAGACTCCATATTTCTTTCTCTGGGTGTGCTTGGAATTTCCAGTCTTTTGGAGTTGCTTTAGGTCCTTGCATTGCTGAGAAGGGTGAAGTCCATCAAAGTCAGTCATCACACAATGTGACTGTTACTGTGTACAATCTTCTCCTGGTTCTGCTCACTTCACACGGCATCAATTCATATATGTCTTTCCAGGTTTTTCTGAAATCCATCTGCTCATCATTTCTTATAGCACAATACTATTCCATTACATTCATGTACCACAACTCGTTCAGTCATTCCCCAAATGAAGGTCATCCCTTCAATTTCCAGTTCTTGGAAACCACAAAGAGGGCTGTGTAATGTTAATGTAAATGGGAAGATCTTTCCCATCCATTAATAGGCCCATGTGACCTGCCTGGGTCACATGGAAGTCTGAGTTACATGAACCTGTGGTGGGAGGAGCTTTGGGAAAGGGTGGAGCAGAAAGGGGTGGAGCAGAAAGTTGGATGTTGTTGCAGCTTGGGGAGAGAGAGAGGAGGCAGAGAGAGCAGCAGCTAGTGTGGATGAGAGAAAGGCATTTTGCCTAAGGGAGCTTGGTTTGTGGAAAGGCCTGACAGAGGACAGGTTTGGGGATGTCCCTTGCATTGCTAATGTGTATAGATTTCTTTGTTGTTATGATTTGGCTTTCTGTTGTTGGGATTTGGCTTTCTGGTGTTTCGATAAATGTTTTGGTTCTGCCTTCAATGAATAAAGTCTGTTATATTTTATGATTGAGGACGATACCAACATATTCATAGCTGCCATAGGTGCTATGAATATTGCATTGGCACTACAAGCTGCTATAAATATTTTTGTTTATGTGGGTCCTTTTCCCTTTTTTATGATCTGTTTGAGATACAGCCCTAGAAGTGGTATTTCTGAGTCAAAAGGTATGCACATTTTTACAGTACTTTGGGCATAGTTCCAAATTGCTCTCCAGAGTGGTTGGATCAGTTCACAACTCCACCAGAAATGAAAGTATTCCAATTTTCCCACATTTTCTCCAACATTAATCATTTTCCTGTTTTGTCATGTTAACCAATCTGATAGGTGTTATGTGGTTACCTAAGAGTTGTTTTGATTTGCACGAAAATATAGATTTTTAAAGTATTTAAATAAATAACTGCTGCCAGAGGAAACCTGAATGATCTTTTTGAAATGACTAAGTATGTAAAACTACCCTAAGTAAGTGTATTATTAAAAAAGAAGGCAAGGCACATAAGCTTTTTGGCTTTCAGTTAAAAAGCTAAAACACAGGGGGTGGGAGAGGGGAAGCCAAGATGGTGGCTAGAAAGCAGGAACTTGCTTAAGCTCCCCCTGGTCCCTCCAAACACCTATAAAAATGGCTCTGAACAAATTCTAGAGCTGCAGAACCCAAGAAATAGCAAAGGGAAGCAGGGCTCCAGCCCAGGTCAGAATATGAAGGAATGATATCTAAAAAATTAAAATTAAATTAAGAGATGAAAGAGGAATATATTGAGAGAGGGAGAAAGGGAGAGATGCAATGGGGTAAATTATCTCACACAAAATTGGCAAGAAAAAGCAGTTTGTTGGCAGGGAAGAGGGGGCAGGTTAGGGGAATGAGTGAATCTTGCTCTCATCAGATTTGAGTTGAGGAGGGAATGACATACACACTCATTTGGATATCTTACCACACAGGAAAGAAGGAGGAAGAGTATAAGAAGGGGAAACGATAGAAGGGATGTCAGATAGGGGGAGTAGGTAATCAAAAACATACATTTTCGAAAAGGGACAGCGTCAAGGGAGAAAATTGAATAAAGGGGGACTGGATAGGAGGTTGCAAAATAAGTTAGTCTTTCACAACATGAGTATTGTAGAAGGGTTTTACATAATGATACATGTGTGACCTATGTTGAATTGCTTGCCTTCTTAGGGAGGGTTGGTGAGGAGGGAAGAGGGGAGAGAATTTGGAACTCAAAGTTTTAAAAGCAGATGTTCAAAAAAAAGTTTTTGCATGCAACTGGGAAATAAGATATACAGGCAATGGGGTATAGAAATCTATCTTGCCCTACAAGAAAGTCAGGGAAAAGGGGATGGGGGGGGGAGTGCGGTGACAGAAGGGAAAGCTGACTGGGGAATGGGGTAATATGAATATATGCCATCTTGGAGTGGGGGGAGGGTAGAAATGGGGAGAAAATTTGTAATTCAAAACCTTGTAGAAATCAATGCTGAAAACTAAAAATATTAAATAAATAAAAAAAGAAAAAAAATCCTTTAATACCAGGAAACTATTCGGTTCAATTCATATTGTGTAAAGATTCAGTGAGATTGTAGATTTTTCAGTAACATTTTATTCATATATTTTTCGAGTACATCTTTTAAAAAAATACCCTAACAATGCTTTTATTTCTAGAATACGTATTATTACAGACTAGGATATGTGCAGGATATTTTATTATGATAGGCTTAATTTCAGAAATTTTATTATTCCTCTCCCTCACCGAAATGAGCCTGGCATTTATATTGTATTTATTTTATGTATACTTATTTATATGTGTATTGTTTCCTCTGATAGAATGTAAGCTCCTTGATGGTAGGGATTATTTCAGTTTTACCTCAGCATCTAGTATAATGGTACATAGTAGTGCTTGTTAAATGTTTGCTGATTGATTTAATGATAAGCTTGGTAGACTCGTTCATCTATTAGAACTTATTTTTTCATGGAGTAGCAAAAGAACTCAAGGAAAAAAAAGAAATTCTCTCCCTTTCCTCTAAACTTCACTATTAACTTGAGCAAGATTCCCAGTATGTCTTGGCTAAATTTCATTGCCTACAAACAAGGATATTTAAAATAATCACATTTTTACATAATGGGTGAAGGGTATATAATGAAGTTGAGAAACTGCTGGAGAAAAATGTATATCCGTTCATGTTAATTACTATTATTAAGAATATTCCATAACTCATTCTGGGTAATTAATGAATAATATTCTGTCATTATGAATCAGATATGTTCTTGTCTAATATTATGAACTGTTGCTGGGCGCAAGAGGTTGAGGCACTTCACCCATTTCCTTTCCAATTGTCTGGCCTGGATTCAATCATGGGGGAACTCAGCTTCTAATGACAGGATGTCATCTCCATTTTTTTCACACTTTATGATTGATTAAATCCTCAACCCAGGTTAAAAGTACTCATTGCTTGAGTTTTAGCTCATATCTAGGATGTCCCCAAAAGAATGGTATAGAAAAGTACTCAGTGTCCAATATTAAGTTTAGGATAAATATTTTCTACATGCAAATTCTAAAAGACACAAAACAGTAACTGTCACGAGCTTCCGAAGCCTCATAACTATGCTCGGGGTTCCCCCCAAGCCCCAGGCCTCTGCCTAAGCAAAGGGCCTGATCTCGCGGACAATGTACGGGGCGGGAGCCGAAAAGATGGTGAATGACTCCGTTTATTATTTCAGCAAGCAGCACATTTATACCTTTAGTGACGTAGGTACACTCTTTGGTTACGTGGGTGAAGGACAGGTAAAACTATACACCTGGGGACTAGGACTGCCCTGACTCCGCCTACTCTCCTCCCCTTCTCTTCCCGCACTACCCAAAGCTCCCTGCGGGCAGGCAGTCCAGGCAAAGACCGGAAACTCCATGTGGTCAGGCAGCCAGAAGTTCCACATGCTCTGCCAGAGAGCCGGAAGTTCCACGTGGTCAGGCAGGTCTGACCTGGAATCGCTAGGGAGGCAACAAAGGCAAGACCCCTCCTCCTGGCTCCACCCACATCCCAAAGCCCTGAGTCTATCTCAGCAGGCCCCTGGGCCTGGAGGTCTGAGGAGAGCAGGGCTGAGCTCTAACTCAGCCCGTAACAAGTAACAGTATGCATTGACAAGGAAAAAACAATCAGTAGCTTACAACACATAAGTACAATTATAACCTGTTGGATATGGTATCATAAACATTGAAGCAATTTGTGGGAAAGCTAAATGAGCACTCCATATTTTATGTTAGCTCTGCATTGCTCCCCTTATGGCAATTGTTTTCCAGCAAAGCATGCCAGATGCAAGATCCATCCTTCTGATGATCACCTCCAGGAAGCACTTGTCCAGGCAAGACATGGGCTTTAACTTCCTTGTGCTTATAGCCATATGGAGGCTGAAGTGTTGAACAGACAGGGCTAACTTCCCTTCTCCCCGATACCACTCCTCCTAAGAAGTCCCAGAGAAAAGCCACTTGAAGTGTAGAAGAAAGGTAACAAAAAAGAGGCAGAGTAACTGTATTATTAAAGGTCTATTGAGTCAGCAGCCAATGAGAGGATTCTTTTTTCATCTGAAGGTGTCAAACCCCTTCATATCAGAGTTATCGCATATGATTGGCTGGAAATAAGAAGGGCTCTATCCATGCTCTGTGCAACCACGATTACCCTTAAACTATGAAGCAACCATTATTATTAGTTAAGTTTTACTTGGACAGAACTAAAAAATGATTTACAAAATAAGCCTATAAACCTCCTGATGATTCTTGAGTTGAAAATGAATGGTATGGTACAATAGAAAGAGCACTGGTTTTAGAGTCAGAAGTCCTGGGTACAAATCAAGATTTACCACTCATTCCATATATGATGCTTAGTGAATCAACTAGCTTTTTGGGCCTTTCAGTTTTCTTATGCATTAAATGAAAGTTTTGTTAAAAGATTTCTGAGATCGCTCCTCTGTTGAAATCTGGGATCCTATGAGGACTTCTATTCACTGAAGAAATTTGAGATTTCTCTCTAAAGTTGAAACATAGTCGTTTGTTAAATTTATAGAAAACTTTATCTAGGGCCCAGGACTAGGAATATATCCATAGAAAGCTGGAACTCAACTTCCATTTCTTTGCCTTTTCACATCCCATGCCTGGGATGGTAAAATGATATCTTTTTTGTTTTGGAGTGTTTCTCAGCACTAAAGCAATCAGGAGTCATTGATTTGGAATAACGTATAGGATATGGTGCTAGTGACTGAAGAACTTCCCCATACTCTAAATGCTAAGTTGGCCCCAGACCTCAGGGTCCTGAACAGGGTGTAAGAGGTTGGTGCCTTTGGGGGCACACTCATTGAAACGGTGTGGGTGATGAAACTCCGAGCAAGCCGTTGAAGCAGCTTCTCCCCATCCCCAGCTTTGATAACCCAAATGTTGATGCTTCTCTGGTAACTATGTATTGCTATGGATAGTCTGTTTATAATGTATGTTTGTAATTTCTATTTATATTTGCCCTGAAGTTCAGGGAGCTGATCTTTTCCCCTTGAACTAAGTGAATGATATATGTATGTTTAATTAAACTGAGACTGTTAACCCCTTAAAGTTGCTTTCCTTAGAAAAGCAGATCAAAGAAACTGTGTTGGAAGTCTTTCCTGTGTGCTGTTGTTAATTGGTCTTACACAGCCAAAGTAGCTGTTAGCAACATTGTTGTTACAAATGCATGAGCTTTTTTTCAAAGTTCATTTCAAGGACATCTACTGTAGTGAGTCATTCTAGATACCCTCATCTGTTAGGTGGTAAAGAAGATAGAGTGGACCTGGAGTCAGGTAACCCTGAGTTCAAATCAGACCTTAAATGTTTATTAGCTGTGTGACCCTGGGTAAGTTATTTAATATCTATCTGCCTTAATTTCCTCAACCGTAAAATTGAGATAATAATAGCACCTAGCTTCTAGGGTTGCTGTGAGGACTAAGTAAAGTAATATTTTCAATGCATTTAGCACAGTGTCTGGAATATGTTAGGTATTTAATAAAGATTTCTTTTCTTCCTATTAATGCTCTTTCAGTCCTCAAATTATTCAGTATAAACTGGTCTGTTTGTATCTTGCATTCTTGAAGTAGGATGCAAACTCCTTGAGGGCAGGGATTTTTCTTTTTGGTCATTCTATCCCCAGAGCCTATAACAGTGACTAGCATATAAAAGCACTTAATAAACTCTTGATAGATTGGAGTGTTTAATATTTCAGTATCTAAGAATAATAAAACCTTTATTTAAATTTGAAATTACTTAACATTAAAGATAACTAAGAATTACTACACAAAGATAATTCAAGTACATATTTAATTAGTAATTGGTTTTATTTCCACTTGTGAGAACCAATGATTGAAACACAAAATTCAATGCAATAAACATTAAGAGCCACTAAAATATTAGTGTCATTTGGCCTTCATTCCCCAGGCAAAGTTACAAAAAAAATATGTCATAAGAGAAATTCAAAAGTCAGCAAAAGTAATTGATCTTAGATTTGGAGATGCAAGAGACTTCAGAGATAATTTCAGAACTTGCCTACTCACTTCCATTGTACAATAAGAAGTAATAGAGTCAGGATTAAAAAACAGGTACTCTGCTTTCCAATCCCTTTCTACATTTCCACTGCAATATGTTGCCTCCCCTAATTAAAAGACTAATTTATGTCAAACAGAATAATGGAACAATTTACATGTGTATACATATAAGTATAACATGTATGTATACACACATATATTTTATATATATATATATATAATACATATGTGTGTATGTATAAAGGTATATTCTGATGAATGCATTGTAGATTTGTTTTCCTAGAAATGCAGCAGTAAGCAAAAAGAGGCCATAAGCATCCTAAACCAGTTAAACAGAGATTGCTAGCATTTGGGTTCAGGAATGACCCCTTCTATATTTGGAAAATGCAAAAAAAATTTATGTTAGAATAAGTACGTTGAGTCAAATGAAGCAGAAGAGACTATTTTCTGTTGTTTTATTTGGTACTTTTTATTTAGGTAATTATTTGATTTTATCAGTGCAAGTATACTTCCACCAATGCAGATTACCATACAGCCACACCTTTCCTTCCCAAATGATTCTTGTCCATTTGTATCTACTACATCATCCTACATAATAGTCTAGCTAACCTAATGGAGACTTTTTTTCTTGTCGAACATTAGAGGCAGCAATATGTAACCAACTGACCCAATATGTTGTTTCTCATTCTCACTACTTGAGTATTCCTCTTTTTTACTTCCAGTTTTGCATGACATTTGCTATTGTCTTTTATACTATATCTCCTGTGCAAGGTGTTAGTAGCATAGTGCCAAGTAATCTGTTCAACCATGTATCTTTCATTACCCTTTGATTTATATGTTAGTTATTTCAATTATTTTAAAATAATGGCCAGTGTGCCTGGGATTCAAGTACAGAAAAGAGATTTGGGCTTGGAACTGGGACTCTGTTATATGGGAACCAAGTTAAACTGTGAATGTACTCCCATTCCCCTCCCTACAGACTGAGGTGGTACAGGGGGTACTGGGGAGGATTATGCCTCCCATGTGTTAGGGGAGTAAGTTTGTATATTTGTGATTATACCTTTTGAAATAAATATTTCTGTATAAGAACTAATCTGACTGGGGTATAAGGACCCCCCCCCCCCGACTTGGGGGAAATACCATCAGTGAGGGCTGAAGCCATTTGCAGAGAACCTAAAAACCCTCAGAATCCCTTAAATGTTCCAGAGAAACCTATGGGAGGGACGCAATGGTAAAATCCAACCCACGTGGTCTTCAGGCCTTGGAGGACAGGCTGACTTGTGTTACTGTAGAGGTAATCAGCCCAGGGCTTTTTGCTGTTTAAGTGTCCTTAACGATTCTTGCCTTTGTTTGAATGGAGCTGGTCAAGTGGGATCTTGTCTTGGAATGTTTCTCAGTGATGGGGTGCTTGTGCTTGGACCCTAATTATAACATCACATTTCCCCTTAGCCTCTGCCTGGGTGTCTGTGCCTGTGGCAGAATTCCAATTTCAGAACACATCTAGTTCTCAAACATTCTTTCCCAGGCAGCCTCTCTAGCTAAAGGGCAGTGTGCCCCAAAATTTTCTCTGCTTCTTCCTTAGGAAGCAGCTAAGCCAAATTATAGTTTGATTCCCAGGTATTGATAACTGACCATCTCCTGAGTCTAACATGTATCCTAGACATAATTCAAATGTATACTCCCTTACATTAGTCTTGACTAACAAGGCACTTGATGAAACCTAGCCAGTATCTCCAGCTAGCCCTGAACCTTTGGTGACTTAGTGACATTTTCCAGGCAAAACCACACCCCCGGGCAGCCCCACTTTGGGCCATTTATTTCCTAGTGAACTCTGGGTAAGATACCTGTGCAGTAGATACAAAAAGTGCATGTTCCTTTAAGAATTGACCAACTCCTAATCAAGCCTTGACCACTCCCTGATGCCACCCCAACACACCTGATTGACATGTTTCATCCCTAAATCTTGTACTTAAACTTTCCCTGTAGCCCTGTATGGTTGCAGGTTCCCTAAGGACTCTTGCCTGCTTTATTTACTTAAAGCGTAATAAATCTTTGCCTCCTTTACTTAAAGAATGCTTGGGTCCATGAATTCATTCCAGGCAGACTTGCCTTGGGAATTTTGGTTTGGGATTTCTGCATCCCTGGGTTCATTTCTCCCCCTACATCAGCACTAAGATAATTGGGAGTCATTGATTGGAAACCCTGTATATGGTAGTACTAGGGATTAACTAACTTTCCCACACCCTAAATGGGACTTTTCACTGTTCTTTGTTTGAGTGTTTCTTAGCACTGAGGTAATCAAGTGTCCCAGAGCCCTGAGACTGGTACGTAAGATCCGAGGTTGGTGTTTGACTTTTGGGACTCACTCATGGAAGGAGTGTTGAGACTCTGGGCAAACCATTGTAACTGTCCCTGGCTTTGCTAATCTAGACCCATTGGCTCTTCTCTGGTAACTATGTATTGTGATTTGATCAGACAAGGCATGTCTGTTGATACTTGTAATTTCTGTTTGTATGGGCTGATCTTTTCCCCCTGAACTAAGTGAATGATATATGTATGTTTAATTAAACTGAGGTTGTTAACCCCTTAAAGTTGCTTTCCTTAGAAAAGAAGATCAAAGAATCTGTGTTAGCCAGTCTCTGTGTGCTGGTTGTTGTTGGTCTTACACAGCCACAGTAGCTGCTAGCCAAATTATTGTTACAGTTACATAGGCATATAGCAACAAATGTGACATAATTTATGTTTAAGGGATCATATTTATATTGAAGGAATGTGTTTTTACAATGACAAACAGTCTGTTATCACAAAACTCACCATATACTTTTCCACATATAGTACAGTACCATTTTTCCTCTTTAGGTCTGGGCATAACTCATTATTCATCTGCAGTGCCTGACCCAAGTTAAATATATTAATGGTTATATTAAAGACTTTTCATTCAGCTATAAGATATAGTCCATGTAATATGCATTTTTAAACTTTTTGGATTGTCTAATTTTACGGTTAGACCAATCCTTTTATGTTGCCATGATTTTTCTTTGAGACTTACTGTAATGTTTGGAGTCCAATGACATTAGTAATGACATATTCAATTAAGAACATATCAGAGCCTCATCACCAGTAAGGAGTTCTTTGTACTTTGTGTACATGTCTCATTATAGCTATACTGGATGTCAAGATTTAATGGATTATTAAACAAAGTTATCTTCTTATTGACATCTGCCATAATCTTGAAAGTTACAGTTATAGACAGCCTGGGAAGACTTAAACTGATGCAGAAGGAAGGGAACAGAACCAGGAAAGCAATTAATAATATTGATGTCTTTTGTTTTCGCATCACATAAATTTCCCTTTACAGTCCCACCCCTTCCTCTGCCCAGGAAGCCACCTCATTTAATAAAGAATTTCCAGGAGAACAATTTGTACTATAACAACAGCATTGCAAAGAGAAACCTTTAGAAAGTGACCAATTATGATTCAATAGTGCTTATAATGAAATACACTTCCCAGTTCCTGACTACTCTCTGGGTAGAATAATAATATTTTAGACATGACCAATGAGGGAATTTTTTTTACTATTTACATTTATTACAAGGGTTTTGCTTTTAGTTTTCTTTTGTTAAGATGTCTATGGGGAGGAAGTATAAAAGAAATAAAATACTATTTTATTCATTGAAAAAATAAAATGCAAATTTTAAATATTCATGGGGGATACCTTATTTAAGAAATGTTTTCTGGGCTGAATTTTATTCTATCAAGTAAAATACTTTCTTTAAACCAATAAGTGATATACCCAATGGGATCTTACATTCTTTAAATCTTTCAAAATACCATGCAACCATACAGATAGTTTTCTGTAGAAAGTTATTTGAATAACCTTTGCTTTACCTTGTTTTTGCTAAGGATATTTTCAGTTCATAAATAAATCATTTTCACAAAGATTTTATGGTGATGAGAAAATCTGTTGATTGGTAGTAATTTATGCTTTTTTCCCAATTTCTTTGTTTTTAGTAGAAGTACTGTCAAAGATTTTTATATTGTTTTAGAATCTTCTCCTTTATGGGATAGCTTGATCATCTATCCTTAAATATTTTTTAAGTTGTGTTAAGCTCTAAAAATAGTTCCTATTGTATTTGGTGAGATAAAGCTATCTTCCCAATTTCATTTTCTGAAATGCTCTTCTATATTGTACATTAAATATGGATTTAGTAGATCACATATGTGGTACACGTAATAGATTTGACCAAGAAAATACATCACTTAAAAAACAAAAAGAGTGAGAGATCTATTTCACTTAGTATCTGCTTGTTGTGCTAATTCTAAACTTATTTGTTAATTTTATTCATGTAATAGTATAGTACAGCTAGATTTCATACCAAGTTCTCTGCAAGGTTCTTTTATCCCACATTACTTTTTGCTGCTTTATAATTTTCTGTCACCTTCTGTGATATTTTGTGAAACACCTCATATTCTAAACTGATATTTCTCATTTGTCATGTTTTCCATCATCTCTTATGTCTTCTGACTTCATCGTTTCTGCTTCTTCACTGTGGTGATCATATTATCTGTCAATTTTTTGAAAAGGTGATATATTTACTTAATATTTGTACTTTTGTGCATTGCACATTTCTTAGAGTTGATATTTTGGTTAAATAGATTTTGTTGTAATCTATTGTACTGGAGCTGTGTATCATATGTATTGTCTTCTAAACTTTCTCCATTCTTGTAACACGTTGTTAACTTTCGCCTTTACTCTCACCAGTCTAATGTGTGTTTAGATGGTGGAAAAAGAAGTTACAATCAATTTTAGAAGACTGAAATCTGACTGTAATCTACATCCAAGTAGCTCATTCTAAAGTGACTTCCACTTCTTCAAACAGGCATATTATTTGTAAGATAAAGTCAACCTCACAATTCTAATTATATTATTGGATACTTTTCAAATTCAGTACCTTCTAATTCCCTTTTTGAAGAAAATGCTCATGAAGCACATGAGTATTTTATGAATCTTTGATCTATGTAATTTATTATATCAAACTATATTTTTGGAAATTTTCTTTAGCTTGGCAATGTCCTTATAGAATTTTTCCACATTCTCCTCCTCTGTCACATGTTCAAAAGTGAACTGAAATTATTTTCATAATGCTCAGATTGCTTATACTAGTTGTGTGTGCTGCAAAGCAAAATTATCAATTATCTAAGAAATGATATTTTCTGTTGCTTTGGAGCATGTGATGAGACCAGCTTAGCAAACTTTTAAATTCACATCTTTATTGAGAATCTAGGAGCTCCAGCTTCTTTATATTTCTGATTTCTTTTGTAATAAAAATGCCACTTTGGATGTGATTTAGTTATTTCAGTAATGTATCAACTTGGTTATTGGACATAGATCTCACATTGAGAAAAAAACATTAATTAATTCTTGTTAATAGTCAAGGCACGGGGGGCGGAGCCAAGATGGCAGCTGGTAAGCAGGGACTAGAGTGAGCTCAGTACCTGAGTCCCTCCAAAAACCTATAAAAAATGGCTCTGAACCAATTCTAGAATGGCAGAACCCACAGAACAGCAGAGGGAAGCAGGGCTCCAGCCCAGGACAGCCTGGATGGTCTCTGGGTGAGGTCTATTCCACACGGAGCTGGGAGCTGGGAGCTGGGAGCTGGGAGCTGGGAGCTGGGAATGGAGTGGAGCAGAGCCCAGCGTGAGCGGCGTGGACCATCCAGATCAGAAGCCGGGCGGAGGGGACCCTAGCGCCCTGAATATGTGAGCTGCGGCAGTTACCAGACCCCTCGACCCACAAACACCAAAGACTGCGGAGAAGGTTAGTGGGAAAAGCTGCAGGAGTGGAAGGAGTTCGCTGTTCAGCTTCTAGCCCCGGGGGCAGCAGAGGTGGGGCAACTACAGCTGTTGTTACTTCCAGCTCCAGGCCCACCTGGTGGGAGGAATTAAGTGGCGGATCAGAGCAGGAGTGCAACAGCCTGCTGAAGATCTAAGCCTAGTCTGGACTGGGGGTTCTTGGGGAAGGAGGAGTGCGGCTCTGACAGAGCTGGCACCTCCCCCCCAAACGTAGAACATAGAACTCGTTAGTCTACAAGTAGTCATACCCCACTGAAAAACTCAAGGGTCAAGTTAGTTGGTTGGCAATATGGCCAGGCAGCAAAAACGCGCCCAGATTCATCTCAGACTTTGGATTCTTTCTTTGGTGACAAAGACCAAAACATACAGCCTAAAGAAGACAACAAAGTCATAGAGCCTACAACAAAAGCCTCCAAGGAAAACATGAACTGGCTCCAGGCCATAGAAGAACTCAAAAAGGATTTGGAAAAGCAAGTTAGAGAAGTAGAGGAAAAATTGGGAAGAGAAATGAGAAGGATGCGAGAAAACCATGAAAAACAAGTCAATGACTTGCTAAAGGAGACCCAAAAAAATACTGAAAAATACACTGAAGAAAACAACACCTTAAAAAACAGACTAACTCAAATGGGAAAAGAGCTCCAAAAAGCCAATGAGGAGAAGAATGCCTTGAAAGGCAGAATTAGCCAAATGGAAAAGGAGGTCCAGAAGACCACTTAAGAAAATACTACTTTAAAAATTAGATTGGAGCAAGTGGAAGCTAGTGACTTTATGAGAAATCAGGATATTATAAAACAGAACCAAAGGAATGAAAAAATGGAAGACAATGTAAAATATCTCCTTGGAAAAACCACTGACCTGGAAAATAGATCCAGGAGAGATAATTTAAAAATTATGGAACTACCTGAAAGCCATGATCAAAAAAAAGAGCCTAGATACCATCTTTCAAGAAATTATCAAGGAGAACTGCCCTGATATTCTAGAGCCACAGGGCAAAATAGAAATTGAAAGAATCCATCGATCACCTCCTCAGATAGATCCCAAAAAGAAATCTCCTAGGAATATTGTCACCAAATTCCAGAGCTCCCAGATCAAGGAGAAACCCTTTGCAGCCAGAAAAAAACAATTTGAGTATTGTGGAAACCCAACCAGAATAATACAAGATCTGGCAGCTTCCACATTAGAGATCGAAGGGCTTGGAATGCGATATTCCGGAGGTCAATGGAGCTAGTATTAAAACCTAGAATCACCTACCCAGCAAAACTGAGTATCATGTTCCAAGGCAAAATACGGATTTTCAATAAAATAGAGGACTTTCAAGCTTTCTCAGTGAAAAGACCAGAACTGAATAGAAAATATGACTTTCAAACACAAGAATCAAGAGAAGCATGAAAAGGTAATTGAGAAACGGAAATTGCAAGGGACTTACTAAAATTGAACTGTTTTGTTTATATTCCTACATGGAAAGATAATGTGTATGATTCATGAGACCTCCGTATTAGGGCAGTTGAAGGGAATATGCATATATATATATATATATATATATATATGTTTATGTATATATATATATATATATATATATGTTTATGTATATATATATATGTTTATGTATATATATAAGTGAATGTGTATGTATGTATATATCTATGTGTATATGTATGTATGTGTATATATATATGTGTGTGTTTTTATATTATATATGTGTTTATATGTATATGTATATATGTATGTATGTATATATATATATATATGTAAAAGAGAGAGAGCAGACACAGGGTGAGTTGAAGATGAAGGGAAGATATCTAAAAGAAATAAAATGAAATTAAGGGATGAGAGAGCAACATAGTGAGAGAGGGAGATAGGGAGAGATAGAATGGGGTGGATTATCTCGCATAAAGGTGGCAAGAGGAAGCAGTTCTGTGGGAGGAGGGGAGAGGGCAGATGAGGGGGGAATGAGTGAACCTTGCTCTCATCAGATTTGGCCTGAGGGGGAATACCATACATACTCCCTTGGGTATCTTACCCCACAGGAAAGAAGAGGGAGGAAGATAAAAAAAAATAAAAGGGGGGGGTGATGGAGGGGAGGGCAGATGGGGGTGGAGGTAATCAAAACAAACACTTTGGAAAGGGGACAGGGTTAAGGGAGAAAATTCAATAAAGCGGGACGGGTTGGGAAGGAGCAAAATGTAGTTAGCCTTGCACAACATGAGTATTGTGGAAGGGTTATACATAAAGATACATGTGTGGCCTAGGTTGAATTGCTCGACTTCTTAGGGAGGGTGGGTGGGAAGCGAAGAGGGGAGAGAATTTGGAACTCAAAGTTTTAAAATCAGATGTTCAAAAACAAAAAAAGTTTTTGCATGCAACTAAAAAATAAGATACAGAGTCAATGGGGCGTAGAAATTTATCTTGCCCTACAAGAAAGGAAGGGAAAAGGGGATGAGAGGGGAGGGGGGGGGTGATAGAGGGGAGGGCTGACTGGGCAACAAGGCAACCAGAATATGAGCCATCTTGGAGTGGGGGGGGAGGGTAGAAATGGGGAGAAAATTTGTAATTCAAACTGTTGTGAAAATTAATGCTGAAAACCAAATATGTTAAATAAATAAATTTAAATTAAAAAAAAAATAAAATAAAATACAAAAAAAAGTAGTCAAGGCACTGTTTGAGACTTTATATCCTTTACTCTCCATTCCTGGCCTTTGCAATCCCAAGACTATCATTTTGGAGAATCAAGCAAAATAGGCAGTAGTGAGCATTGTTGTGTTTTTTGTGTTCTTTTTGTTTGCCTTATTCTCCTCCAAAACGCATTACATGATACCTAATCTTATGATGATGACTGTTTCCATGCTTAGCTTAGTCAGACAAGGTACATCCACAGCCAAAGACTTTCTAGTTTGATAAGATTATATTAAGGCTTTTACCTTGCTAACATAGTCTTCAGGAACCCTGAGTTACCTTCATATTATAATGAGTCATTAGAAAGGACTTCAGTATTCTACAAAAGAAATTATAAAATAGTGCATTATAATATTCATGAGAACCCACTGGTTAATCAAAGGATATCTACGTCCAATTAAGTTTCAAAATATCAGCTTTTGAAATTACTTTTCAGATCAGTTCTGGACATTTTGCATATTGATAAATTGTACCAAAGGTGAACAAATTATATTGGAAAGTAAAGTTTAAATGAGTTTACACTTGACAGTATGTTGACTAATATTAAAACTCCAATATGCAATTTTTAATACCTTATTAAATATAATATGTTAATTCCAAATCTATTAATTTAAAAGATGTAATTAAGCAGTTTAGGTTTACCTGATGTAAAGTTAAAATTTGCCTCATGGAGAAGAGATTTTCTGAACACATTAATAACCTAAAGAGGTCTTAAAGGGGATTGTTTTCACATTTGATTTTGATAGGTTGATATAATTCTCAACTGCAAATGTGTTTGATCTGTAGTAGCTCCAGTAGACCTTCTACTTGAAAGTAACTATTAGTCAATGTGAATTAATTTAATTCAACATTAATTATATACTTACTATGTCTCATCCAATGTGCTAGGCTCTGGGGGAGAATCAATTGGAAATCCACCATGCCTTCATGGAACTTAGAATGGAGTAAAACTATGTGATCTTTGACAGTTCTAGAAGCAATGCCAGAATTTCACCATGTGACTTTCCCCCAATTATCCCAAATTAGTGAAAGATAATGATAGACATAATTACTTGAAAACTCATCGACTCTTGTGCTCTGTCCTTCCTGCATGTCCTACTTTCTTCTGTTTTCCATTTTCTCTAGGGCCTCTCTTCCTGCATTTGGTCTTAAAGTCATCTACTATAAACATATTTAGTATGCAAGGGAGACTTAAAACTACATAAATAATCCCTTATAATCTCCACAAAAAAAAGAAAGGCAACAGCAATGACCCAACACTTTGACAACTGTATCTACCTGAAAGTGAAGGCTGGGTAATTCTCACAGATGTAGGAGCCCCAATGATAAAAAAGAAAATTGTCAGTAAAGAAATGTATTTGAGAAAATTTTGTGATTTCATTTTTTAAAAAAAACAGACAACACTATGGCTGTGAGAAAGCAGTAACAATTTGCTGGTAAAGAACGAACAGTAGAGCAGAATATCACCCAAAGAGCAATTATACCTCAGCCATTATGCCAAATAGTGCTATTAGTTGCTCTGTTCAAGCTCTAAAAGCCCTTTACTACATTGTGTCAAACACAGTTCAGGAATAAGTCAGTTAGGAATATAAGGAAATGAGGGGGAAGCCCCTTTTTCACTCTAGTGAGGCATAGCACACTTAAAATTCTTGTAAAGATCTTTGTTGTGTTATGTCATTGCCACAACCCCTAGAATGTTTGGTAAAATTCATCACATAAACATTGTTTACATAGAGAAGATAGGAGCTGACATGAATCTCTTCTTGAAAAAAAAAAGAAAACCTTTAAAAGAAAGGATACACTATAAGAAAATAGGGAAGAACATCTTCAAAAAATAGCTTGATGGTAAAGATGACAAAAACCCTGAAACACGAACTCTAATTCAGATAACTGATGGGAAAGTCTGACACTCCACAGATGTGTATGACTGGTTGCTTTAAGATCTGGAGGCTTTTATGAAAAGATCTGTCCTTATAGAACTCTCTGATTCTTGAACTTGAATGTAGCAACACTACCACATAGCTAGCAAATCAAAACAGCTTCTTGAAAGAGCAAGAAGGTTCCTTGGAATATAAACTTGAGAAGGAGATGCATTTTTTTCTGCTTACTTGCCTGCCAGTCAAATTACAGTCTTCTCAAATTGATTGTAAACCCCTTTTTGTAGCATCTAAACACATAGTAGATGCTCAGTAATTGTTGCTTGTTGGTGTCATTAAGGTGGTAATAAAGAGCTTGGCTTCATTCCCTTAAATGCCTCCAGGGAAGGGCATAGAATTAGCTTAATAGCTGGCATCTAACATTCAAAGGATATCCTCACTGATTTAAAAGGTCTTACACCATAGAACCAGGGGATATCTCCAGACATCAAGGTGAACCTGGGGTTGCTCAGCAGGATTGTACAAATACAGGAAACTTCTTACTTTAAAGATATCATTAACACTGAACCATTTAGGAGTGAATATTCTTAGTTCATTAGCTCCAAAAGTTACTTATGACTTCTGCTTTGCTATCTATTAAACATAGGCTTGTGAAACCATCTGCCCTAAGGGGTCAGCTATAAATTACAGTTCAGCTACAAATTTAATTAGTATGGCCAGTGCCAAAATAAATGACATAAAACAGTTGAAAGATAACTCAAGGAACTACTCACTTTGTGAAATTTCAGAGGAATCCATTAAAGCAGGGGGGGAAAAAGAAAAAAGCAAGGACTTCTCCTTCAGGTATACCACTAAACTTTGGACAGGTGATATTATCATTAGGGCACCGCTGAATACGTGTTTGTCAAATGCCATCCTTTTTATTAAAGATGTTCTTGATGCCATTTCCTCCATTTTAACTATTTGACATTCCTCTCTCTCTCTCTCTCTCTCTCTCTCTGTGTGTGTGTGTGTGTGCATGCACAAGCATTTGCTAAAATAATCTGTATTGAAATGCAACAGCCTCATGAAACCAGGTTATTTCTCTTAAGTGGATGATATTGGATAGAACCTATAAACCACTTTGACACTTGGGAATTTGTAGTTTTCCTAAAGCAACAAAGCTGTTGAAGGTAGAGAGAGGTTGATTAAGTACAGAAGCATTAAACTTTTAATGATGTCTCATTGATACCCTGTATAATTGTTCCTATATTCAGGGGATGTCTCCATAAGTGCTCCTCCATTATTCAATAGGACAAGGTACTTTGTGAATGCCATCAAAATCAATTACAGTTTGGCTACTTTGGGGGGCCAATGAGGCAGAGAATTAACCTCCAACTAATTTCCAAAGTCATTTACCAGCTGATAGCCTAGCACATTTGCTGCCATGGGCACCAGACGTTATGGAGAATTTTTTAAAAAATGCATGCTGTAGGGTGCAGAGGAAAGATTATCTGGGCCTGAGATAAACTTCTAAGATACAGGCTTGTTTATTTATTCCTGATTCACAGGGGCCCCTGGGTTCAAGAACCTCTGAAATTTAATTCTGTATTAAATGAATATGAAACCAAGAGGAGACTCCCTGCCCCTTAAATGATCTGAAAGACTTCCAGACACCAGGATAAATCAAGCTAAAGAGACATTGAGATTAAAAAGGCACAGATAAGGAAAACAGGATTCCTATTAAAAGAGAGGTCCAGATTGATTCTAGAGGTTGAATGCCTTATGGCAAGGCTTTGGATATAAGCATGAAGTCATCCACTCACCATTTTAGATAGAACAGACTGAATGGTTTACCTTAAAACATTTATAACAACTTAGAAGACATGGTGATCCAGCTACTTAATGACATCTATTATTACTGGATGTCAGAAATTACTGGGCTAAATCAAACTAGTATGTTAATTGAGGTTTATTATGGCAAGACCAGGGTATAATTTAGAGAACTACTCAAAAAATACTTTATCTCTGAGGGGGATCACTGTGCCTCCTTGGGCAATAATTGCTGTCGTTTTCTTCAGTGTATTGCGATCATCTTGAGGAAACTAAATAAGTATATATTGTAAGAAGGAAATTCTCTCCTTTTTTTAGGAGAAGCTCATTATACAATATATAGAGCACTAGTGGCATTTAGATAAAAGTCTTTTTAATGCCCTTAGGGAAGACCTATTTTCATTAAGCATTCTCATTTAGAGAGTCATTGCCATTGGCCAGCTTATGAGCTTAACAGTCATTCAGTGCAGCAGTATAGGATATAGTGCTGGGAGCCAAAGGCATAATTCGAATCTTTCTAGATTTCTCACCAAAGCATATTTGAGACCAACTTACTATTGGCCAATCTTATTGCTAAAATGAAGTTGTTATTAAAGTGGGCCACTTGCTATTGAGAAATAAAGAAGAGGGGCAGCTAGGTGGCACAGTGAGTAGAGCACTGGCCCTGGAGTCAGGAGTACCTGAGTTCAAATCCAGCCTCAGACACTTGACACATTTACTAGCTGTGTGACCTTGGGCAAGTCACTTAACCTCAATTTCCCTGCCCCCCCCCCCCGCCTGCAAAAAAGATAAATAAAGAAGAAAAAAGATTTTAGAACTGGAAGGCACCTCAGACATCATCTCATTTAACCCTTCATTTCATTGATGGGGAAGTTGAGACCCTCAAGTGGTTCAGTGATTTGCTGAAGTTTACATGGGTAGTCAATGACAGAACTAGGGTATAAACTTCTAACTCTAGTACTCTTTTCATTGTCCCTGGTTTCCTGTTGTTCTCTTTATACTGTTACTTTGATGTTTGTAATGATATCTTTAATGCCTGTGTAAAAAGTGTTAACTCCACTATTGGCAAGATTGACAGCAAATGTTCAGGTTCTGGAGAAGTTTCTTCTAGAGTACTATAGATGTCATTGTAAAGTACCTTTCTGTATCAAGGATTGAATTAACTTGGATTCACAAAAGTCAACTGAGTCCTTCCTGGCTCAGTCAGTCAGTCACTAAGCATTTATTAAGCACTTAGTAGGTGCCAGCCACTGGGGTAAGCACTGGGCACAGTTACACAGGCAAAAGATAGTCCTTGCTCACTATGAGCTTATAGTCTACTATGCAGAGAACCTGAAAACAATGATCAACAAAGACCATAAATATATATGTGTGTGTGTGTGTGTGTGTGTGTGTGTGTGTATGATAAATTGCAAATAATTGATAGAGGAAAGCCACTACAATTGATGGGAATTGGAAAAGGCTTCTCATAGAAGACGGTATTTTAGCTGAGACTTGAAGGAGATGGAGATGAGAAGGGAAAGTATTCTAGTCTTGGGAAACCGCCCATGAAAATGCCCTAATTGTAGAAATGAAGAGTTTTATGAGAGGAGCATCAAGGAGGCCAGTGTTGTTGGCTCCATCAGGGAAATGATGACATGACTTGCGATTGACTTTGATTTGAGTGAGGGAGAACTGTGCAAAGTCATCAGCCTCAATGCCATGGTCCTCTTTGAAAATGAAGGACAAATACAACCTGTGAATAGACCAAGCTGCCTGAATGGTGACCCAGCTTGGTGGGTAACTCAGCTCATCCTCTTCCCCTTCCCCTTCCCCTTCCCCTTCCCCTTCCCCTTCCCCTTCCCCTTCCCCTTCTCCTCTCCAAAGGTAGGTAAATTTTGATGGCCAGAAGCTGCCCCCTTATGTTGGGGTTTACTGGCTAGATTTCTCTTCTTTCCTTCCTCCCTCCTTTTCTCCCTCTTCCCTCCCTCTCTCCCTTCCTTCCTTCCTTCCTTCCTTCCTTCCTTCCTTCCTTCCTTCCTTCCTTCCTTCCTCCCATTAGGGCACCGCTGAATATGTGTTTGTCAAATACCATCCTTTTTATTAAAGATGTTCTTGATGCCATTTCCTCCATTTTAACTATTTGACATTCCTCTCTCTCTCTCTCTCTCTCTCTCTCTCTCTCTCTCTCTCTCTCTCTGTGTGTGTGTGTGCATGCACAAGCATTTGCTAAAATAATCTGTATTGAAATGCAACAGCCTCATGAAACCAGGTTATTTCTCTTAAGTGGATGATATTGGATAGAACCTATAAACCTTCCTTCCAACCCAGTTCACTCTGAAGTTCATAGATTGGACCACAATAGGTCCCTGGCCAAGCTCCACTTAATGGCTGTATTTCGAGCCCTCATAGCTTAGAGTGGATGTCAATGGTAACTTTTTCTCTTTGGAACAGCAACCCTGAGAGTCTTCCCCTCTCAGCTTGATTTTTTTCTAATTAAAGGGGCCATCCTTTGATTCACTTCTTGAAGAGGCCTATTCACTGAATGGGCATTACCTCACTCAAAGTGAGAACCTGAAAAGGCCTGGTCCTAAAATGGCATCCTGGGCTATCTCCAGTCATCCTGATGAATGTCTGGTCACTGGATCCACATGGCTCTGGAGGAGAAAATGAGGCTGGTGACCTTGCACAGTGATCCCTCCCTCTAATCAAAGTCAACCGCAAGTCATGTCATCATTTCCCTGATGTCATGGTCTCTTTGAAAAAAAAAACAACAAAGGATAAACACAATCTGTTGGCTCCAAGAAAACAGGGAAAGGAACACAGAAGACTGAACAAATAAGTAAAAGGGGACCAGATTATGAAGGCTTTCAAACAGAGGATTTTCTCTTTGATCCTAAAGGTTTGAGAGCAAGTTTATTGAACAGGAGGGAGGTGACATGGTCAGATCTGTTCTTTAGGAAGATTAATTTAATAGTTAAGTGGAGGATGGATTGTAGTGAAAACAAGGAGCCCAACCAGTGACAGTTGAAATAGTTCAGGCGTAAGATGATGAGGGCCTTTACCAAGATGATGGCAGTGTCAGAGGTGAGAATGAGGCATATATAGGAGATGTTATGAAGGTAAACTCAATAAGACTTGTCAACAGATTGCATATGGGGAGGGGGGTGTATGTGCAGGGATTCTAAAATCCAATTATAATAGTCCCTAACCCCAAGGCACTTTCATTTACTGTTCTCTTTATATAAGGCATTCTATTTATGACTGCTCTGCTTTTGGAAAACTGATGCTAGAATGAACTTTCTCCTCATCTATGCCTCTAAGGTCTAGCTTACTTCATAGTATAGCTCAAGGATCATCTTCCATAGCTCATGTACCATATCTTGATCTTTCCCAGTCATTAGTACTCTGTCTCTTTTGAAATTATTTGTATAACAAGGTTATGGGGGCACAGGCCAGTGTAAGCTTGATTTAAGGTGTATGTTTTGTGAGTCCACTTCAGAGAAAGGGCACATATTCTGTGACTCTTTCCAGTTTGTTTTCTGTGTAATAAAGAGAGATCTTTTCACTGGCTTATGAGCTAGAACTGAAATCTGCATAGAAAAGGCCCTAATGACTCAACCTAGGTCTCTTTTTCTTAGTATAAACCTAGGAAAGGATGACTGTAAGGGCTTAGCAGACAATTAAAAGGCCCATTTTTGCCACATATCAAGCAGACAAGAAACAATCACACAATGCTTCATATGCTTTGTCGTGGGGAACAGCACCTTCCATTAGTTGTGGATCAGAAAAAAGGAGGTGTGAGGAACGCAGGTAGAACATGATGCATGCTCAAAGGATTTGATTCCCATCATTCAGTCTCTCTAATGTATTTGCATAAACAGTACTTCCCATTCACTTATTTGTCTATATGCTGTATCCCTCCAGTAAAATATAAGCTCCCTGAGGGCAGGCAATATGTTTTTTGTTTGTTTTTGTGTAAACAGAGTCTGGCACAGAACCTGACTCATAGTAGGTGCTTAGTAAATGTTTATTAAATTGAATTGAGTTCCTTACACACATAGTATTATATGAATCATTTCTATCACAAACACAAGGGAATCTCTGAGACAGGTGTTATCTTTAAATCCATAAGGACTGATGTTCCAATGTTCAGAAATTGCACTGTTTATAAATGGATTTTACTATTTAATGATAACTTTTCTGGGCAATTTTCTCCAAAGTAGAAAGTAGTTTTGTGTTTGGTTTTAATTAGCAGAACTTTGCTTTTCACAGGCACTCCACATGAGATAGAGCTGCTTGTCATCTGCTGTGTAATTCATTCATGGAAGTACTCCATAGGTCACCAGTTGATGAAGATATTTGAAATGGAAATTCAAGAGAAGCTAAATTATTGTTTATGATGGGAGAAAGAAAGAGGGTAATGCATGTTTTAGACTCCTCTAGTGGAGGGTGTGTGTGTGTGTGTATGTATTTAAAGAAAATGAAGGGCTTCTAGGCTAGGTTTTTTTTTCACTATGGGAGTTTTTTTTTTAAATAAAAGATACATTGACTATAACTGCATTTGTTATTTGAGAGTATGTTGCAAATTTTCTCTCGTGTCAAAAAGTCTGTATCTTGTATGCTTGTATGTGTATATATGTATATTATTCATAGACACAAACATATATATTCATCTTGGTATTGAGTTATAAATACTTCTTCATATACAAACTGTCATTGAATACAAAATAGGAGTGGGAAAAAATTATTACCAAGATGTCTGGCTCTACTGTATGAGAGAATGATAGCTGAAAATTTAGCAGCAAACTCATTACCAATATTTCTATGAAAATCTTCCTTATATGTTCTGGCAGGCAGCTAAATTGATCAATGTCAGTCAGAAAGGAGAAGATAAAGTAATGAGGGAGAAAAGTGAAAGAAAATTGATACTGGGTCAGGGAGAAAAGAGAACACATGGAGTATTTGGTGAAATATACTCAGACGACTATTGCTGAGACTGAGTGATCAAATCAAACTTTAAATATCCATATATATATATACATATATATACATATATATATATATATATTAAGATTGAGGATATTTAGGGGATTGTTTTAAAGGAAATCTCAAGATATAACATTTCTTAATGTCATCTATAAAATTCTTACCTTCATATACAAAGATTTAGATGCTGGTTCATCCACAATGACTTCTTCCTTAATTTATAGTTTATATCTGTGACTTGAAGCTTTTTGATTAAAAACCACAGTGTCATTTTGGTTAAAGTGGCTCTCAATGTGTCACTGTATCAGGATGTGCATGTCAGGGGCTGATTGCCCCACATTAGGCAAAGTAGATCTTGCTAAAAAGCCTGCCTATCCCCAAATAACTTTTCTAAGAGCCTGAAATGCTCATCTCAAATGGAATAGCCTCCTGACTAACTGGTCTCCATGCTTGTAATTTGTAGCTATTCTAGTCTAGCCTCTGATGTTTCCCTGGATTTCAACCTTCTCTTGCTGGCCTGTCCTGGCCCTCTGAGCCTTCCTGCCTTACTGCCTTCCCTCTGAGATTGTCTTCCATTTATAATTGTTTCCAAATTGTCTGTTTCATTAGAATGTGAGCTCTTTGAGAGTAGGAACCTTGTTTTTGCCTTTATTTCTATTCCCAGTCTTTAGAACACTTCCTAGAACATACAGTAAGTAGTTGTTTTGTTTTGTTGTTAAGTTGTTTTCAGTGGTGTCCAATTCTCTGTGACTCCATTTGGGGTTTCCTTGGCAGAGCTACTGGTGGTTTTCTATTTTCTTCTCCAGCTCATTTTGCTGGGGAGGAACTGAGGCAAGGAGGGTTGACTGACTTGCCTAGTTTACACAGCTAGTAACTGCCTGAGGTCAGATTTGAACTCAGGAAGATGAGTATTATTGACTCCAGGCTCAGCACTCTATCCACTGAGCCACTTGACTACACAATGCTTGTTGGTTAATTGACTAATTGATGTTTTCTGCTTTCCAAAGGGCCTCAAGAAAGGAGGGACCCAAAGTCATTATGAGAAAAAGGTTTACATTTCTCTATCTGGATATATTGTCACCTTGGAATAACTTTAGGGTAATCTCTAAAATGAAGATTATGTCAAGGGTCTTTCTGAAATGTGGGTCATAAGGTCCTTTCTCAAAAGAAAAAGATACTCACAATGTAATAGGTATATGGTAGTAAGTTATTTTCTCTACTACACAAACTGCATAAGAGACAAAATATTCATAGATGTGCAACAACAAATACAGAAAGCAAAACACCTCAAATAGCGCCTTACGCTCATTATATAGGACTGCTCCTGGGGTCTAGATCCTCTGGCCAACTGTGCATGTCTTTCTTTAGGGTTTCAGCTACAAAATTCTCCTGGTAATGGTGCTTTTCTACTCTGAGAAGTGTGTTGTTATGAAAATCACTTTCCCCTAGGCAGCTAGCAACTGACTCAGGAATTCAGGGACTCTTGAACTCAGAACGTAGCTGCAAAGACTGGAAAAATTTATTTCTCAGGAACACTAGTTATTGAGCTTTGTATAAAGAGAGAAACAAAGGTATAAGGCAGCTGGTGACTCAATTTCCTGTCCTAGACTTAAATAAGCAAGCATATTGGTCATCATTCCCACGTGCATCTCCAAACATCTACCTTTGGTGCTGGGAGAGGAGAAAGGAGAGAAATTTTCTCCTCACTACTCTTCATTGGAAGTCAAAGGGAAAGACAACATGAACAAAAACAGAAGCATCAAAATAGAAGTAAGGATAAGATTATATATATATATACATATGTATATATATATATACACACACACATATATATGTATATATATATGCATATACACACATATACATACGTACACTATATATATAAATGGATACATAGGTATATTTATGTATGTATGCATATATGTATAGACCTATATCTATCTCTTTATCTATCTATATTAGCTATCCAAGGAGGTAATTCTTTTAAAAGGGCCCATCTCTTCTAACTCTCAGTAGCCAAGTAGTTAATCATCTTTGATGCAATGTTCGAATCAATGGGAACCTGTTGTGTTGTGTCATATCAGGAGGGGATGTCCTTCACTAAATGTCCAGACACAGGACCCATTCCATGAGAGGTCCTGCAATCCAGGATATCATGGGTTCCGCTGAGTATCTGTCTTACTGTGATCACATTACACCTCTACTCAACTTTTTCCAGTGGGTCTTCATTTTGCATCATTTTAGTTGTTAAACTCCTTGGCTATGCATTCCAGAACCTTGACATTCTGGTTTCTGCTCTTTCACCTTCTAGACTTTTATTACATACTACTCATTTAGTCTTTATTGCCAAAATATTTAATTCACCTTCCCCTGAATTTGCCCCATGTTTTCTTATTATCTCTTTCTTTGCATATAGAGTGTCTGAAATTTAATTAAATTAGAAAAATATTAACTGCCTATTATGAACCAACAACTGTTCGAGGAACTGAAAAGAAAAAAAATGAACGCAATTGCTACACTCAAGGAGTTTACATTCTACTGGGCAAAGCAACATATGCAGAATATATAAAATCTTTTTAAATGTGATTCAGGGCTGGTGAAAATAGTATTAAATTTAGGAAAGATCCTTGAGCCAGGCATGTTAAACTTAGGGGAGTGGCTACACAAAGGCACAGAGATAAGAGATGGAATATCATGTACATAGAATGGTAGATATCATAGTTTGATGGGGCCATGAAGTGTGCGAGGAGGAATAATACGTGCACTATCTGGCAAATTAAGTTATATTTAGATTGTGAATGGTTTTAAATACCAAACAGAGGAGTTAGTATTTTATCAGACAAGTAATAGATGGATAGTGATTTTTTTTATCCTTACCCCATTCCAGAAAGCCATCCTTTATTATCATCATCATCATCATCATCATCATCATCATCATCATCATCATCATCATCACCATCATCATCATAATGATAATAATAATAATGATAGTAATAATAACAAAAGTTTAAGAGGGAGAGAATGAGCAAAACATATATCAAAAAGTATGACATTATAGAAGTATTCCACACCTAACATCCCCAAACTCAAAAAGATGTCTCATCGTATCTATTCTTTGAAATTTTATCCCTTTAGTTTTATAAAATTAAATTTCAATTATTTTGTTGTTCTTTTACATTGCTTATATTCATTATTTATTTTGTTCTCCTGATTCTTTTTACTTTACTTTAATCAGTTCATATAAGGCTTTCCATACCTCTTGGTACTGCTATTCGTACTTTTGTGATAGCGCATTAATATTCCATTCCATTATTATACCATAGTTTGTTTAGCCATTTCTCAATAAGTGGGCATATAATATAATTTTGTTTCAGTTCTATGCTAATATAAGAACCAATGAGCCAACATTTTTAGTATATGTACAAAATCCCTTTGGGCTCCTTGGGGTATATGCCTAGCAAGAGGAACTCTGTCTCAAAGAATGCGGACATTTCAGTTACTCCTTATCTTCCAAATTGTTTTCCAGCATAATTCAACCAATCCACATCTAAACTAACAAATGTCATTATGTCTATTTTTACTCTTACAATATCAACATTGATTGTTCCATCTTTGATCATCTTTGCCAATTTTCTGGACATGAAGTAAAATCTCAGAGTTGTTTTGATTCGCATTTCTAGCACCAGTAGTAATTTATAGCAGTCTTTCAGACGGTTGTTGACAGGTTTTAAGTCTTCCATTGCCCACTGATTATTCATATCCTTTAAAAATTAAATCAGCAGCAAATGGTTTTGATGACTTCTTAATAATGTGACTTGAGGTGTGAAAATATTATTAATCCTTCATTATTACCTCCCCCTATTATTTCTCTTGCTATTTCAGACTTCTTTTTGTTCTGAATTTTATACATTGGAATAGTCTATCAATGAACACTGAATATCCCTTTAGTTTTTAAGTTCTTGATTACTTTCAGGAGTATTTTGTAATTATATCTATTTAGATATTTGATGCATTTTGTAATTATTTTCAATGGAAGTTCTCTTTCTATAATTGCTTTATGGATTCTGTTTATACTCCTTAGAATACAATTGATTTTTGTGGCTTTATTTTGTAGCCTATTACTTTGAATCTTGTCTAAATTAATTTCTTTTTTGATTTCCCAGAATTTTCTAAGTAAACTGTCATGTCATCAGCAAATAAGGCTAGTTTTATTTTCTCTTTGTCAATATTTATACTTTTGATTCCTTTGCCTTATTACAAGTATTTCAAGAATTATGTTCCTAAAATAGGAGGAAATTGAAACATTTTTACTTTACTCTTGAAGTTATTAGAAAAGCTTCTGGTGTTTTGCCATTATGTATAATTATGACATTTGATTTTAGATATATACTATTTAACATTTCAAAAGAACCCACTATGCTTTTACCCTTTTTAGAATTTTGGGCATAACATTATTATATTTCATTAAAATCCTTTTATGCATCTAAGGATATAATCATATAGCTTTGAATGTTTTCATTTTATTGTGATTAATTATCTTGATTATTTTTTAATATTACTTTTAAATATTTTATTCCTAATATAAATCCAACTTTTGTTGGATTTATGACTTTTGTATAAATTATTATAGCCATCTTGTTAGATTTTATTTAAAATTTTTGAACCAGTATTCAGTAGCATAACTGGTTTATAGTTCCCTCTCTTTTCTATATTTTTCTCCAGTTAAGGTATTAATACTATATTTGTCTCATAAATGCAGTTTGTTTCATTGGAACATGATTCTTTCTGATGAATTGTGTCCTTCCTCTTTCATTTCCCCAGCTTTGATCCTTCCTTTGCTTCTCTAATTTTCATACAGCTCTCCCCTCCCACCTCTGTCGATAAAGGATAATAGGAGTTACAGTTACTTCATTTTTCACCCATGGATTTGATAAATATACATTGCCCATTCGCACAGTCTTCCACCTTCCTTGTTCCCATTTATATACCACACTACTCTGCATTGTTGTTCCATAAAACAAACAAACTCCAAACCATTAATTGGATTAATTTATCTGTCAGGAGGTTATAGGTTTTAGTATATGGAACTTTAGTTCTATTCCTCCACCTTTGTTTACCCCCTTTTAATTAATTTACTCATATCTTTTTTCTTCTTAAATGATTAAAAAAACTTAATCCTCTCTCTTTTTATCTTCATAGATGTCATTGTTTTTCTCCATTAAAAACAAAATTCTTTTAAAAATGGGATAATTTGTTTCATTGCTCCTTTCCTAATATATTTATTAACCACAGTTTCTATTGTTCAGGATGTTTGCAAGTGAAATGTTTTGCTTTTCTTAATTTTTTCCAAGAATTCTTCCAATTCTTTTCTTGTTAAATGTTTATCTTTTCCTATGGATAATGAGACTTATGTTTTTAGTGTAAGCCACTTTGGGTTGCAGCTCCAGCTCCTTTCCTTTTTGGAAGATATTATTCTGTTCTCTTCCAAGGTTTTTATTGGGTACAAAATAATCTTTTTGATGTTCAAATTCCCTTTTCTTTCTATCTGATGGTCTTTCTTTTGAATACTTGTGGAATTTATTGTCTGTCATTGGAATTTGTCATCGAAATTGTCAAATTTAACCATTATGTACCCTGTAATTTGAGGCATAGGTTTTTTTTTTGTCTTTCTGAAGTTGTTTTGTAGTTTGCTTCTACTGTTATTTTGTTTTTGTATTCCAAACATTATGGTTGTCTTTTAAAAGCATTTGTCACATACTTCTGGTAGACCTATCACCACTTAAGTTGTCTGAAGGTCAATGTTTTTGGCTTTTATAGAAATTGTTACTTTTTGCTTCCCACCTTCCCCCCATTTATTATACTTCAGCATTTTTGTATTTCAAATCTAATAATTTGTTTTTCACTTCTTTAAAAACTTTCTACCATGGATCCATGGATTCATTCTGCTGTCCCCCTACCCACCCAACCTGCTAATTGAGACTTTTTTTCTTCTCCCCTTAAGGGATATAAATTGTAAAATATATTCTCTCAATTTTTTCAATTATGGATACCACTTCTCTTTCGAATCATACTTTTTCTAATCATTATTTGGTTTGTCTCAAGCTCTCAGATGATATGGATCTCAGTGACCAGAAAGGGAATTTCTTCTGTCTGTGTGTAGATCACCATAGTTCTTTGCTCTTTGAAATATAATGCTCTAAGACGTACACAGTCTTTTAGTGTACAGGTGGCTAGGTCTTTTGAAATCCTGACTGTTTCTTTTTTTTCTTGTTGCTTGCAATATTTTTTCTTTAACCTGGGTATTTTGAAACTTAGCTTTGACATTGCTGTAAATTTTCTTCCTGGGATCTCTTTCAGGTGGTGATTGGTGTAGTTTTTCTATCTCTACTTTATCTTCTTGTTCTAGAACCTCAGGACAATGTTCCCTGATTTCTTGCAATATTGTATCTAGATTTTTTAAAATTATAACTTTCAGGTAGTCTGACAATTTTTATATTATCTCTCCTCCATCTATTCTCCAGATCAGTTGTTTTTCTACTGAGATGCTTGGGTCTCCTCTATTGTTTTCTAGTTCTATTATTTCTGGGTGTCATATAACATCATTTGATTCCTCTTGCCCAGTTCTAGTTTTCAAGGATTTTCTTAAGATTTTGAACCTCTTTTATCAGTTGCTTAACTTTTTTTTGTAATTTTCTTGGATTGCTATTATTTTTTTTCCTAATTTTTCCTCAGTCTTTCTTATTTGATTTTTGAATTCTTTTTTAAAGTTCTTCCAAGGCTTCTTTTGGGGGTTGGGACCATTTGATGTTACTCTTTGGGATAGCAGTAGCCATTTTTAACCTCATTATCTTCCTTTGAATATGAACCTATATTTTCTTATATACCAAAGTAACTATCAGTGGTCAGGTTCTTTTTCCATTGTTTACTCATTTTTATTTTCTTTTATTTTATTTTTATTTGCTTTATTTGTTTATATTTTATATAATAAATATCCTTGTTTATACATTTATATTTGTTTTGTTTTATTTTTAGCAGCTAATTATTATCGGGTTTCAATCACAAGTTGTGGTTAGTGTTGCTCTAGGCCTCAGGTCCTCCTTACTTTCATTTTCTGAATTTTGTTCTTAATTATATATACACTCACCAGGTTTGTGATTGCTCACATCCATAGCTAATGGATCACTTATGGTCAGCTAGGCTGGATTCTGGAAAAAAGGGAGGGTGGGTTGGGGGTTCAGGGAGGGGTATTCAATCTTCCCCACTTGACAGTGGTCTACTATTCCCTAGTTAAAAGTTTGTGAGGTAACAGTTCCTGAGGTGAAATTTTCTGAGGTGTAGTGTGCTGCTCTAGGGCCTTCTGTTTGTTCATTCAGTCGAGTTAGCCTAGAGAGGTCTATACTTCACTCAGACCAAAGCTTAGCACTTGGAGGTCCCATCCTTTCTGAGGTCCTTCCAAGTTAGCTCAGGAGGACATCTACATTACCCCTTTATTTTTGCTACTCTGCATTCATTTTGTGGTCATTTTCTTTCTGTTTGTTGAGGAAAGCTGGAGAGCCTGAAAATTTCTGACCTACTCTACCATCTTCCCAGAATTCTTGTCCCTTCTCAACTACTTTTAAGAAAATTAAACACATACAGATCAGTAATACTTTTGGTTAACTGAACCTTTATCTTAATATTGTTCTTTAGAGACTAGGTAGACAGAAATGTAAAATAGACTTAAAATCAACACAGATAACTAGTAGTGCCGCATGCCATCACTGAAAAGAGAGCAAATAGGGAAGGAGAAGAATATCACCAGCTGTTTAATGGAGTTTCTTCTTTCCCTTTTAGGAATGGAATAGAGCTCAATGACTAAGGGAAATGTCATGCCTGATGGCAGAATGGAGGAGCTGGATATAATGGCCCCATGAAAATAAAGGTAAGAGTTAGAGAGAGAGGGAATAACTAATGCTCATCTATAGTTACACAACTCCAAATATCACTATTAACACTAGTTAGAAATATTAAATAGGTAGTATTTAAAGGAAGGACCTGGCAATTGATTAGATATGGGGCTTAAGGGATAATGAAAGGGCAGGAATGCCCCTGAGCCTCCAAACCTGGTTAATTGGAAGGGTAGAGATACCTTTGCCAGAAACAGAATCCATTGTCTTGATCGATTGAAAACTGGTCAGGGCAGCTAGGTGGTGCAGTGAGTAGAGCACCTGCCCTAGAGTCTGGAGGACCCGAGTTCAAATGTGAACTCAGACACTCGACACATTTATTAGCTGTGTGACATTGGGCAAGTCACTTAACCCCAATTGCCCTGCATTCTCCCCTCCAAAAAAAGAAAAAGAAAAATTACTGTTCATTCAATGTCTAGTTCCAGAGTTGCTTCATTTGTGAAACTTTCCTTGATCTCTGGCCAGAACTAATCCCATCTGTCTTGGATCTCTTAATAGCACTTTATTTCTCACATATGCATTTATAATATTGTACATTGTAACAGAATGTTATGTATACCATAATCTTTCTTCCTAATTTAAACCCCTTGGGAGTCAATTTATAGGTTTCATGTTTTTACCATTTCTATGACCTTTGTCTTAAAAACAGCAAGGAATTTAATAAATATTAGTTGAACTGAATTGTCTTTAGAAGTTAATAAATATATGTTAATAAATACATGTATTTCTTAAGAATGAAAGTTTACATCTTTTTCATTTAGCAATCTATTATGTTATCAGATTAGCTATTAGAAGTCTTGGAACTTGACAGGGATGACATAAAATGCCAGGAAATTTCTAAAGTGAATGATCTGTTAAGATTAGTTAATGCGGAAGCAGAATGAAAGTACATGTAAAGGGAGCAGCTAGGTGTTACAGTGAGTAGAGCACTGGCCCTGGAGTCAGGAGGACCTGAGTTCAAATGTGACCTGAGGCACTTGACACACTTACTAGCTGTGTGACCTTGGGCAAGTCACTTAAACCCAATTACCCATCCTTCCCCCCCTGCAAAAAAAAAGTACCTGTGAAGGATGAAAGAAATTGGGCAAGAAATGAAAGAAGTAATGATACAAAAATTGGGATAATAGTCCCAAAGGAATTTCTGCCTACTGTATAATTTTGCCTATGGACTGTTCTGAAAATAGGTGTAGAGTTGTTTTAATTCATTTTTTTAAACTTAAGAATTATTATTTTTATTTTTAGTTCTAAATTATTTCTCTCTTTTCACTTTCTCCCTCACCCATTGAGAAAGCAAGGAATACAATGCCCATTATACATATGAAGTCTTGTCAAACGTACTTCCACATTAACCATGTTCCAAAAAAAAAGCAAGAACAATAAGGGAAAGAAAAAAGTATGCTTCAATCTGCACACTGAGTCCATCAGTCCTTTATCTGGGGGTGGACAGCATGCCACATCCTGAGTCCTTTGCAGTTGTGGTGAATCATTTTATTGATCAGAATTATTAAGTGTTTCAAAGTTGAGTTTTAACTTACTTTTGACAAGCAAGCAGTTGTGAAATAGATTTAACAACTAAAGTAAGCAGGGTGCTTTCTCTAAATCCTCATCATTTAGGGTAAGCTCTAGGGAAGCCATTTAGTAACCTAGAAGAGGGTATTTGCCATATGGTACTTTGGTTCCCTGGTTGAATGAACATAATTGCCCAAGTGAGAATTGTATTCTAAAGCAATAGTTTCCATTTCTAAGATCATATATATGTAAGCTCATGTACACATAATCAATTTAAACAATAGGAAATTCTAAGGAAATTAAGCAGCTGGATAACAGACATCCAAGTCTCTTCCTTTTGACAGTAATACCTTCAGTGAATTTAATCCTGTGTGTGAGGCAGATGGTATAAATAACTTGCTTATAGCAACACATAGCATGTGCAAAAGGTTAATTGAGCTGCCCTGTCACTGCCAAAAAAGAAAAAGGCAACAAAAACACAAAGACAAAAATATAATTCTAACTAAATAATATTTAAGATTTTATGAATCACTTAACTAGTATTTATTGTCTGGCAATAATCTCACTAGTTTTATAATATTTGTCTTTTACAGTCCCTTTAGAGATACGTGCTTTTCTTTTAAATGCCATAGGACTATCGGCCAGGTAACTGTCAAACAGCATCACCTTTCACTGTTCCATCCTAGGTATCACCACATTCTCATTCTCAGTCTTATTACTTTCTGATCCTATCTGATCCAGTCACTCAAACCTTAAAGTTATAGTTAAGCAGACAGTTTAATTAGATAAAGAAATGCATGGAAAAACCAATAAGCATTAGACATAAATATATTTGTATGTAAATTGCTGATAACTTTACAGTACCAATTTCTCCTCCATCCAAGTCCATTCAAGGTCCATACAACTATGGCAAAACTAGAAAGATAATAGGGTCCACATTGCAAAGAGCTTTAAAAGCCAAATAGAGAATTTTATATTTTATACTAGAGGTAATAAAGAGCAACTGGAGTTTATTGAATAGGAATGCAATATAGTAAAACCTGCTTTTTAGGAACATAACTTTGGCAACAGAGTTAAGGACGAACTGGATTTGGGAGAGACCTCAGCCAGGTCTTGAGCCAACAGAAGACTATTGCAATTCATGGCAGTCTAGCCATGAATTGGTATCTATGTGGATGTGACTGGGAGGTAGATCCAACATAGGTGACTGAAAAAGGTTGGTCAGAAAGGTAGGGGGAGAAATAGAAGCAAGCAGGACCACAAAAACTTAGTGAGGAGAGAGAATCCAAGAAAAATGGTGGATCAATAATGCCAAAGTTTCAGAAAGGTCAGGTAGCATAAGGCTCAAGAAATTATTATGTTCAGTAATGAAGAGAGAGGAAGAGGGCCTATATGTACAAAAATATTTATAATAGCAAATAAATAAAAACTAAGGGAGCACCCATCAATGAGGAAATAGGAGAACAAATTATAATGTATGGATAATATCCCACAAGAAATGATGGGGGCAGCTAGGTGGCACAGAGGATATATCAAGCACCCACCCTCGAATCAAAAGTACCTGAATTCATATCCAGCCCCAGCCACTTACTAACTCTGTGACCCTGGGCAAATCACTTAACTCTGATTACCTTCAAAAATCAAAATAAAAATAAATGAGTCATGGGAATCACTTTAAAAAAAAGAAATGATAAAATGGCAGTTTCAATGAAACCTGGGAAGATTTGTATGAACTGATGCAAAATGAAGTGAATTGATAAGGAGAACCATTTATACAACATATTGTAAAAGCACACAACTTCAAAAGTCATAAAATAAATGCAATGATCAAAAGTGATTGACTGAGAGTACAGAATGAGACATTTTTTTCACATGATGCATATGGGAATTTGCTTTGACTATGCAAATTTGTTGAAAAGTTTTTTTTTTCCCAATAGTGGAAATGCGGGGAGTATAAAAACCAATGTTGTTATAAAAATATTTAACAAATAAAAATGAGTTTTTGAAAATAAGAGATCATTGGTAGCCTTAGAAAGTTTATTAGAATTATAAATTTGGAAGCCAGACTAGAGAGTGTTTAGAATCAAGTGAGGAGAGAGGAAGAAGAGAAATTGATATCAGCCAGCTTTCTCAAGGAGGTTAAACATGAATGGGAGGGGAGATATAGGACCTGTGATACAAGGCTGGTAAAATCAAGTGAGGTTATTTATTGATGGAGGACACACAGATTTGTATGTAGTTATTAGGAAAACACCTGTTAAATGGGGAGAATTTAAAGATTAATGAGAGAGTTTATCTAGAGGGCAATCTCCCAGAGAAAAACAGAATGGAATTGAATCAAGGCTACATGTAGAAAAATTTGCCTTTGCAAGCAAAAGGGCTGTTTCTTTGTGTGAGAGAGGGGTGAAGGAGGAAATAGTAGAGGGAGACATCTGGAATAACTCAGGAACCTAAATTAGAGATTTTAAAGTTACTCACTCTTCCCCTAAGATTGAGAATTTCAGAACTAGTAGTCTGGGCTACATGTTACACAATTTTATAAAGCAGTTGAACATGGGGATCATTTCTAATTTATGTTTTAATTTCCTATGGTACCTAGTATAGAGCTTTTTTTCAACTTTATCAGATCCCAAGTCCCTAAAGGATGACAAATAAAAGGATTTCCTGAAGGGCAAAAAACATGAGGCTCAAGTCACAATCTGAGAGTAATTTGAAGTCTTCTAGCTCAAATCAAAATCATTTCACAGATGACAAACCTGAGGGTTAGATAGAACTTTCCCAAGGAAACCAAGTAATGTGTCACACAAGACCACATATGGTAACAACCAGCAGAGATGATATTTTCTTTACAACATAAGGCAGCTAGCTGGTACAGTGGATAGAGCCCTGAAATTGGAGTCAAGAGGACCCAATTTCAAATCTGACTTTAGAATCTTCCTTGCTATGGGACCCAAGGCAAATCACTTAAGCACTATTTGCCTCAGTTTCCTCATCCCTACATTCCAGTGTTGCTGTGATGTTAAAATGAGATATTTTTAAAGAGCTTAGCACAGTACCTGGCACATAATAAATGCATGTTGAATCTAATTCCAATCTAAATCATTACTATCCAATTCTATATATAAATATCATGAACCAAGAAAGAAGGAAAAGAGAGATGTTTTCAGTTATGATACTAAGATATTATGTTTGGTGTCTGCCAGTAAGGTTTTTACAGAAATGGTTTCTGAAATGATGGTAATTTTTCAAGCTTTGTCCTCTTCTTTAGCTATCATTTCTGCCTCTGGGATGTCAAATAGTCAGAAATGGAATTCTCAAAACAGTTTTGAAACTAAGGAGGTCAGCAGAAAGTGTCATGGCAAGAACACTACATGGAAACTAGCAAGAGTGATTGAAATCTTGTTTATTCTCCCTTGGCCTTCCTATGCATGATGACATTCTTTTGTGATGATGACTTTCTGCCCTAATGTTTTGAGGCATAGTCATTGCCTTAAGGGTAATAGTGGATACTAAAAAAAATTAAAATTAATTTGCATAGATCTCTACAAATTTCACAGTCATCCAGAACTGAGACCACTTTTTCAAGTCTTTATTCATTTCTTTTTTCTTATATCCTTCAATATATTACTCATTTAAAATGAAAGAAAACCAATTAATGACTAAATAGCAACCTATCTTAATTTTTAACTTGTATTCTTAACCAATGAAAGAGCATAAGGAATACTATTTGCATTAATAAGCTTAAAAACCTCTAGTTGTTGTCCATTGTCTTTAGGCCAAAATACAAACTTGTCAGCCTGTCATTTAAACCCTCCATAATCTGGCCCCAGCCCATCTTTTCCCTTACTTTTTAAAAATTACTCTGCTCTATACACTTTATGGTTTAGCCAGACTAGCTTCTGAGATTTTCCTTAAATATCACACACTATCTTACATCCATGGGCCTTCACAAGTCTGTCTCCCATGCCTAGAACATACTCCCCCTTCAGCTGTTCTTTGAATCTTTATTTTCTTTAAAATTTAGCTTAGCTTTCTTCTATAAGACTTCTCCCTCTAGTTGTTAATGCTCTCTTCCTCCTAGTTATTTTGAGTGTGTGTGTGTGTGTGTGTGTGTGTATTCCATTCAGTAGAATCTAAGCTCCTAGAGGGCAAGGCTGGTTTCAGTACCTAGTATATACATTTTGACTGATAAAGACTGAATCAAATTGAGTTAAATTAGATGGAATACCATATCCATAATGAGTTATACCCACTCTAGTGCCACTATATCATGTTTTGTGGGAGATATGATTGACCTCTAAAGATGTTAACCTCAAACCTCACAGACATTTCCATCATACTGTTTAATTCACTATAGGACTAGAGTTCACAATTTAGCTAAATCTTCTTAGGCTTCTTCTAATATCATCTCCTAGCTTGGAAAATTACATATATTTAATCTATTAAATTATCTTGAAACTATCTTTGTTTATCCTCAAATTAAGACTCACCGGTTTCAAAGATGGTTTTATATTTGGGACTTTGGTGAATGTATCTATCAACCCAACTCAAGCACACAACATTACTGTTACCAAATAACATTCAGGTTGCCTTGGGTTCACAAATCATTTTTGAGAAGGTGTGTTATCCTAGCTAGAATTCTAGTGACAGGAAGAACTGGATTCAAATTTTCCCTTTGACATTTTTTAGTTATATGACTCCAGATAAATTATTTAACCTCTCTGAACTTCAATTTCACTAGCTATAAAATGGAATGAGTAAGAATGTTATCTTTTTCATGAGACTATTAAGAGGATGATTTAACCTTAATTACAGAATGGGCATTGCTGCAGTCAAACTGAGACCTGGGAAAACCGTACCTTTAAAAGGCCGAGGTCTCCCACTGCATCTGGGGCCATCTTCAGTCACCTTGATCTCTGTCTTGCCACTGGACCCATACGGCTTTGGAGGAGAAAGTGAGGCTAGTGACTTTGTACAGCCCTCCTTCACTTAAATCTAGTTCACTTGCAAGTCATGACATCGCCCTTCTGTTGTCATGGTCCTCTTCGAGAAGGAAGGACAAAAAAAACAACAATTAAGAGGATGAAATGAGCAAACATTCAAAATGTTCTGCAAACTTTAAAGAACTGTCCATAAATTATTAACGTCCTTATTGTCAAGATGGAGCAGGACTTGAGTAGCAGAGATTACTGGACCCGGAGTAAGGAAGACCTAAGTTCAAATTCTTCCCTTAGTTATTTACTAAGTGTATAGACTTGTACAAATCACAACCTCTCTCTGCTCCAGTTTTTTTCATCAATAATGTGGGAATAACAATGGAACCAACCTCACAGGATTGTCATGAGGTTCAAGTGAGCTAACCGTATGTTGCCCTTTGCCAACTCTATATAAATGTTAGCTATCATCATTTTCTACCAAGAAACTTCATGTGGTAGTCCTGAAAGAAAATGAAAGAATAGGATGCAAATAGCAATATCTAGTTTTTTTTCAAGTGAGGGGGAAATAAATGATGGAAAGGTATAGGCTGTAATTGTCTTTTATCTAATATGTATAACAGGCAATATATTTGAGAAGTGTTACTGATGGATGAATTGTTTAAGTCTGGGAGATGTTGCTCCCCCGCCTCCCTTTTTTGGTATATTTTCAGGACAGATTTATAATGGCAGAAATCAAGAACTATTATATGCCCTGAGTATCAACTATTTATCATTCCATCAATTTTTTTTCTGGTTTCTTCTTTTCCAATTAAAGGCAGTTCAAGTAAAATGGCATAATACTCAGGAGATACTCTCATGCAGCAATTATTCGAATAAGTAGATAATGTTGTTTGGAGCTTTTTAGTTGTTTGAAAAGCAAAAACTGCTGTCATTTAATAAAGTGATATGATAGATAATTTCAGGCTAGTAGAAAGATATAATAGGTTAAGAGAATTGGGTCATTCCTCAGAATGCTAGTCTGAGAATAGAGCAATTATTCCCAGTTGAATATGGTTATTTCTACATGGATATAAATATGACCACAAAATAGACATATTTTCACTCTTATGTTTTGTGAACAGCATTGGTCTAATATTATGGTTAGCTTTCCTCAGAGATATGGCAGACAGCCAGAAAACCTCTCAGTAGGATTTCATATTTACTTGTCCATCCTCTGACTGCAAAGAAGATAGATCATATCCTTGAATGAAACTCATTGTTACCACTGTGGTTTTTGAATTTTTTTAATTAAGGAAAACTTGTAAGAAACCATTTTTATCAAGATGACACTTTTGTCACCCAATTATTCAGAGCTCAGAGTAATAGCATGTCTTCTATGTAAAAATCTACAGGGGTGGGGAACCTATGGCCTTGAGGCCACATGTGGCCTTCTAGGTCCTTAGAAGTGGCTTTTTGATTGAGTCCACAGAACAGATTTGTTCTGTGAAGTTTGGATTCAGACAAAGGGCTGCCCCTGAGGACCTAGAGGGCTACATGTGACTCTGAGGCCAAAGATTCCCCACCTCTGGTCTAGAAAATTTACAAGACCCAATTTAGAATTGGATTTTCTGAGTCTTCCATTGACACCATAAGGATCCAGTTGGTTATATATTTTAGAAGGATCAGTTCATTAATATTTATGTCATTTTTAAGAACTTGAAGTTGCCTTTAGTGATAGAATTATTCTCTTCAGTTCACTCCTTTTCTTTGATAAACAAAATAATCAAAAATTATACCTTAATTATTATTTTAGAATATTATTTATAACATAAACCGATTGATCAAATCTTTGAAAGTGCAGATACAGTATGAATGTGAGTTAATTAAAGATTCTTCCTACTCATAGATAATCAACCCTGTGGTTATCTCAATAGAAAGTTCAGGGATAGTTCAAGAGAAGTACTGGTTTCCTGGGAAGATTAAGAATTCTATAGAAAAAAAAGATTTATGTTGTAGTCTTCTTGGATTAAACTGTTTACTATCTTTGAAAGTAATTACTTCATTTTTCTTCCAGTTTTTCAGCACACTTGCATTAATGTTTCATATCATTTAAAGCTACTTTTTATTTTATGTGATCTTTACAAGAACCAAAAGACATCATTCCAACACGATCACGTTTTGAGGTGTCCACTTGTTAGTCATATGATGCCATGTTACTAGTGTTGTATTGTGGTATTGTGTCACAGTGGTCCATTTTATTTTAAAATGTAGAGCACTAGAATGTATTAGCTGTGAGTTTCATGTTTAATTTTTTATCAATTATTTGGATGAAGACATAGACAGTATGCTTGTCAGATATGCAGATGACAACCAACTGGGAGTGATAGCTAATTATGTGACAGAGTCAGCATCCTGAACTCTCTTAACAGGTTAATACATTGGGCCAATGCAAATAAGATATAATTTAATAGGCATAAGTGCATAATGTTACACTTGGGTTACTCCTCTCCCCTCCTCTCCCTTCCCTCCGCCAAATAAATGAACTCCATAAGTGCTAGGGATTTGAGTTGTGGCTGGATATTGGTTTCAATAGGAAAAAAATGGTATTTAGAAGTATAAATTAGTTAACAATTGCTATAAGACAGAAAGAAAGATTAGGGAAGGAAGGAAGGAAGAAGAACAGAGAAAGGAGAGAGCAAGAGGGGGAGAAAGAGAGAGAGAGAGAGAGAGAGAGAGAGAGAGAGAGAGAGAGAGAGAGAGAAGAATGGAAGAAAGAAACAAAGACAATGTGATCTTCAGCTGATTGTATAATGTTTAGAATACTGCAGAGACAACACTGCCTTAGGAGCAACTAGATGATGAAGATATGAGTTCAAATCCAACCCAAGACATTTCGTTACTATATGACCCTGGTTAAGTTACTTAACTTATCTAAGCCTCAGTTTCCTCCACTACTTCTTAGTGTTGTGAGGATAAAATAAAATCAGATAACCTTTCTAAAGCTCTTGGCACAGTACCTGGCTTGTAATAGAACTTTATAAATGCTTATTTTGTTACCCTTTCCACTGCTATTCTTTGTCCTCATCAGGAAAAAAAATGGATTATTGTACCTGGGTGCTATTTTAGGAAGGACGTTGACAATCTGGAATGACCATGATAATCATAGGGCTGGAGACCATACCATATGAGCATCAATTAAACAATCAGGGGATGCTTAGTTTAGAAAAGGGAAGATGTAGGGGAGGACATAATCTATATTTTCCAATATTTGAAAGGTTGCACATGGAATGAAGATTAAATTTGTCCTGCTTACCCATGGAGGGTAGAAATGATATACAAGAAACAATACGCAAGATTTAAAGAGAAGAAGATTTAGGCTAAGAACTGTTCAAAAGTGGCAAGAGCTGCCTATGGAGATAAAAAATTTCTCTTCCTTTTACATCATAAAATAGAGAGTGGATGACCAATTGTAGGGAGCATCGAAGCAAGGGACTTTTGGTTGGGTATATGTTGGGCCAGATGGTCTCTGTGGTTTCTTCCTAATCTATTGTTATTCTTTGTGAAAGAGAAAGAGGTGGGAAAATTTACTAGTGAAGTAGGACAGCTAGTTGGCACAATGGATAGGACATCAGGCCTGAAATCAGAAGAACAGTTCAAATCTGACCTCAGATACTATCTTTGTGACTTTGGACAAGTAAAATAACTTCTATTTGCCTCAACCTCATCAACTGTAAAATGGGCACATCAATAACATCTGTTTCACAGGTTTGTTGGGAGTATCAGATAAAAGACTATCTTTAAAGTACTTGATACAATGCCTGGCACATAGTAATCATTTAATGAATGCTTGTTCTTCCCCCACCCCCACATTTCTTTTCCCAGTACTCAGATCATAGGATCACAGTCTTTAGCTGCAAGGGATCATTTAGTATTTAGTAATTCAACTATCTCAATTTACAGATGGAGAAAGTGAGGCCAAGAGAACTGAAGTTACTTACTCAAAGACTTGCATATTGCACAAGGCCATTCTGGGAATTGAGTTTAGGTCCTAGGACTATAAATTCATAGTCAATTCCACTGCACAAAGAGTTACTATAGTTAGATCATTTTGCCATACTGCAAAGTCTCCCATGCATTATTGACTAAATTGTGTTTTCTTCCTGCTAGTATTATATTGCCTTAGAACAGTTTCTAAACACTTTTTGTGTCATAAATCCCTTTGACAATCTGGTGAATCCTATGTTCCCCCCACACACACCAAGAAAAAAAGTTTTTAAATGCACAAAATAAAATAGATGGATTTACAGAGTAAACGAAAGTTTAGTGAAAATAAAGATTTTCCTTCTATCCAAGTTAACATACTCTTAAAAGTCTGTCCACGGACTCCAGGTTAAGAACATCTGCTCTAGAGGATAATTGGATATTTACATTCTGCTCTTTTAGGCTGCCTGCATTTTATGCTTGTTCTCAAATGGAAATAGTGAGGAACAGTGACCTTCTACTGAATCCAATACAATCTAAGAGCCTTTATGAAACCCCTAATATGTGTAAGGCATTGTGCCATCCTAGAACTTCCAACTAAAATGTTTTCTAGAGATAAATCCAACCATGCTCACCACATTAAAATGAGATAATGTATGCAAAGCACTTTGCAAACCTTCAAGTGTGATGCATGTCATCTGACATTATTATTATACCTGGCACATGATATTGGTCCTGATTTTTACCAGAAACCTAATCCATTTCTTAAAAGAATAACTATCTCTTTCAGGTACTTCTCCTTGTGTCCAGAAAGAAGAATTTTCAGAGTAAAGGTCCTAGATCATTTGCTTACTCAGGTTGGACAAAAATTAAACTCCTCTTAACCTTTAAAGGAAACCATTACAAAACTATTAAAGGAGCTTAGAAAATATACATAAAAATGAAATAGACTCTAGATTCTTCAAATAAATTTTAACTGAATTAAATATAGTTTAGGCAGACCATTTTGGGTTATGTACATAGTAAAACCTCACCAATTTAGAGTAATTGGGCAGGAAGTATGGTGTGGATTAGAGAAACATTTGAAGTATGTAATGCATTTTTAAATTTAGTTTTAAGTTTCTATAGTAAGCCTAAAGAACATGTTGAAATAATGGAGCTTTTGAAAAAGCACCTGACAGTCTAGTGTCCTGAGTTTTAATTCCAGGTTATACCACTTATTAGGAACTTGTACAAGTTGCTTAGTATGAAATGGTCAAGAAAAGTATTTAGAAACTTCATTCAAAAATAGTCATGAAGGAAAGGTCCACATTTCACTGGGGAAGAGAATGGATATGTTAGGTGGGATTAAAAGAGGATTTCACTTTATAATCTTGACGGTCACTATAATTAGCATCTTTGGAAACCCTATGGCTTCTCTACTCTACTGTATGCATAAACATAAAAGTCAGTATATTAATCCATCTACATTATCCAGTAATACTTAAGGCACACTACCATTATATTTTAATGGGTTTGCTGCTATACAATATAAGAGAATTAACAGGGAGATTAAAACCCCAAATTTAAGGCAAGTTTCATGTTCTAGACATCATTTAAGTTAATCCTGCTTATTCATTATTCTAACTATAGAACATGCCTCCTTTCTTCTTTCTTTCCATTCTTCCTTCCTGCCTCCCTCACACCCTTTATTTACACATCTTTCCTTCATCACACCATTTTACCAGATTTTGTCTCTCCTGTTAGATCTCAGTCTCCAATTTGTGTTTTCAAAGAGCTATCTCTTGGAATACATTTCATTTTAAAAAGTATTGCTATTAATCTTTTGTTTACTTTGCATTTCTATATACTTTTTTATGCTTTTAAAAACATTTTCTGAGAGCAATGCCTATGGAAAACAAATTCTGTATCAAATATCTCCCAGTTTATTCCTTGAATATGTTCATATGTCCATTATTCAGGAACTCAAGACTTTTGTTCTGCCTGGGCATTTCCTATCCATACTCACCAGCCATGGGTAAGCAATGCCCTTTCCCCATGGCTCCTTGAATGAGAAACTTTTGAATGGCTATACAGGGAAGAGTACATATCCCCACTGAGCTTAAGGTCTGCTTTACAATAATATCTTCACCTTGCAATGCTACCTTCAAGTCCATTTTGAGACATAGACCTTGGTGTTGTAAGCAGCTAGGTGGCACAATAGACTGCTTGATTTGGAGTCAGGAAGACTTGAGTTATAAATTTTGCCTCAGACACTTCTTGTCTAGGTAAGGTTGGACAAGTCATTTAAACCTGAACTTATTGAATGGGGTGGGGTGGGTGGAGAGGGCATAATATGATCAGACTTACATTTTAGGAAGATCATTTTTATAGCTGAACAGTGCGTGGGTTGGAGTCTAGAGAGACATGAGATAAAGAGACCTACTTATAGTCTCTTGCAATAGTCCAGATGTGAGGAAATGAAGAGCTTCATCAAGGTGGATGCAGTATCAAAGGCAGGACAAATAAAGATGTTATGAAGGCACAAATGATAGGGCTTGATCACTTATTGAATATGAGAGATAGGAAGTGGCAAACCATTCCAATATCTTTGCCAAGAAAACCCCAAATGGGGTCATGAAGAGTCAAACACCAGTGAAATGACTGAACAACAAAATATAAATTTCTCCTATAAGAGAAATGGTGTAAGAGAATTGTAATACCACTGAAAAACCTGGAAAGTTTTGTTTTTGTTTACCCCAGGAATAGATGCTATAAAGCTTAAGTGAGAAGACATGATCTATTTTTAATTAATGGCATATTCACACATAAACAATGAACATAATCAAGAGATTTAAAAATAGTTTGTTCCCTCAAGTAGGTTAGATATGCCTCTGAAAATCTTATTTATATTATTAATTTGCTTAATAAATCCTTTTTTATAGCTACTGCAAATAACAAGAATTCACATTTACATACTCTCCTTTAAGGTTTACAAAACATTTTTCTTGTAACATCTCTAAGGAAAAGTATTGCAGACATTATTAACTCTACTTCATAGATTAAGAAACTGATGTCTGGGCCTCAGTATTTTGCTTGTGGTCGTACAACTAGTAGATGACAGAAACAGTATTTAAATCCATATCTGATAGACTTTCCATTATGACATTATGTAAATGTTAACTTGTGGTACAGCGGATAGAGTACCAAGCTGAGAGTAGAAAGACTCATCTTTCTAAGTTCAAATTCAGCTTTAGACACTTACTGGTGGTATGACCCCGGGCAAGTTACTTAACCTTATTTGTCTTAGTTCCTTCATCTGGAAAAGGGAATGGTAAATCATTCTGGTATCTTTCCCAAGGAAACCCCAAATAGAGTTACAAAGAGTCAAACATAACTGAAAAATTACTGAACAACAAATTTTTTACTTGAGTCCAAACTAAGTCATATTATCACAGATTCTATATTCATATTGAGGATGTTTGGGCTTACAGCCAGAAGTGTTTGTGTGTGTGTGTGTGTGTGTGTGTGTTAGAAGAAAAATCGCTTCCATGGTACATGGGAGATATACTAGAATACAGTGGCTGGTCATTTTGTTCAATATTGCTCTACTCTATTTTTCATCAGAAAGAATATGATAAAATTTGCTTGGAAATATGTCCTTTCTGAAGGTATTTTACACAAAAAAGGGACTAGCTAGCTGTAGGCAAAATTATGAAGTATGCAACATTTATTTTCAACACCCTACCATCTTTCTTTTGGCAACTTTTCCTCCCTGAGTCATAACACAATACCAACACTACTCAGAAGTGCCAATATTTTAAATTTTTTCTCTGCTGTCTTATTGGCAAGGATCTTATGAACTAAAATACACTAAAATAAATACACAAGGGTTATCTTTGATTGGAGTAGATAGCCTCTGAAGCCTCTTCCAGCTCTAAATCTAAATCTAACACAAAGTTATAAGCTCTAAAAATGGAATTTCAGAACATCAGGAAAGATATATTTCATACCTAGATCTGATTATGTTGTTTCTCTGTTCAAAATATTCAATGAATACCTACTGTTTATAAAATAGAGTTTGAGATCTCTTACATGGCACTCAAGGCCCTGCACAATAACTTTCTGTTTTTTTATTAAATTTTATTTTTTCATGCAACAAACATTTATTTACCCCTTCAATGAAAACTACTAGAAAATATTTTTCAGGATCAGGAAATGAAAGAGATGACTCATTCTGTGCTTAGTTCCTGTACAAAATAAATATTTTATTGAAGAAAACAGTAAGAGGGTATTGATAAGTATAAAACAATATATGAAAAATCTGTTTTTCTTTACATAGTAATATTTTTAATGATCCTTTCCACAGCAAACTCTTCTATTTTGAAAGGGCAGTACGTCAAAATGAACATGCCTTCTGTCAATTTAGTATATATTAAGAATCTTTTTGTTTTTCTTTTAAGTTTGCAGATATTTTTTAGTTTTATATACTTCATTGATTAAATGATTTTGATGTTGGTCTTCTTGTGATAATTTTTATATGAAAATAAAGAAGTGTGGAATGGATCTGATCTACATGGGTGGCATGAGTGGTGACCTTCATTGCATAACATATTTTACTGACCGACTCCTACCCTCTCTTCCAAAGAATATTCCCTTTTCTGTATAAAATTTCAACAGAGATTAAGAATCCTGTCTGTATTAAAATGCAAATATTCCCAGAAGGTTAAGACACTAACCCATAAGCTATTAACACCTTAGTATAATTTAGTTTAATATTCCCTTTCTTTTTTATGTTTTTAATTTTTATAGTATTGTCCCAGTTACATGTCAAGAACATTTTTAACATTCATTTTTACAAGATCTTGAATTAGAAATTTTTCTCTCTCTCCCTCCCCTCTCCTCTTCTACAAATGGTAGGAAGTTTTATAAAGTTTATATGTGTGCTATCATGTAAAAAGTATTTCAATATTAGTCACAGTTGTGAAAGAACAAATTTTTCAGAAAGCACAAGAGAGAATAAAGTAAGTGAAAAAAATATGCCTCGATCTGCATTCAGAGTCCCTTGGTTCGTTATCTGCATATGGATAGCATCTTCCTTTGTGAGTCCTTTGTACTTGTCCTGGGTCATTGAGAAGAGGTGAGTCATTCATAATTGATCATCACACAATGTTGCTGATACTGTGGATGATGTCTTCCTGGTTCTGCTCAATTTCCTTTGCATCAGTTCATATAGGTATTTCCAGGATTTTCAGAAGTCTGACAGTGCATCATTTCTTATTGCACAAAAGTATTCTAATATATTCATATTTCACAGCTTGTTCAGTCATTCCCCAATTGATGGGCATCCCCTTAATTTCCAATATTTTGCCACCATGAAAAGGGCTGCTATAAATATTTTTGCACATATAAGTCCTTTTCCTAGTAGTGGCATTTCTGGATCAAAGGCTATGCACAGTTTAGTTGCCCTTTTGGTATAATTCCAAATTGCTCTCCAGATTGGTTGGATTAGTTCACAATTCCACCAACAGAGTGTCAGTGTCCCAATTTTTCTTCATCCTCTCCAAAATTTGTCATTTTCCTTTTTTGTTACATTATCCAATCTGATAGGTGTATAAGGTGGCATGTCAGAATTGTTTTAATTTTCATTTCTCTAATCAAAATTGATTTAAAGCACTTCTTCATAAGCTTAGAGATAGCTTTGATTTCTTCATCTGAAAACTGGCTGTTCATATCCTTCAACAATTTCTCAATCGAGGAATGGCTTGTATTCCTATAAATTTGACTCACTTCTCTACATATTTGAGAAATGAGGCCTTTATCAGAGACACCTGCTGTAATGATTGTTTCCCAGCTTTCTGCTTTTTTTCTAATCTTGGTTGCATTGCCTTTGTTTGTACAAAATTTTAATTTAATATAATCAAAATTATCTATTTTACATTTTGTAATGCTCTACATCTGTTGTTTGATTATGAATTCTTCCCCTCCCCATAGATTTGACAGGTAGACTATTCCTTGCTCTTCTAATTTGCTTATGGTGTTACCCTTTATGTCTAAAATATGTGCACATTTTGACCTTATCTTGGTACATGGTGTCAGATGTTGGTCTATACCTAGTTTGTGTCCTATTGTTTTCCAGTTTCCTAGTAGTATTTGTCAAATAATGAGTCCTCATCCCCAAAGCTGGGGTCTTTGGGTTTATCAAATACTAGATTCCTATGACCGTTGACTACTGCGTCTTGTGTACCTAATCTATTCCACTGATCCACTACTCTATTTCTTAGCCAGTCCCAGATAGTTTTGATGAATACTGCTTTGTAATATGGTTTTGGCTCTGTATTGCTAGGCCACATTCCTTTGTATTTTTTTTTTCTATTAATTCCCTTGATATACTTGACCTTTTGTTTTTCTAGGTGAATTTTGTTGTGTTTTTTTCTAACTTTATAAAATATTTTTTGGTAATTTGATTGGCATGGCACTGGATAGGTAAATTAGCTTAGGCACAATTGTCATTTTTATTATATTGGCTAGGCCTATTAGCAATTGATATTTTTCCAACTATTTAGATCTGACCCCATTTATGTGAAAAGTGTTTTGTAATCCACACCCAGAGAAAGAACTACAGAGTTGGAATGCAGAGTGAAGCAGACTCTTTTCTCTTTTGTTTTGTTTTGCTTCTCATGGTTTCTCCCATTTGTTATAATTCTTCTATGCAACATGACTAATATGAAAAGGTGTTTAATAGGAATGTATGTGTAGATTAGATTGCATGCTGTCTTGGGGAGGGAGGGGAAGGAAGGGGGAGAAAATGTAAAACTTATGGAAATGAGTGTTGAAAACTGAAAATAAATAAATTAAATATTAAAAAAGAAAAGTGTTTTATAACTATGCTTATACAGTTCCTGGGTTTGTCTTGCAGGTAGACTCCCAAGTATCCTACATTATTCATAGTCATTCTAAATGGAATCTCTCCTTCTGTCTCTTGCTGCTAGGATTTAGTGGTCATATAAAGAAATACTGACAATCTGTGTGGGGCCATCCTGCAATTTTGCTAAAGTTGTCAATTATTTCAAGTAATTTTTTAGTTGATGCTCTAGAGTTCTCTAAGTATACCATCATATCATCTGCAAAGAATGATAGTTTTGTTTCCTCATTGCCTAATATATTTCTTTCAATTTCTTTTTCTTCTCTTATTGTTATATCTAACATTTCTAGTACTATTAGTGGTAATCATGTGTATCCTTGCTTCACCCCTGATCCTACTGGGAAGGCTTCTAGCTAATCTCCATTACACATAATGCTTGCTGGTGGCTTTAGATAGATACTGCTTATCATTTTAAGGAATACTCCCTTTATTCCTTTGCTCTCTAGTGTTTTTAATAGAAATGGGTGCTATATTTTGTCAAAAGCTTTTTTCAGCATCTATTGAGAAATCATATGATTTCTGTTGTTTTTTTATTGATGTGGTTGAGCATATTGATAGTTTTCCTAATATTGAACCAAGGCTGCATTCCTAGTATAAATCTTACCTGGTCATAGTATATAATCCTTGAGATATAATACTGTAATAGCCTTGCTAATATTTTGTTCAAATGTTTTCCATTGATATTCATTAGGGAAATTGCTCTATAATTTTCTTTCTTTGTTTTAGGTCTTCTTAGTTGAGGTATTAGTACCATATTTATGTCATAAAAGGAGTTTGTTAGGACTCCTTCTTCATCTATTTTTCCAAATCATTTATATAGTATTGGAATTAATTGTTCTTTAAATGTTTTGTAGGATTTTTTTTCATAGAGTGTTCATTAATGCCTTTTTTTCCAAGATGGGGTTATTTAGGTATTCTATCTCCTGATTTCTTAATCTAGGTAATTTATATTTTTTGTAAATATTTATCCATTTCACTCAGATTGTCAGATATGTTGGCATATAATTGGGAAAAATATTTCCCAATGATTGCTTTAATTTCTTCTTCATTGGTGGTGATTTCATGCCTTTCATTTTTGATATTGGGTATTGGTTTTCTTATTTCTTGTTTTAAATCAAATTAACTAGTGGCTTATCTTATTGGTTTTTTTTCTTCTTCTATGAAACTAGCTCATGGATTTATTTATTAGCTCAATAGTTTTTTTTAAAAAATTTTAGTCTTATTAATCTCACCTTTGATTTTCAGGATTTCCAATTTGGTGCTCCATTGAGGATTTTTAATTTGTTCCTCTTCTAGTTTTTTTTTTTTTTTCAGTTGCATACCCAATTCATTGATCTGTTCTTTTTTCCCCTAACTACTGCTTTGGTTGCATCACATAAATTTTGGTATGCTGTCTCATTTTTGTCATTCTCTGTAATGAAATTATTGATTGCTTTTATGATTTGTTCTTTGACCCATTTATTCTTTAGAATTAGATTATTTAGTTTCCAATTAATTTTAATCTATATTTCTACTGCCCTTTGTTGAATGCAATTTTATTGCACTATAATCTGAAAAGAATATATTTCCTATTTCTGTTTTTTTACATTTGGTTTTGAGGTTTTTATGCTCTATAACATGGTCAATTTTTGTGTAGGTGCCCTGTGCTACTGAGAATAAAGGTATATTCCTTTCTGTTTCCCTTCAGTTTTCTCCAAAAGTCTATCATATCTAACTTTTCTAATTATTTATTTATCTCCTTAGTTTCTTAATTTTTGGTTGGTTTTATCGAGTTCTGAGAGGGAACAGTGGAGGTCCCCCACTAGTATAATTTTGTTGTCTATTTCTTCCTGTAACTTGCTTTAACTTCTTTGAGAATTTGGATGCTGTGCCACTGGTACATATATCTCAAGTATTGGTATTGCTTCATTGTCTATGGTACCTTTTCACAAGACATAGTTTCCTTCGTTATCTCTTTTAATTAGGTCTATTTTTCTTTTACTTTTTCTGAGATCAGAATTGTTACCCCTGCCTTTTTTTTAATTCAGCTGAAGCATAAAATATTCTGCTCCAGCCCCTTACCTTTACTCTGTGTGTGTCTTTCTGCTTCAGGTGCATCTCTTGTAAACAGCATATTGTAGGATTCTGGTTTTTGATCCATTCTGCTATCTGCTTCTGTTTTATGGGATAGTTTATCACATTCACATTCACAGTTATGATTAGTAACTGTGTATTTCCCTCCATTCTATTCTTTCTCTCATTTTTTTCTCTCTCCTTTCACCCTTTCCCTCCTCACCAGTGTTTTGCTTCTGTGTGTCACCTCCCCTGATCTGCAATCCCTTCTGTCAGTCCACCTCCCCCTTTCTTAATCACCACCCTTCCTACTTCCCTGTTGGGTAGGACAGATTTCAATACTCAACTGACTGTGTGTATTATTCCCTCTTTGAGCCAATAGTGATAAGATTAAGGTTTAGGTGATGCTTATCACCTGTCTCCCCATTTTCCTCTCCACTGTAATTGGTATCCCTTCATATGAAATAATTTACTACATTCTACCTCTCCTTTTTTTGTTGCACTCATTGTATTCCTCTTTCTTATCCATGGAATTTTTTAAATGACATTCCCTCAAATACACCTTATACCCAAACCCTCTGTCTATGTAAATTCCTTCTAGCTCTACTATCAGTGATACAATTTTTAAGAATTACACGTATCAACTTCCTGTGTAACGATGTAAATAGTTTAACTCTGTTGAATCCCTTATGTTTGCTTTTCCCTTTTTACTTGTTTATACTTTCTTGGGTCTTGATATTAGAGGTCAAATTTTTATTTAGTTCTTGTTCTTCTCCTTATCAAAGCTTGAAATCCCTCTATTTTGTTGAATGATCATTTTCTCTCTGGATGCATTATACTTAATTTTGCCAGGTAAGTGATTCTCGATTGTATTCCTAGCTCCTTTGCCTTTCTGGATATCATGTTCCCTGACTTCTGGTCCTTTAATGTTGCAGCTGCCAAGTCCTGTGTAATACTGATTGTGACTTCCCAATATTTGAATTGTTTCTGCCATTTGTCGTATTTTCCCCTTGACCTGATAGTTCTGAAATTTGTCTATAATGTTCCTTGGAGTTTTTTTCTTTGTGGATCTCTTTTCTGGGATGATTGGTGTATTCTTTCAATGCTTATTTTGTCCTTTGGTTCCAGGTCAGCAGGGCAATTTTCCTTGATAATTTCTTGAAAATGATGTCCAGGTCCTCTTTTTAATTATGACTTTCAGGTAGTCCAATAATTCTGATATTGTTTCTCCTCAATCTATTTTCCAGGTCAGTTGTTTTTATCATGAGGTATTTTACATTTTATCCTAGTTTTTTTCATTCTTTTCATTTTGTTTGATTGATTGTTCATGTTTCACAGAGTCATCAGCTTCCACTTGCCCAGTACTAACTTTTAAAGTATTGTTTTCATCGATTAGCTTTTACACTTTCTTTTCTGTTTGGACAGTTACAATCTTTAAGGAGTTGTTTTCTGCAATGGATTTCTGTAACTCCTTTTCCATTTGGCCAATTCTACTTTTTAAGCAGTTTTCCAAACTGTTGATTCTTTTTTCATAATTCTTTTGCATCACTATCATTTCTTTTCCCAATTTTTATTCTACTTCTCTTATGTGACTTTTAAGCTCCTTTTTTAGGTCTTCCACAAACTCTTTCTGAGTTTGAGACCACTTCCCATTTTTCTTTGGGGTTTTGCCCGTAGGTGTTTTGGCATTGCTGTCTTCTGAGTTTGTATCTTGGTCTTCTCTGTCACCATAATCACTTTATATGGTCAGATTCTTATTTTTGTTGGGTTTTTTTGCTCACCTTTTTTTTGGTAGAGGGGCTTTTTCCTTCCTTTTAAAATTGATCTCTGCTCCCATGGTGAAAGAGGCTCTATCTCGGGCTTCTCATGCCAGTGCTAAAGTGGCTGTTTACCTATTATTTTTTTGAGGCCCATGGGGGACCCTTGGTTCTGGTGCTGTGTTGAAGGGGTGTGATGAGGGGTGCCTGGCACTGATGGAGGCTGTATGTATCTGGCAGCTTGCCTGGTGCTGAGTTGGGGTACTAGTGGTGGTGTCTGGTGTGTGCTGAGACCTGGGGGGTGATTATCTGCATTTCTCTGCAGCTACCCTGAAGCCCATGGAGGTCTGGCCACTGGAGGGTGCCTGTTTGTCCTAGGCTGTGCTGAAGCATATTGAATATCTGCCCACCAGAGGCTACAATGAAGCATGTGGTGGTTCTCAGGGCTGGATTCTGCTGCTTCCCCTGGCTATGTTAAGGTACGGGGTTGGACTTGATTTTGGTGTTTGCCTACTCTACTACCCTGGGGCTCAGGATCTCCCAATGGTTTGCCTAGGTGGAGCTAGCTGCTGGTTTGCTGGGACACTTGCTGTTTTTGGATGGTGCTCCCCTTTTATCCAAGTGAGAAGAAACTTTTTGCTGATCTTTCAAGTCTCCTGGATTAAAAGACTGCTCTACCCCATCTTTCCATTGGCTCTGCTGTTCCAGGATTTGTTCTGGGGAGCTATTTTTTGTAGGTGAACATGGGAGAGCTACAGGGATTTACTTCTTACTCCACCATCTTGGCTCTCATTAGTTGTATCATAATATTTCCTTTCTAGTAGCTTGCTGGACCTGAGGCATGATCATGAATATGGAAGATATTGTTTTTCAGTTATTTTCAGTCATGTCTGACTCTTCATAATTTTATTTCGGGTTTTATTGCAAAGATTTTGGAGTTGTTTGCTATTTCCTTCTCCAGATCATTTTGCAGATGAGGAAACTGAGGCAAACAGTATTAAGTGACTTGTTTAGAGTCACACAGCTAGTAGTAAGTATTTGAGAACAGATTTGAATTTAGGAAGATGAGTCTTCTTGACTCTAGGCTTGGCACTCTATTCTGTCACCTAGTTGCCCCAAATATGGAAGATAAGATATAGCATTGAATAAGGGAGAAGAAAGAAATATATTTCTGGACTTAAGGTCATAAGCCTGGGCACTATAAAATATATGTGTCCAAATGGTGGCATCTCTTTCTGACCAAGTGTCGAATGTTGCAATCTCAGTCTTCCTGAAATCACAGGATCCTCATATATCATTGGGATGACAAATGAGAGTTGTTATAGTGCCTTTCCCTTCAGTGACATAGTGAATCACACATTGCTCATTAATTTATTTCAAAGGTAAAAACAAAGACTAGGCTGTATTTTGGCAGTTGGTTGAAGTGAGGAACCCTCACAGCTTTGCTAGGGAATGCACATGTTCCTCCAGCCTTGAGAATTTCTGATATTTAGTCCAAAAATCCAAAATTATCTTTGAGAAAAATACCACCTGGATCAGGCAGAACAACATCCCCTTTGCACATTATCTTTTGCCTAGTGAGTCTATCAAACCACAACCTTTCTTTACTTTCTACCAAAGAGTGAGTTTGCCACTTCTAACCCAATTCCCAATCCAGATAGAGAAAATTTCTGGTGTCAGCTGTCACAACTCCCAAGCACCAGTGGTACTTAACAACTGCTAACTTCTCTCCATTCACATCTCTCGTTAAAACCTATATATGCAGACCAGCCATAAGTGATCTCCTTTGTTAGACAACAGGAACTCATTAATTCCCCTACCAAGATAGACATATGTATGACTTACATATAGCCATAATGGTAATGTATTCTAGTTCTCAGAAGGCAGTTCAGAATTCCAGTTGATTTACCCATTAGTATAGAAGTAGTTGTTTTTGTACTTGTATCCACAATATGTTAAGAGAACCCAGGGAAAGTTTCTAGCACATGCAGTAGATCTTCTTTGGAAGATTTATGGAATAATATAGATGAGTCACAGAATATGAGGGATAAATGGCTTGCAATATCCATACTAGTCACAACAGAAATCCACCAAAGTACTGCAGCATTATCTTTATTGTCTTAAAGGCTATAAGTGGAAGGAATTCTTATGTTATTTCTTCTGCACAAAACACAGTACACATAGAACTTTTCATCATTACCATGTCATTAGAGTCAGACTTGAAAACAGACATTTTTGTTCTTTTTCTTTTCCTTCTTTCTTTTTAACCTCTTAGGCATTTTGGTACTTGAATTACCAGAAAATGAATTTTGTACCTACTCAGGAATCTTGTACATTATTAAATTACATGAGAGCTGCATCTGAAGTTCTCACAAAAAGTAAACAAAAGTCCTTTAAGCATCATTCTGAGCATTAGAAGACTAGTGGTGTGTCCAGTGAAGTGAATGCCCCCCTGATAATTGCACAGTAGAGCACCATTTATTGCATCCTGTAGATACTACTGGTACTACTATTTTAACCATAACTACTGCAATAGGGAGAGATAAGAAAGTTATGAAATCAGAAGTAATGGGCTGTTATTACAATCTAATAAAATGGGGAGAGAAGAGGCAGGATAAAATTTCCCACCAATGCTGTAGTAATGAGAATGAATTAAGGTAGTGTGCTTGGATAGTCACAAGCAGAAATAGTTTATGATTATCTTTTTAACAGCAACAAAGGTAGACATATCAATATAATATATCTCTGTTTGGCCTCTACTCTGAGTGGAAAGTTTCAAATCTATTTTTTAATTAATTTTAAATTCTATTATCAAACGAAGCATTTGTTATTAATGTGTGAAGCTCTAATAATACAGTAATTCTATTTAAATGACTATATACTTCAAATATTATCACTCTGAAAATAGGCTGGTATGTTTAATTTTCTTCATTGTATTTTCAAATCTTTTCTAAGCATTTTAATTATAGTAATTTTTGAGTGGCTGAGGAATCATTGGAGCATTCTTAGCTATTAGTGTACCCACCAGATCATATGCAAAATTTTGACTGTGTCACCAAGATACCAGAGGGTGAATATTAACAAAAAATTATTTTCATAAGTCATTAGTGTGTATAGTTTGCTACCATTGAGAACTACCTCAATGCTTCATCACAGAATGAAGTTTCTCCTTGGTTCTAGAAAGCTAAGCTTAATTAGAGCACAAAATGTGGCAGGTTCTTGAATGCTAGAAAGGCTTAAAGTACATCATGATGATTGTTGGTGTCTTTTGATCAAGAACTAGCCAAGTTAAATATAGAGACACTCATCACAGGTGGGTTTATCAGTAGGTTTTGAATTTTATTTATCATGGCAACAAATTTAAATATTTAATGTCCTTTGGCTCTCATCAGAATCCATCTGTTCCTGTAAGGATGGTGATGGAATGACAGAAAAGAAGAAATAAATTGCAAAGAATTATAAAGATTTTAAATTTTTATGACTACCAATTTAATTACCACTACTCTAAATATGAGGTCCTTTTCCAGTGACCAAGAAGCGAACACAGTGCTGAAGAAATTGAATTATATAAATATTGACAATCTCACTACGAATGAAACAAGAAAATATAAGAAAAATGCAGCTAGGTAATTATGGATTGTAGATTCATTTTGCAGCAGCTAATGAATAGGCAGTAGATCTGACTGATTTTATCATGTATGGAGAAGCAATGGGCTCCACCCTCTAGATACCTGCAGAAAAATAGAAAGTAGAAAAATGATAAAAGATAATCTAATAAAATTCTCCAAATGAAGATAACATATAATTCAATGTTTGGTGACTTCAATGAAGAGGTGAACATGGACCAGAAAATGATATTGATAAATAAAGTTCAGAATCAAGATACCAAAGAGACCAAAGGTTCTGGGTCTTCTTATCCTGCTTGCTTTCTCTCAGTAGTGAATTGGAAGGCATTCAACTTGACAGCCATCAAACTCCATCCTGAAGATGAGATTGTATCTTGTCATTTGGAAATGACTGACTGGCAATGTTGTTGCTGTTTTGAGATACTATACGTGTGCAATCAAGTCATCAGCTCATTAGAGCAAAAATTATAAGTGGCAGCAACTTGGAATATAAGATAAAATGAGGAAAAATATGGTTTGTAGATAGAATAGCTTCAATTAGACCTTTTTCCAAATATGTTGTTGAGCTAAAGAAAGGAAATGGATAAAAATATAGTCATTGACATGAGTATCACATTTTCCCATAAATATATCTATTATCATAGCAAGAAGAAAAAAGCCTGCATCATGGCCTCATCCAGTAAGTCCTCCTGCCACAGACTGACAATCTTGACAGTCAAGGGCAAAAATAATTTACAATACAGATGCATTTAGAGAGGATAGTGAAAGATTATAAGTAATACCACTTCAGAAAACAGTGAGAACAATAGCAGGAAAATAAGTTTGTTCAAACTTAAATATGAGATGCAATTAAGCCAAATCATCCCAAGGGAATTTAAAGATGACACTGAAAGGTAGAGAGATAACAGGAAAAAGAATTGGGGGGATCAGCCAATATTTGTATAACAAACTATAATTTTCTACCATATTTGGACTCTAACATTTCAGCTTCTGATGTGATGCATGAGTAAGTAGAAAGGGAACTAATAAAAATGAAGATCAAAAGAATAGCTAGACCATATTAAATATACATAAATTAGATTCATGCTGGTGGTGACACAATTTTAAGGTTTTTTTTTAGGGGAATGGAGAACACAAGAAGAAAACAAAGAATTTTTAAAAAGAGAGAAGACAAGGATGATCATGGATGGTGGCAGATTATGAAGAAGATAAAATTGAAAGATCAGTTCTGAGAAAAGGGAAGATATCAAACATTGGGAGGAAATGATTGTATTAATTCTGAGAAAAGGCAAGTGAACAGATATCAGTAACTACCAATCATGATGTCTAGTTTCCTGTCTTGACAACATTTTTAGGAGAATAAGTAACCCTTTTTGAGGGAATCTTTGATGAAAATGTTAGTAAGGAACAGGCATACTTTCACATCAATATTCTACAGTGAAGTTTATTTTTATGATTTCATGATTGCCAGAAATGTCCCGAAATGGAATCACATGATTCCAATGAGTCTGTTGTTTGTTGACATAAAAAATGAAATATATGATAAAGCAAATACTGACTTGAAAGCTCTTCTTCAACAACATACTCTATAATATATGTTAATATCATAGAAGATTACTTGAAAGATATGACATCGGGGGCGGAGCCAAGATGGCGGCTGGTAAGCACGGACTAGAGTGAGCTCCGTACCCGAGTCCCTCCAAAAACCTATAAAAATGGCTCTGAACCAATTCTAGAACGGCAGAACCCACAGAACAGCAGAGGGAAGCAGGGCTCCAGCCCAGGACAGCCCAGATAGTCTCTGGGTGCGCTCTATTCCACACGGAGCTGGGAGCTGGGAGCTGGGAGCTGGGAACGGAGTGGAGCAGAGCCCAGCCTGAGCGGCGTGGACGATCCAGTCCAGAAGCCGGGCGGAGGGGGCCCTAGTGCCCTGAATACGTGAGCAGTTACCAGACCCCTCGACCCACAAACACCAAAGACTGCGGAGAAGGTTAGTGGGAAAAGCTGCGGGAGTGGAAGGAGTTCGCGGTTCGGCTTCCAGCCCCGGGGGCAGCGGAGGTGGGGCAGCTACAGCTGTTGTTACTTCCGGCTCCAGGCCCACCTGGTGGGGGGAATTAAGTGGCGGATCACAGCAGGGGTGCACAGCCTGCCGAAGATCTGAGCCCAGTCTGGAATGGGGGTCCTTGGGGAAGGAGGAGTGCGGCTCTGACAGAGCTGGCACCTCCCCCCCAAACGTAGAACATAGAACTCTGTAATCTACAAGCAGTCATACCCCACTGAAAAACTCAAGGGTCAAGTTAGTTGGTTGGGAATATGGCCAGGACGCGAAAACGCGCCCAGATCCAGTCTCAGACTTTGGATTCTTTCTTTGGTGACAAAGAAGACCAAAACATACAGCCTAAAGAAGACAGCAAAGTCATAGAGCCTACAACCAAAGCCTCCAAGAAAAACATGAACTGGCCCCAGACCATAGAAGAACTCAAAAAGGATTTGGAAAAGCAAGTTAGAGAAGTAGAGGAAAAATTGGGAAGAGAAATAAGAAGGATGCGAGAAAACCATGAAAAACAAGTCAATGACTTGCTAAAGGAGACCCAAAAAAATACTGAAAAATACGCTGAAGAAAACAACACCTTACAAAATAGACTAACTCAAATGGCAAAAGAGCTCCAAAAAGCCAATGAGGAGAAGAATTCCTTGAAAGGCAGAATTAGCCAAATGGAAAAGGAGGTCCAAAAGACCACTGAAGAAAATACTACTTTAAAAATTAGATTGGAGCAAGTGGAAGCTAGTGACTTTATGAGAAATCAGGATATTATAAAACAGAACCAGAGGAATGAAAAAATGGAAGACAATGTGAAATATCTCCTTGGAAAAACCACTGACCTGGAAAATAGATCCAGGAGAGATAATTTAAAAATTATTGGACTACCTGAAAGCCATGATCAAAAAAAGAGCCTAGATACCATCTTTCAGGAAATTATCAAGGAGAACTGCCCTGATATTCTAGAGCCACAGGGCAAAATAGAAATTGAAAGAATCCATCGATCGCCTCCGCAAATAGATCCCAAAAAGAAATCTCCTAGGAATATTGTTGCCAAATTCCAGAGCTCCCAGATCAAGGAGAAAATACTGCAAGCAGCCAGAAAGAAACAATTTGAATATTGTGGAAACCCAATCAGAATAACCCAAGATCTGGCAGCTTCTACATTAAGAGATCGAAGGGCTTGGAATGCGATATTCCGGAGGTCAATGGAGCTAGGATTAAAACCTAGAATCACCTACCCAGCAAAACTAAGTATCATGTTCCAAGGCAAAATATGGACTTTCAATAAAATGGAGGACTTTCAAGCTTTCTCAGTGAAAAGACCAGAACTGAATAGAAAATTTGACTTTCAAACACAAGAATCAAGAGAAGCATGAAAAGGTAATCAAGAAATGGAAATTGCAAGGGACTTACTAAAGTTGAACTGTTTTGTTTACATTCCTACATGGAAAGATGATGAGTATGATTCATGAGACCTCAGTATTAGGGTAGTTGAAGGGAATATGCATATATATATATGCATATATATATGTTTATGTATATATATAAGTGAATGTGTATGTATGCATGTATCTATGTGTATATGTATGTATGTGTATGTATGTGTATATATATATATATATATGTAAAAGAGAGAGAGCAGACACAGGGTGAGTTGAGGATGAAGGGAAGATAGCTAAAAGAAATAAAATGAAATTAAGGGATGAGAGAGTAACTTACTGAGAGAGGGAGATAGGGAGAGATAGAATGGGGTGGATTATCTCGCATAAAGGTGGCAAGAGGAAGCAGTTCTAGGAGAGGAGGGGAGTGGGCAGGTGAGGGGGGAATGAGTGAACCTTGCTCTCATCAGATTTGGCCTGAGGGGGAATACCATACATACTCAGTTGGGTATATTACCCCACAGGAAAGAAGAGGGAGGAAGATAAAAAAAAAATAAAAGGCAGGGGGATGATGGAGTGGAGGGCAGATGGGGGTGGAGGTAATCAAAACAAACACTTTGGAAAGGGGACAGGGTCAAAGAAAATTCAATAAAGCGGGATGGGTTGGGAAGGAGCAAAATGTAGTTAGCCTCTCACAACATGAATATTGTGGAAGGGTTATACATAATAATACATGTGTGGCCTAGGTTGAATTGCTCAACTTTTTAGGGAGGGTGGGTGGGAAGGGAAGAGGGAAGGGAATTTGGAACTCAAAGTTTTAAAATCAGATGTTCAAAAACAAAAAAACTTTTTGTATGCAACTAAAAAATAAGATACACAGGCAATGGGACGTAGAAATTTATCTTGCCCTACAAGAAAGGAAGGGAAAAGGGGATGAGAGGGGAGGGGGGTGATAGAGGGGAGGGCTGAATGGGGAACAGGACAACCAGAATATACGCCATCTTGGAGTGGGGGGGGGAGGGCAGAAATGGGGAGAAAATTTGTAATCCAAACTGTCGTGAAAATCAATGCTGAAAACCAAATATGTTAAATAAATAAATTGCATTAAAAAAAAAAAGAAAGATATGACATCTTTGTTCACTGTCCCTCAGTTAACTCAAGAGAAATAAAATCTTGTGCTTGTGGGGTTGGCATCAGAGATAAATACCTTATATCCTCTTCTTCCACTATTCCAAAATTATATTAGCACCTCCCTGACATTTGTCTCAAGATAATTTGCATACCCAGATACAAGTTTCTAGTTAGGGTGTGACTGTAATGGAAATGAGACACCAACAAGTGTAAATGGGTTTCTTCACATCCTCACAGAGAGACAGAGGCAAGTAACCTAGAAGGAACACCTGTAGGGGTCTCACTATCCATAACATGGAGTGGGGTATAGAAGATGCAAAGCACTCATCCTAATCCATATTGTGAATGAGACTGGGGATTTTTAGGGGAATGGAGAATAGAAGAAGAAAATGATGATTTAAAAAAAAGAAGACAAGGATGATCTGGGATGATGGAGATTATGAAGAAGAGAAAACAGTCATTTTAGCTTGAGCATTTTCTTTGTGTTAATTATGCAGAGTGGCCAAACATGTAAAAGAATGGATCTAACCACAGCACCATGATATACTGTCTAAATTGATCCGTAAAGAGCTTACTCTAAAATCTAAAAGAATTTTAGCTTTTGTTAAATTTGTCCCAAGTTTAACAATCTTCACCAAGTCCCAATCTGCACCAAGAAAGGAAACAAGCATTTATTAAGGACTTACTGTGCACCAGGAACTATGCTTTACAAATATTATCTCATTTAATCCTCATGACTACATTCAGAAGTGGGTGCTATTATTATCTGCATTTTATAGTTGAGGAAACTGAGGCAGAGAGACATTAAGTGACTTGGCTAGTAAATGAGTGAGGCCTGATTTAAACTCAGCTCTTCCTCACTCTAGTCCCAGCACTATTCACTGTGCCTCCTGGATGCCTTCCAAGGCATGGAATGTGGGAATTCTAAAGCTAAAACACTATTTACCTGAAGCAAAATCATCAGAAAGAAAAACCAGAACACGTTTCCTTTATATTATTTTAAAATCCTGAGGTGGCATTAGGAGCTTCAGGATGGAGTGATAGACTCCAGGGGTGAAATTAATTGTGTTTGTCAGCTAGGAGGTAGAATCAAAGCAATTGACAGCTGGATTGGTGGTGCTAGCTATGACTGACAACTAGGAGGCAGCACTAACTGTAATTGATGTTTTCAAAGGTGAGCCTTTGCCTTGTCAAATGACAGCTCAGGAGGAAAGGAGTTGTACAAAGTTTATTCAATTAACAGCCTCATTACTTGATTTCTTGTGATGTTTCTGATACATTATTAGATATTACACTGAATAAGGATCAAGGCGCATTCTCTTCACTGAAATTGAACTTTGGGGGAGATGAAGACACTACCACATTATAGAAATATAGAAAAATACTTTCCAAAGGCATTAGCTACTCTCATGGAGGATGCCTAGTGCATAGAAGAAATGGGAGGACTCCCTATAGTTGATGAGGTCCTCTTGATGCTGCTCTTTCCAAATAATATTTTGCTGATTGGATCACATTCAGGCACATTGAAGGCGTTGAAGGCCTGAACTAGGTTAGTAAGTATGTGAAGGGAAAGAATGGAGACAAATGACTTTGTGAATGTACATATATCTTAAGTTGGGACAAATTTGTGACTAGTAACTTGCATAGTATTATCCCAGATGGAACATAATCTAAGGATCCATGGTGTAGATACAGTTTAAATCAATGAAAAAAATGTCTTGATTCAGCACTTGTTCTGTGCAAAGCACTATGTTAAACACTGGAGATACAGATATAAAAGGAAGACAGTTTCTGCTTTCAGACAGCTCATATTTGAATGGAGAACATATATGAACGATTCAGCTGCAAGTCAGATGTAAAGTCCTATGGTCTTTATAGTAGCAAAACAGATGGTAAAACCTCTTCTTTAATGTCAGTTCCATTGATAAGATCAGATCAGTTTTTGATATTGAACCATTAACAAGGTCTTTGGTTGTGAAGAGCTTCCTTCTCTGGTTTTTCAAAAGCTATGAATGCACCTTCTTCAGGAGCAGTTGTAATATTTCATTTCCATAAGGGTTGCTTCCCAGGACCATGGCTGTACACAATGCATTAGAAACATTGCTATTCCCAAACATTCATGCCTTCTCACCTTGGGTGACTCTCATTCATGTGTTCCCATAAATCCTCCCAAAGGGGTCTACCTACTATTCTTGGGACCTTCCTCTAGGTCTTTTAATCTTATGTAGGTACCAGGCCATTTATTCAGACTTGATTTCTAGTCTAGTTTGCTGTCCAGTGTGCCATATCATAATAAAACTTATCTTCTAAATGAAAATTCTTTATCTGGTAATATATTCTAGTCAATCATTACATTTTAAAAAATTAGAAATTATGAAAATGATGTCTCTGAAAAATGTGCCAATACAAGTCCATCTCATTTTGAACTACTTCCAGCTCCCTGTGGGAACTTGTGAGAATTGATCCTGCTTTTTAAAACTTTAAAAAATGGCATAAATTCTAGAAGTCCTTAGTTTTATAATGGCATCTATTAGTAATATTATAACTCTTATTTATACATATAAAACATGGTTAAGATAGTGAGCTCGCTAGGTTGAACATTCATTACATACTTGATATGTGTCAGGAACCGTGCTAAGTGTGGGAGATACAAATACAAGCAAACAAGATAGTCCCTCTCATCAAAGAGCTTCCATTGTAATTCGGAAAAGTAGCATGGATGAGGGGGCAGGTTCATGTGCATAGTGTGGTGTAATTATCACTTGGAAGTGTTGTGGAGGGCTGGTTCCATAATGAGATGAAATCTCACCTATAAGAATCTAACGTCCTAGGGATAGATTTCAAGTTTCCACTGGGTAGAGGATGAGGCTGATGGCCAGAGTGTGTATGATTTAGAGGCATTTTTTGAAATGGCATGAATACCTGTTTCAGGGAAAGATAGAGTGAAAGCTTGCCTAGTTCTTGAGAAGAAAGAATTCTTTGAATACTACAATTCATGTCTAACAGTGAATTTTGTGAATGCTCCCCTCCTCTTTAAACATTTATTTGTGTACTCAGCAGTACACTTTTCCCTTGGTCTTAAAGTCAGGGATATCTGAGTTCAAAGCCCATTGTATATCTGTATATCTATGTATCTCACATTCAAATATATTTAAAATCTACATGAGGGAGCATTTGATGGCAAAGGCACTAGCAGCTGGGAGATAAAGGAAATTTCTTTTGTAGATGATGAAGATTGAACAGAACTTAGGAAGCAATGAGTGACTCTTAATCAGAGTTGAGCAATGACTACGTTCTAGGCATAGACCAAAGCTTGTGCAATAACATAGAGATGTGAGATGTGGATGGTCCTATGACAGCAAGGTCAATTTGGCTTGACTGAAGAATGCATGAAGGGGAAGAATATATACTAACCTGGAGAAGGTAGGTTGGAGCTGGGCATACATCGGGATCATCGATTTTTCACAGCTTATTGAGTCATACCCATGTTTTTTCCTCACTAGCTATAAACTAATTTCCTCTCCCTAATTTTATTTTTCACCTGATTGGACCTTCTTGACATTTGAAGCTTAATGCTTAGCACTTTGTTGAGTGGGACAGGTTCACTCTTTTGGCCTTTCTTTGAACCATTAAACTTTTTCTAATTTTGCTAGATGAGGTCAGCTGCCTGGGTCCTGATCTCTTTGTGTGTAACAACGCAGTGCCTGTCTGAAAGAACATAGTTCAAGCAGTTTGCAAGCAAGCTGCTTGGATGAACTGATGTTTCATTTAGAATCAAATGATTTCCATCATTCCTTGAAACCTACTCACTTAGTCTAGCTTCCAAAGGGAAAAAAAAAACAAAACAACGTTCCTCTTTGCAGACTGATAGATTCTCTGAAAGAGTACAATAAATAAAAGAAAAAAAATAGCAAGGTTAAGGGAATAGTGGACTTTCACTGCTGGAAACGATATTGCTATTTAATGGGAACTTCACTGCTTCAGTAGTGACGTGTCAAGGCAACTTGGGTATATTTCACAATTTGCAGATTCATCAAATGAAGTATATGATATTTACTAAGATTTTACATCAAAATACATCTCACATTTCTCAATCCTTGACTGAATCTGTTGTTGAATTCTACCAGTAGGGAGTCAGATGGAGATTTATGGGAACCTCTAGAAGCTGAACAAAGAAAAGCGCTTAGAAAGAAAGGTCATTTTCTTTTCAGAAATAAAACTAGGATTGGTGGAATGAAAACACATGTGTTCATGGGTACCAAAAAGGTCTTCTATCAATATGTGTCAGAAGAGCGAGATGACAATATTTCAGCCTCTGCTCAACCCTGAAAGCTAAATATTTCTAATACCTAATTTGCCGTGAAAATTGGAAATGTGCAGGTTTTGAAATGCTTTAGGTAATCTGTGGGAAGCAACAAGAAATTGATTTGTACTTCTATGTATCAAAAAATGGCCAACTGCACTAACAGTGCAGTGCTCATTAATATCTCTTGGAAGGGAATATTGTTGACAATTTCAGTTCCTTTGCAAGATTCCTGCTATAGGAAAGATGAACAGTTCAGTTGAAATTGGGGTTTGTATTGAACTATCCACACTCATTTGTTCACAGTTGCCTGTAATGCTGGCAGCTTTCTCTGGGCACTTGTCAGAGAACCTAGCCAGCTTCAACCAGCGACATGCATTTGCCTCTCTGCAGATAACCCTGATGCTGACCCACCTACCACCAGCAATATGGTGTTTACCAGTTAGAGGCACATATCTAGAGTTACATCTTATTTTCTTCCTTCCAATCATTATAATAGATTTGTGCTAGTATTGGTTTATCACTCTCCTTTTTGCTAGCTTTCCTTGTGATTATCTGCAGGCATTTGAGGCAATAGGAGAGATTTTTCTCACTACAACAGACATAGAAATACAGAATCCAGCCAGCATTTTTTCCAAGAGTGTATTATCCCTATCTCACACAAAAGGAGCAAGGGGGTTTTTGGAGAAAGGAGAATGAAAGACAGTTCTATATATTTCACTGTAAAATTGTGCTTGGGGCATATATAAAAATGACAAATAAGCTACTCCTTAGTGTTTTATTTTTTAAATTAACATAAATTAATTTTCTCTTCCTCTTACTCCCTATCCCATTTGATAAAGAAAAGAGGAAAAAAAACCAAGTCTGTGACAAATATGCATTGTTGCACAAAATATATTCCTTTACTGGCCACATTTAAAAATATATACCATTTTGTACTCTAAATTTGTTACCTCTCCATTAAGGGCTGGAAAGCTTATTTCAGTAACAGGTCTCTGAAATCATGGGTAGTCACTGTTCAAGCCCTGTTGAGTTTGAATTGCTATGTCTTCCAAAGTTGTTTATTTTTATATTTATTTTATATTGCAAATTGTTCTGGTTCTGCTTGTTTCACTCTAATCAATTCATACACGTCTTTCCATGTCTTTTAAAATAATCTTTGTCTTCATTTCTTATAGCACAATATTATTCTCTTACATTTTTATGACACGATTTGTTCAGCCATTGCCCAATTAATGGGGATTCCCTTAGTTTTTATCACCATAGCACAATACCTATTCTGCTTAATCTCTGTTTTTAAACAGTATGAATCTGACTTGAGAATTACTTACTTTGTAACATAGTACTCCTTAGTGTTATAAGATAAAGAATTGGGCACTTTAATCTAAGAATGGTCCTTGCATGCTCTTAACGCCTACCAGTTGTACCTATGTTATGGTCAGTGGTGAAAATCTTCTTCTTTCTCTAAACTAATATGAGAGAGACATAGTTCTAAATAGAGATGATATACCTTAAATACATTTTATACCTACAAGTAACTCAAGCTTCTATTCAAAAGGGGAATCTAGATGGAAGTCAGATTTGCACAGAGACTATAGAATCAGAAGATCTGTGTTCAGCTCTTCTAATCGCTACCTGTGTAAACTTGAGCAAGTAATCTAATCCCTTTGAGGATTTAGTTCCTCAACTATAAAAAAGAGGGTTGACTAGATGACCTTTGACTAGACGACCTTCTTAGGTAGGAATCTATGATGCTATCATCACATGTTGCCATATTTCTGATGGAGAAGATTCATATATGTTAATTAAAGAAAAGACTACAGAATTTCTAAATTAAAAACACCCTCTATCTTTTTGTATTTATGTTTTTTTTTCTTGATGGCTCACTGAATTCCAATCCCCTAACAACATTTTGGTCATAATTTAATATCTGCCAGAAGCTATAGGGAAGCCTTTTCTGTAAGCAAGAGTAAATACAAGAACCAATACAAACAACTGTGAAAACAAAACATTGAAGTATCAGTGGTAAAGACTATACCCTTAATGAAAAAAAAAGGTTTGAGTAAATCCTACTCTTGATAAAATTAAAAACAACAAAATCATGCTTTTTTGTGACTAGTTAAGTTTGTTTACATTAAATTAATTAAAGATTCTATAACCCCTGGCTAAATAGTTGATCGTTAAAGCTGAAGGCCCTATGTTTATAGTATCTATAATTCACTGAAAATTAGTCAAGGGCTAACGCAATAGAAAATAAAGCAAGCATGATGTTGAATATGGTAATGTGTGGAGTTGCAGTAAAACAGAAAATGGATAAATGGACCTTCAGAAATGTGGCCCTTTATTACTTCCAAAAGTATTCTAGAGAAATTATTCTGTATCCCTATGTGTAATGGCAAGCAGAGTGGGACTTTTTGCTGTTTTTTGTTTTGGAGTGCTTCTCAGCACTTAGGCTGTCAAATGCCTTTGATTCTTGCCTTTTTTTAATGAAGAGTCTTTGATTGAATCGGGAGTCTTTGATGACCTGCTTAAGTCACAGGAAGGCCTAGGTCACGTGGGTTTGAGTCACATGGTTGTGACCCTGAAGAAGTATGTATATACTCTGAGGGTGGCATTTTGCTTGGGGCTCACTCATTGGAAGAGTGTTACGTGGAGATTCTGGGTAACTATTAAGGATTTCCCTGGCTTTGAAAACCAAGATGTTGGTGCCTCTCTCCCTGGTAACTATGTATGTATAACTTTGGTCAAACAGCTAGAAGCCTGTCTGTTGATTTGTGTTATTTGCTCTGTTTATATTTTCTCTGTTTGTAATTTCTGTTTGTGTTTGCTCTGAAGTTCAGGGTGCTCACTTTTTCCCCAGAACTAAGAAATGATATATATATATGTTTAATTAAAGTGAGATGGTAAACCCCTTAAAGTTGCTTTTCTTAGAAAAGCAGATAAAAAAATCTGTGCTATCAGCCCTCCTGTGTGCTGGTGTTATTGGCTTTACACAGTCACAATAGCTACAAGTAACATTGTTGTTATACTATGTGACCTCAACAGAAAGTCAATGAATCATTCAACTTAAATCCTATGTAAGATGAGATTTTGGTGTTTTGGGATGCCTATGTGAACTTTCAATCATAGATGCTTCCTTCAATAGTACCAAAATAGTACCCTCAATAAGCATTTCTTGAAGGCTTACTGTGTGCCAGGCACTGTGCTAACCTCTGAGAAAGCAAGCACAAGCAAAAATAAAGAAAGTCATTGCCCTAACAGAGCTTATATTAACATGGAGGAAGACAAGATATAAAGGACACTGAATGTTGTGGGGAGATGGGACTACGCAGAATGAGCCATGATGGAGAAGTCTGGAGTACAGCCTGGTCAGAAATGGGAAAACAATTGATGAAGAGGGACAATAGGGAAGAAGGAAGGACTAAATATAGAAATGAAAATCAAGAACAATCCCAGTAGGAGAAAGGAAACAGAATATACTGGAGATTAGGAGATTATATTTGGAGAGCAGAAGTTTAGAGTTTGACTTCTTATATATAGAGCGATTCTGGGTGATGGGAGGATCCGAGTTATGCCTGTGATGCTGCAGGGCATCATGGAATGTAAATGAAGGCTATTGGAGTTAACAAGTCACTTAATGATAAGAATAATCTTATGTCATCTACATCTATATCTACAAACATTATGATAAGGAAAGGATGGTGAACCATGTTTTGAAGTAATTGATGAATGCGATGAAATGATCTAGAGTTAACAAGTGGTAATATCAAAGATAAGGAGAAGGTGATAGAAGTAGAAGAAATGTACTCCAAAAGACAATTTGTGGCATAATGGGGCACAGTAGTTATATACAGGTAGAAATCAAAAGCAAAGTTTATGGTGACCTTACCTACTTCTCCTGGGAGTCCAGGAAAGTGAGGAAAAAGCAGCTTCAATTAAAGAAGTTGTAAGGAAATTTGTAATCAGTGTAATGCTCAGTGTTAGTTCCAGCTAAAGCTAGATGTTAGTTAAAGTTAATTAGTAGAAAGACTGTTTTGGTTAAGGCCCAGGACTTAAGTGAGTTAGCTTATAATAACATAGACATTCCATAGAACAAAATAGACAGGATTAGTATAGAAATAGGCAATGATGGAACAGGCCATAGGAAGACAAGGGACATTAAGTAGTCATTAACACAATAGGTACTCTTAATAAATTTCGCTGAATTGATTTGAATGGCAGAATATAGGAGTAGGGGAAGTTTTATGCATAGAACAGAAATTTTAGAAAGCATGCATGAGAAAATAGGGGATTAAAAAGTAGGCTACTAAAAGATAGTAGGGAAATGTAGTTGGAATTAAAGTTTTGGTGTAAGGATTCAGAACTGCACTCAGCAAATTAATTCCCCCAGCATTCATAACTGCTTGTTTCTATCTAGGGGAGAGAGATCAACATACGAGAGGTAAAGGTGAAAGGGCAGAGTAATGGTGGATCAAAGGTGTGTCAGCAAAGAAGTCAAGATGTACCATTCAATGGCTTGATCAGAAATTCCATATACAAGGAAACTTTGAAGCATCATATAAGAAACCCTGAAAATGACAGTACTCAAAGGGAAGGTCCAGCTCTTCAATATAAGCAACAATACACTCACCAGGCTATTAAATGTTATTGAAACTAAATCTCTACATTGTTCTGGTTAGAAATGTACCTCTGATAATACCAGAAGTCCTTCAATTGTTTTAGGTGAAGTTCTGATATCACATTAGAGTGGAAGTAAAGATGAATGGGAGTTCTAAAATGTTTTCTTTCTCTATCTCCAGGGTATAAAAAGTTTGATCTTTACCAGCATCCGTAATTAAAGTTTCTTTTTTTTCCCCAGATGCATTATTGTTATGCTATTTTACTTGCTTACTCATCTATTGTCTAGTTAAGTCTATGTAAACACAAAACTATTGTTTGGAAAGTTATAATAATTAGCCTGTTAACTTATCCATCTATGTCTATTTGGTCTCAGCTTTAACTTCTTATTTTATTTACACTGAATTAAGTGGATCTATCTGCTGTTTCTCACGTGAACACAGGTTTAATAAAGCATTATTTTTAATGATGTTAGAAGAAAATATGATTTTTGGATTCATGTAGACAGGAACTTTTTCAACTCTTCTGTGCCACCCAAATGCTTACCACAGTGCTGACTAAGTATTGTGGTAACAGTACTAGTTGATTGAATTAATGAATTCCAGAGATATCTTTTTAACACCTAGAGAATGGTTCAAAAAGTAGCAAACAACTGAAATGGTTCAAGGAAGACTAGAAAGTACCTTTAGTTTCTTCTCCTAGCTTATCAAATGCATGACCTAGGAAGGTTTGGACAACTTTGTTCAATATAGCAAAACTCAGATCTCAGATTTGCTCAACTTGGTGTTGGCATAGGAGCAAGTATACATCTCTCCTTCTGAGCAGAATTATGTGATTAAAACCATAAATTTAAAAAGCAACTTGCTGACACATTGTCAGCATTCAATCACCTCCCTCCCCTTTCTTTGTGGATAAATTTTCTCGTGAAATGAATTTCTATACTCAGTACTCCTTTAGGAATTGAATAAACAGATGAAGCTTGAGCCTAACCCAAGAGGTCATTACTTTTAAACTCATTTAAGATGAAAAACAAGTGCAGCATTTAAAAATCTTAGACTACTTTATTTGCATTTAAATCTAGGCCAGATTCATAGTGGGGCTATAGCATAATATAATTAAATGCAATACATTATGTATGACATCATGTCATGTGATAATTAATATAAATATCCAGAAACTATCACAACTCCTAGAGTGAAGGATATGAGCTCCTTGAAGGCAGGGACTATCTTTTGCTTTTCTTTGTATCTTTGTTGATAAGGTCACCATAAACTTTGCTTTTGATTTCTGTCTCCACATAACTGCTGTGCCCCATCATCCCACAACTTGTCTTTTGAAGCGCATTGCATCTACTTCTATCACCTTCTCCTCATCTTTGATATTATCACTTGTCAACTGGATCATTTTATCACATTCATCAATTACTTCAAAACATGGCTCACCATCCTTTCCCCTCTCATAATCTTTGATGATTTCACCAGCCACATAGACCATATAACACTGTTCTTATCATTATGTGAGGCATTGCCTCAGTCAAACTGAGCTTGAAAAGGCCAAGGTTTCCTGCTGCATCTGGGTCCATCTCCAGCTGTCCTGTTCTGTGTCTTGCCACTATACCCAGATGGCTTAAGAGGAGAAAGTGAGACTGGTGACTTTGCACAGCCTTCCCTCACTTAAATCCAATTCACTTGCATGTCATAGCACCACCTCTCTCATATCTTGGTCTTCTTGTAGAAGAAAAGACAAATAAAAACATTTATGATTTCTTAAAATAGAGCTCTGTGGTGATAATGTGATTAAAGATCTTTCCCACTGGTTCAATAGGCCTCAGATGGGGCCTATTGTTTAAAGAGGTTTGTTTGTAGGCAGGCCTACACCCTTTCCTTACTGGGTCCTAAGCCCCAAATACCAGGCCTACACTCTTTTAATAATGAGGCTTGAAGCCCACAGGCCCTAAAAGAGTATATATACCCAGAAGGTAGCCATAGAACTCAGAATCTGCAGAGATTTCAGAAGTCAGAAGCGAGAATTCAGTATCCAGCGCAAGGAGGAAAAGTAAGAACTCCAAGACAACAGAGCTGCAGACAGAGTAAAAATTTCCAGAGTCAAAAGATGGAGTGTTTTGTGTGAGAAAACAGCAAGGAGACCAATAATACTAGACCATGGAAGTGGGCTTTGGGGAGGGAAGGTGTAAAGACTGGAAAGGTAGGAAGAGGCCAATTTTCAAAGGGCTTTAAAAGCCAAAGAGAAGTTGTAGATTTTGTTTTGGAGGTAATAGGGAGCCAATGGAGTTTATTGAATATGGGAGGGGGTGACATGGTCAGACTTGTGCTTTAGGAAGATAAATTTGATAGCTTATTGGAGAATGCATTAGATTTATTATGTAGCTAATTGCATTTGCTCTCTTTATAGAAAGGCTTTTAGATGGGATTCTTCTCTCTTGGTGCTTAAAATTGAGGCCAATACTGGTTAGCAATTCAGTTCAATTAGAGGTAAAGGAGGGAGGGAAGATCCATTATATAGTTTGAGTTAATTAAAAAAGTCAGCAATCACCCTCATCTCTTAAGTATCCTTCCTGTTTATGTAACCATTTCACACAAATGTTGATCACCAATAATTTATTTTGGCATCACAGACAATCTAACGGTGATATTTGGCCATCTTCATTTTTCCTAATAGACAGTTTCCTTTGGCCAAACAATCAAATGATTAAATTTGAAATAAGTTTCACATTTGGTATAATGAGAGCCCTAAATTATTTATATAAGGCAAAAAAAACCCAACAACAACAATATGGGGACATGGTCACTGAAAATTTTTGCCATTGTCATGGAAGATATCCAGCATAGAGACCAAATTGAAAAGAGATTCCATTAGAGAGAATTATGTCCTCCACATATTCCAACTCACAAATGGTACTGTGTGCATTGTATAGAGCCATAGAACAGTGCAGAGCCTTCTAAATGAGATCTATACCCACTCAAAAGAGTTTAAACCAACTACAAAGACAGAAAAAGAAAAAAAGCCTAAGTGCAGGAAGAAAACTAAACCTCCAGACTCTTAGCTGAATTGGCTGAAAGTGAAGAAGAATTAAGAAGCCTCTTCATTTGGGTGAAAGATAAGAGTATAAAAGCTGGCTTGAAGCTTAACATTAGAAATAAACAAACAAACAAAAAAAAAACTAACTGAGATCTTGGCAACTCTTCTTATCACTTCCTGACAAATAGAGGGATAAGAAATGGAAGCAGTATAAGATTGTGTATTCCTGGGCTCAAAGAATACTACAGATGCCAAATGAAGCCATGACATTAAAAGATGCTTGCTCCTTGAAAAAAAGCTATGACAAATCTAGACAGCATACTAAAAAGCTGAGGCATTGCCTTGTTGACAAAGGTCTGTATAGTCAAAGGTATGTTTTTTCCAGTAGCACTATATGGCTCTGAGAGTTGAATTATAAGGAAAGCTGAGTGCCTCAGATTAACACTTTCAAGTTGTGGTGCCGGAGAAGATTCTTGAGAGATTCTTAGACAGCAAGGAGACAAAATCAGTCAATACTTAAAGAAATTAATTCAGACTGTTCACTGGATAGTCAAATAATGAAACTGAAGCTTAAATACTTTAGCCACATAGAGAGAAGATGGGACTTATTGGAAAAGACCCTGATGTTGGGAAAGATTGAAGGCAAAAGCAAAATGGGACTTCAGAGGATGATATGGCTATATAATGCCATGGGAACAATGACCATGAACTTAGGCTTCAAGAGATAGTATAGGATAGAAGGGTTTGGTATGTTCTGGTCCACAGGATCACAAAGAATAGGACACAACTGAATGACTGAGCAACAAAAAGACAATCCTTAATTGTTGTCTTAGTTCAAAAATATTTTGATGGTGCTGCTGGACAATGAATTAGGCCCAGAAATGGATATGAGAGGGTGGGCCTGATTACTTTTTGGAAATGGTATTGTGTTTTTAATGATATGAAACTTCTCCACACACTATGGTTTCATCTTTTTTAAATCAATATTTTTTTTTCTTGTAAGAACGACCCCTAGCACCACGTGTCAAATGCAAGGTATCCTTCTTGGGCAGCCCTTGTTACGTTAATAACTGTACCATATTGGGACAATTTAAGGAAAACTCTTCTTATATCCTGAGTAGAAATCCTTTAACCAAGTGATGAGAGAATATGGGCAAGAGCTGAGTAGGATGAGCAGGTTCTAATCTGCATTATTAGATAGAATACCCACATCGTTGGGATCATGGATCATTAAAGTATTAGTGAATACATCAAAGCATACAATCTGAGCTAGAAAGTCAGTATAGCTCACTGACATACCCTACCTCAAAAGCACTATTACGGAGAAAATCACATAGCAAAACATTTGGGGCTACAGAAGATAGCACAGGAAGTCTGGAGTCAGGAAGAACTGAGTTTAAATCCTATGTCAAACCTTTACAAGCTGTGTGACCCCATCACTTATTCTCTGTCTGCCTCAGTTTCCTTCTCTATGAAATGAGCATAATAATGGCACCCTACCTCTCTAGGGTTGCTGGGAGGATAAAATGAAATAATATTTGTAAAGTGCATTGCAAATCTTAAAGGATTATATATATATATATATATATATATATACATATATATATTACTATTATCATATAGTAACATATATCAAGCCTAGATGTCATTACCAATTATGAGCATCACCTCATCTATTACTGATGAGGAAAATGGTAGGTTTTTTTTACTGATAGTAGCAATTAAGTGAATTATTTTTACAACTGAATATCAGTCTCTCCATTAATAAACTTTTAAAAAATTGTCAAAAAAATCCAGACAATTGTTAATCCTAGGAACAAAAAGTTCCCAATAAATTTAAACATATTTTTGTCAATTTTCCAAACCCAGGGGTTGTAATGTACTAGCACTATTAATGAGAACCAAAGGTATCAGGGAGTATATATTTTAGATGGTGGAGCTTTAGAAGACTGAAATATTTTTCCCTGTCCCATGTGTTGTTTCTAAGTGATTAATGAGGGTTTCAGATAAACTCCAGACAGTCTATTTTAAGTTTCATGAACTCATGGGTAACCAGAGAATGTCTGGTTTTAACAAAACAGAAAAGTCACTGTATTATAGCCATATGAGGGGAAAGGCACTATATTGTGAATATATTATGAATGGTTGTTCAAGAAATTGTCAAGAAAATGCTATGATGACTGGAACAAAATCTAAAATAAAGTCTATAGTAGCTGCTTTTCATTCTTTGACTATCCACCATCCTGGGCTTCATGGTGAGGCACATTGTTAACAGAGAAGGGGAAATGGAGGTGTTCATGTACTGATTGAATAACCAAGACTTTATAGTAGCAGTTTTGTGCAGTCATTTTTTGGATTCTAAATGCCAGGGTATCCAGAAGCAAGTTATAAATGAAACGTGTAAAAATTGAAAAGAGTCTTTGGAGATAGCAGTTCACAAGCTTTTCTTTCCCAATGGTAGGTCTACTATTTTGTGCTAGTTAAGCCTCAGGTCACTAACTTTCATACTGTGATAATGAAAGACCCCTTCTGTTCTCCTTAGGAAAGTGGAAAACATCCATACCTAGATGGAGTCATTCAGTGACCTTACACCTTTTAGATCTAGAGTTGCTGTGCAGGATTATGTCTCATTGTAAGGCTTTATTTCTTGAGAAAATCTATTAAATAATTGACTTTATTAAATAGAATAAATAAAAAAGAGATATAGAGCCATAATTCTAACTTATTTTTCTCTTGCTCATCATTTTGATCCTATTCCCAGGAGTTATTTCTTGTTTATCTGAACATATTCCTTTTTTGCCCCAAAAGCAAAAGAAAGCAATAATACTGAAAGGCTATGTAACAAAACACATAACAAACAAAGTTAAGATTATCCTTTGGTAGTTGCATGTATTTCATTTGAGATTGTGGCTGCAGGCTTCTCCAGTATTTTCCTCTGACCTCTTCTCCCTGAACACTTAATTACTTATTGTTGAACTACAAGATTACTTCTAAGATTTTAGTGAACAAAATAACCTTCAAGTCTTTGAAGGTAAACTAGCTAATTAGGATAGACTTTTCCTTGGCAAGTTATAGTAAACCAGTCTTGGGAACAGTTTATTTACAATCTTTACCCATCTGTCTCTAAATATCCCTACCTTATGTTCATTTTTTTTTCATTTTCATTCTCACTATCTCTTCTATCAAGTCTTTAGTCAGGGCATACTGCACTGTGGCCAGATTCCTGCCACACCACCCAACTGCTCAAGTGGCATGGTCCTGTCTCCTGCCCTTGGTAGATGGTCTATTTATTGGTGAGACTTCACCACATCTTGTCAGTATCATTGCTGTGCAGCACCCTAGCTAGCTTCAGAGTTGCCCACCTTACCTTTCCCTACCCTCATTCCACATCTAGTTCTGGGCATAATCATCACATCAACACTACCATTCCTGGAAATGGTGTGTA